>NC_028451.1:8460078-8517038 GCF_000263155.2 Setaria italica
AAACAAAAAAGATAAGAAGAGCAGTTTGTTCAGTCACAACAAGGCGCTTTAGATAAGTTTTTTGTCAGCTTCAAGTAGTGCTGTGCATGATGACAACCCTATAGATGCATTTGATAATCAAGAAGAAGAGCAACAACAAGTTAATGATAATTTAAGTGAACAAGTTGATACTATAGAGAATAAAAATTTACAACCTTCCTCTCAACCTGAAAATTCAATTGATGATGTGCAACCTTCTATTCATGATGTCTTTGATCCCAGAACTTGGGAGAATCTTGATAATAAGGGTAGAGATATTTTGATTGAAAAAGGACCAGTGAGAGAATTGAATCTTGAGTTCCCTGTAGATGCTCACAATAGACATTTTTCATATGCTTACTACTCCAGAAAGTTAAGCAATGGTGAGGTGATTGATAGAAAATAGTTGGTTTACTCTAAACATGTAGATGAAGTTTTTTATTTTTGCTGCAATTTGTTCAAATCAAATCAGAACAAAAGTTTGGTAGCACATGATGGATTGAAGGACTGGAAACATCTTAGTTTAAGACTCAAGGAACATGAGAATAGTGTTGAGCATATAAGAAACATGAATACTTGGAATGAATTTAAGCTGATTTTGAGCAAAAATAAAACAATTGATGATGATTTGCAACGAGAAATTGCAAAGGAGAGAGAGCGTTGGAGACAAGTTTTAGTAAGAATCGTTTCTGCTGTCAAGTTTCTTGCTAAACATAATTTGGCTTTCCGAGGGCAAAAAGAGAAACTATATCAAACTAACAATGGTAACTTTCTGGGCACAGTTGAAATGATGGGTGGATTTGATCCTGTGATGCAAGACCATATTAGGCGGATTCAAAATAGTGAGATTCATCGTCATTATCTTGGGCATAAAATTTAGAATGAGATGATTTCTCTTCTTGCAGATTGTGTGAAACAAACTATATTAAAGATCATTAAGGATGCCACATATTTTTATGTGATTTTAGATTGTACTCCAGATGTGAGCCATGAAGAACAAATGACTCTAATTATTAGGTGTGTCAATATGTCGAGGAATGTTCCAAGGGTAGAGGAGTTCTTCCTAGAGTTCTTGAAAGTAGATGACACATCAGGATTGGGTCCTTTTAATGAATTAAAGAATGTATAGGCCTCTCTTGATTTAAATATTGATGATGTGAGAGGACAAGGCTATGATAATGGTTCAAATATGAAGGGTTATCACCAAGGTGTTCAGAAGCGCTTGCTTGAAATTAATCCAAGAGCAGTATACATGCCATGTGCATGTTATAGTCTGAATCTTACTCTTTGTGATATGGGAAAATCTTGCAGGTAAACTATTATTTCTTTTATATGTTATATATTGTTTTCATATAATATGCCATTATTTGGGATCTTACTATTTGTGATATTTGAAATCTTGCAAGCAAGCTATTTCGTTTTTTGGCATTATCCAACGTATATACACCCTGTTTGCAAAATCTACCAAAAGGTGGAAGATTTTGGTTGACAATATCCCAGAATTGACAGTTAAGTCATAGTCTAATACTCGCTGGGAAAGTCGAATAAAAAGTGTTCAAGCTATAAGATTCCAAACTCCTTAAATAAGATCAGCTTTAATAGCGCTAGAGAAGGCTTCAACTGATGACTCAATGGCAGTTAGTGAATGTCAATCTTTGGTGAGTGCACTTGAGATTTTGAATTTCCTATTGGTTTGGTTATTTGGCACGACATTTTATTCTCTATAAATAAGGTTAGCAAGAAGTTGCAATCTAAAATAGTGAGTATAGATGCTACTCTCAAACACATTGAAGGTGTCATATCATATTTTAAGAAGTACAGAGATGAAGGTTTCACTTCTAGTATGGATACAACAAAAAAATATTGCATTTGAATTGAATATAGATCCAATATTTCCTACAAAACGTCAACAAAAGAGAAAGAAACATTTTGATAAACAAGATGACCAAGATGAGGAAATACAACAGTCTGCTGTGGACTCCTTTAGAAGAGAGTACTTCCTAGTTATGATTGATTCTGCAATTGCTTCATTGACTAGTAGATTTGAGCTTATGATAGCATTTGATAATGTTTTTGAGTTCTTGTTCAACTCAGAAAATTTGAAATCCTTGGATGAAGCTGATCTTTGGTTGCGTTGTAAGATTTTTGTGGAAAATTTTTCTCATGATAACTCATCGAATGTTGAGATTAATAATTTTTTTTAGAATTAAAGGTGTTGCAAGTTACTTTGCCAGATTCTTTGATGTCGGCGCCAGAGATTCTGAAGTTTGCTATGGATGCAGATTACTATCCAAATGTTTCAGTTGCCTATCGAATTCTTTTAACTGTACCTGTGACTGTAGCTTCGGCCGAAAGAAGTTTCTCAAAATTGAAATTATTGAAGGACTATTTGAGATCAACTATGTCACAAGAAAGGCTAAATGGCTTGGCTATATGCACCATCGAGAAGTCTTAGACACTATTGATTTCAATACCGTCCTTGATTATTTTGCATCAAGAAATGCTCGAAGAAGTATCTTTTTATAAGAAGAAGTGAATATGATGGAGTTCTATTCTTCTTTAAGGTAATCATATTAGTTCTATAAGTACAAATATATTGCTCTTTTAGTCTATGTTGTTTCTCGTTCTCGATAACTATCACACATGTTAAATTAAAAATATATTATTAGATTTTCTTTCCTGTACAAGTAAAATTAGCGTATGTATTATAAGATTTTATGGTCTAGAGGGCCGTCGCGACGAGTTCGTCAGAGGGCCCTCAAAATCATAGGACCGGCGCTGCCTGCAGCGCCGCCTGCTTCCGGTTGTTCAGGTCCTACGACATGCTCTACGACAAGGGCTATTTGCCAGCGCAAGGTTCGTATAGCACAGCTAGCATTTGTTTATAGATCTGATTGAACATGAATTAAGAACTACTCAGTCTATTTAGTCGACAAAAAATATGTCTTCAAACTGAATTCGATGGGTATGTAGCTCTGACTGTTAAAATATGGGGGGCAATCAATATTGTTCACTTGAAAATTTCTGCAACAGACAACACATACATACTAGCCTTTAATATCACTAGATTTGTTACGAGAAGTGCTACATTCATTAGTAAATGTAATGTTTTTAGCACTGCTAATTCTTCTTGTAATATATAGTGTGCTTTCTATAGCAAGGCCTATAAAAATGCAGATAGGTTCAAATCATGCAAATCCCAAAATTGTTGACATTAGATTTATTAAAAATATTTTTATCATTTGCGAGAGAAGACGTGTATGCTTGTATAGAGCTTCCTGTTGACCGGTTCATATGGGTCAAATTAAAATAGAAATTAGTTTCCTACGTCATTTACTTCTGCAAGGAGATGCAGCATTTTCTACTTCATTTCAGAGTCCAGCCTACTCTTGTTGATGCAGCATTTTCTATTTCATTTCAGAGTCCAACCTACTCTTGCCAGTGAAGGAACTGCTACCACTACAAGTGCGGGACTTGTTTGACCCAAGCAAACTTCCCAACAAAGAAATTGGGCTGAAGTTGTTGAATCTAGCAGCCACCGAGACCACAGCAAGGTCTTACGGCGCAATAATCAACACATTCGAAGCTCTTGAAGCCCATGATTTTTGCCATAGGTCCACTTCACAAACTCGCCTCTATCGATGGCGTGGGGACTAGCCTAGCTACTCAACCAAGACAGCACCTGCATCCAGTGGCTAGACACACAAGACTCAGGCACCGTGCTATATGTGAGCTTTGGTAGTGTGGTTCATGTCACTCAAGATGAGTTTACGAGGTCGCATGGGGTTTAGCGAATAGTGGTAAGACGTTTTCTATGGGTGGTTCGACGCGGCCTTGAGCTTGGGGTGGAGAAACCAGAGCTACCTGAAGGGTTTGAGAGTGCGGTGAAGGGTTGGAGGAAGGTGATCGAGTGGGCCCAACAACAGGAGGTGCTAGCCCACTCTGCCATCGGTGGCTTCTGGACTCACAGTGGATGGGACTCTACCCTAGAGAGTATCTACGAGGGGGTGCCGATGCTATCGAGGCCTCACTTTGGAGATCAGCCAGCAACCGGAAGGTATGTGGAGGACAGGTGGGAGATAGGGATTTTGGTAGAGGTTTTTTTTCTTAAAATGGATAAATATCGAGCCTCTGCGACCGCACCCAGCAAAATTTTACAGTATTCAATTCTCAGCACATCAACTGATCACACAAATAATGAAATAGTATGGAAACGACATAAAGAAATCAAAAGCGAAGTCTATTATTGCTTCTCCATTCATTCTTGGTAAAGATATCCAGGGCGACGATCTCCAACACCTTGCTTACCAAACAGATGGTCTCCCTTGCTTCCTCACGCTGCAGCAGGGACCAATATCGCAGCCAATATGCTTCCCTGAAAATAGCCTCCATAAAAGAAGTTAATCGTTCTTTTTCAAAAACTAGATTGTTACGCGTACACCAAATTGCCCACGTCAGAGCTTCAACCCCAATGAAAATTAAATTTCTATATTTTTTATTCATGCCTTTTAACCAATTTCCAAGCATGTGTTGTATTGATCTTGGTGGGGTTAACCCAGTAGCTATATTTACAACCTTCCAAATTATCTTAGCATGTTGACGATCAGATAAGAGATGCTTAATTGTTTTGTTACAATCACATAAACGGCATTTTGACTCCCAGTCCAATTCCTTTTAGCTAAGTTATCCGTCGTTAATAACTCCTCCCATTGGAGATACCAAAAGAAGATCTTTATTTTTAGAGGAATAGATTTCATATAAATTTATTGATGAAAGGAGTATCAGATATTGATACATAGTATGAACAGTAAATTTGCCTTATCTATACAAATCCTAGGTAAAATTATCCCTCCCATCAGAAAGCTGATGAGTGGCTACTTTAGCTACAAGATTATGCTAGGCAGTCAGTTTATCTCCGACTAAAGCTCTTCGAAATGATATATTTAGCTATATTTGTTTCATGACATTTGCCACTGTTACGTGAAGATAGTACACTATATTATATAGTGGGAAATTGCACTTTGAGTGGTGTAGAGCCTACCCATGTATCCTCCTAGAATCTAGTTTGGACCATCTTTTATCTTGAAGGTCCCACAACCTAAAAAATCTTCCCTAACATTAAGCAAACCTTTCCAAAAGTGTGAATTGCCAGGTTTAATTTTAACCTGGGATAGGCAGTTCGTAAGTAGGGTATGCCATGTGCTATCTTTGTTTAGCAATTTAAATAGCCATTTGCTAATGAGACATTTATTGTTAATATATAAATCTGCTATTCCCAGACCCCTTGATCTTTCAGAAGATATCGGGGATAGATCCCCAGTACCCGCAAGGAAGGAAGAAGATGGACTCCTACTTAAAGGGGTACCATGTAATCCTACTAGGACTTCTCTGTAATCCTACTAGGACTCGTACCATGTAATCCTACTAAGACTCCTACCTTGTAACCGACAAGTAATCCCACCCCCTTGGAGTATATAAAGGAGGGTAGGGGTACCTATATTGGCAGATAGAGAACCACAACAAAGGACAAAATTCTCAACACCAAACAACACCCAAGCGCATGGTGCAATACACAACACCCCAAACAGGAGGGTATTACGCTACTCTGGCGGCTCAAACCTATATAAATCTGTGTCTTGTATCCTCATTTTTACAATCAAGTTCCGGATCCGGTGATCCCCCACCAACCAATCTACTACCTAGGGATACCCCTCAGTAGGTTGCCAGGTATAAAACACCGACATCTGGCGCGCCAGGTAGGGGCTATCGTCGAGATCATCGGACGAGCTTAAAGGACCTCATCTTCAAAATCAATCTACTCGACAAGAAGCAAGTCGCCGAGTTCCAATTCGAAGTGAATACAAGAAGCTTGCGGGAGATCAATCGGTTGTCAGCTCGTCTGCATGCAAAAACCTGCAGCACTGGTTGCACTGCTATAGCTGATCATCTTCCATGGCTCCATGTGTCGCTCAAGGCTAATGATCTGCTATTGCTCAATGCTCGTGAGAAGGAAAAATACTGGCGGAATTATTTTTCCGTCTCCAAGTCGAAGTCACCAACGATGCATCTTAAGCTAATTGCCTCCAGTTGCCGAATCCTATACTGAAGAAATGAAAGCCAATCAATATTCCATCTACTGCTCGTGCGTGGATCAAGAAAACTATCAGCTCGAGTACTCTTCGTGCAAGGCTACTTTTCGGAGTTTCAGTACACGCACAAGGAAGGCCACCAAGAGATCTGTTCCTCTTCACTACACGTACTCAAGAAATGCATGTGGGACTTCAACATGCATGACTGCGCTAGCTTCACACTCGGCGACACAATAGAGACTACCTAAAACTTCTCGTCTCGACTACAAACTAGTCAAGGGCCAACTAGTCGGAATTGACTCCGACTAGTCGGCTTCATCAACAACTGTCACGGCTTCACGATGACCGCCACAGCTTCGTCGACAATCGTCCACGAATCAAGCTAAGTCACTTTTTTAATTATTTTATACTCTCGACGAAAATTACCTTCCAGAGCTACACTTTGCCAATTATTCCTGGGGTATGTTAACCAACAGCCATGGTCTTGGTACACCGAATTACGGAGGCTATAGCCACAGGTTTTGTGTACTCAATTCCGGAAGCTCCGCCAACAGGCTTGGTACATTGAATTTTGAAGGCTACAACCACAAGTTTGGTGCACTAAGTGTTGGAGGCTCGCAGCGGCTACACCCTAAGGAGGCACAAATCCTATGTGCGGCAACACACACTCTCCTTGCTAAAAAGGCAGAAAAGTCTCAATGACTACTTTACGTGCAATTGCGCAGTCTTTTTATCGCAATGCCAACTACTTATTTTAAATGTCTTCTCTTAGCGGTCACTAATCTCCTCGAGCAGAACACACCTTAATTCATGAAAGTCTTGGATCTTCTATCATGCCTAAACACTAGGACGTGTACACGAGACAAAGATCTCAGACACGTAGCAGTAGTGCCAGTATGCATACACGAGACAAAGATCTCACACGCAGTGGCAATAGCTAAATAAGGACCGGGAGTCTAAACGTAACAGGCTAAGTACTCGGGAAAAATATGGCTGAAACAAGAGCATGACACATAACATTTACATTACATTTATCACTGAATAAATTTCAGTAGTATCAATATTCTACAATATGCTACATAATGTATGCATCTCTTTTTGCAGGTCAAGCTTTGGCGACGACTCTCTAGGACGCTTAGCGTACCTCTAATGGCTCCGCTAGCTTCCAGGCTCGGGGGCTAAGTGCCAATTACTACTCAAAATATCTCTAGTAGCTCAGCTAGCTTCCAAGCTCGGGGGCTAAGTGCCAAATAACTACTCAACGTGGCTTCTACGGCTCACCTGGCACATAAGCTCGGGGGCTAGACGCTGCAAAACTACTCGGATGATGACTTGCGTGAAGACTAAAGACCCTCAGATTGATTATTTAATCATTCCAAGGCTTGGGGCAGATAAGCTACACCTAACAGTTGATTTTTTTAAAGACAAAAAAAGAAGATTCAAGATTTTATTGACCCTTAGCCTGATTCTTCGATTCAACCTAAGGCTCGGGGGCTACTCCATATGGAGTGCGAATTTTGCTGCCCTCTATATCACAATCCGAAGATGAAGATTACAAAATACGATGATCAAGGGCTTGAGCACACTATAGCCTCATGGCAGCTTTGAGGAACTTTGAAGATTCAGCCAGACAAAGTACTCGAAAAGCACCAAAACTACTCGCGAGGATCTGAAAAGTACTCGAAGGCTGCTACACTCGACTATGAAGCTCTTGGAGGCTTGTCGGGGATAGATCCCCAGTACCCATAAGGAAGGAAGAAGATGGACTCCTACTAGGACTCATACCTTATAATCCTATTAGGACTCCTACCATGTAACCAGCTAGTAATCCCACCCCCTAAAGTATATAAAGGAGGGTAGGGGTACCTAGATCAGTAGATAGAGAACCGCAACAAATGACCAAATTGTCAACACCAAATAACACACAAGCGCAGGGTGCAATATACAACACCCCAAACAGGACGTAGGGTATTACGCTACTCTGGTGGCCCGAACTTGTATAAATCTGTGTCTTGTGTCCTCATTTTTTCCATCAAGTTCCAAATCCGGCGATCCCCCCTCAACTAATCTACTACCTCGGGATACCTCTCAGTAGGTTGCCAAGTATAAAACACCGACATACGACACAAGATATCCCATTTAGCTAGGCGATATTTTTATTTATCACTATTACCTTGCCAAAAAAATCTGGATCAATAGATATCCAGTATCTTTAGGATACCTTTAGGGATTTCAAAGAAAGACATAATGAACATAGGAAGGCTACTAAGGATGGAATTTAATAAAATCAGCCGACCCCCATAGGACAAGTGTTTAGCCTTCCATGTACCAAGTTTGCATTTGAATCTTTCCTCGATAGCACTCCAATCTGCATTACGGAGTTTGTTGTAGGCATCTACTTGAAAGGGTACGATCCTAGTTCACAGTCAAACAATTGAATATATTCTTACTTATAATGTTTAACTTCTCTATAGCAAAAGGCTTCACTTTTATAAGAGTTAATCTTCAAGGCTGACAATTGTTCAAAGACAGAGAGCAAAATCTTCATATTCTTAGCTTGCTCTAGATTGTGATCCATGAATATGATCCTGTCATCAGTATACTACAAAATAGATAATTCTTCTTCAACCAAGTGAGGAATGACTCCTTTAATTTGGCCATCATCCTTAGCCCTCTTAATCAAGATGGAGAGCATATCTGCCACAATGTTGAATAGGATAGGTGACATGGGGTCTCCTTGCCTAGGACCTTTTTTGTCTGTAAGTAGTGCCTAATGTCATCATTAATTTTGATGCCCACACCACCTCCCGAGACAAAATTTTCAATCCATGAACACCATTGTAGGCAAAATCCCTTCATTCTGAGTGTCTGCTGTAAAAAAGGCTATTTTACTTTATCATAGGCCTTCTCAAAGTCAATTTTGAGAATAACGGCATTGAGTTTCTTAGTGTGTAGTTCATGGATAGTTTCATGCAAAATCAGTACTCCCTCCATAATATTCCGACCGGGCATAAATGTCATTTGGGAGGGTCTAACTACATAGCTAGCCACTCCCATGAGTCTATTAGTAGCCACCTTAGTGAAAATCTTGAAACTCACATTAAGTAGGCAGATGGGTCTAAATTGTTGTATTTTTGTTGCTCCTTTTAATTTGGGAAGGAGAGTAATTACTCCAAAATTGAGGTTGTGTAGAGGTAGACACTCCTTATAAAATGATGTGAAAAATACCATTAGGTCTTTTTTTTATAATATCCCAGAATACTTGATAAAATTCTACTAGGAAATCATCAGGGCCTGGGGATTTATTTTGCTCCATTTGGAATACAACCTCTTTTACCTCTTTCTCTGTAAATGGTGCTGTGAGGATACTATATTCATCTGCAGTCACCTCAGGTATGTCATGGTTTTGATGCTCCACCATGGTAAAATCATTAACCTCTGGTGGTCCGAACAAATCCTTATAATAGTTTGTGATATAAGCTTTTAATTCAGCATCACCCACTATTATGCCATTTTCTTGTTCTAATTTAAAGATGCGTTGTTTTCTATGCTTGCCATTAGCGACCAAATGGAAATATTGGGTGTTGTCATCACCTTCCACTAGGTCTTTAGTTTTAGCTCTCTCGTACCATTTAATTTCCTCTTCCCTCAATAAGTGAACTAATCGTTCATTGAGGTAGTGTTTCATATTTAACTCATGGCCAGAGAGCACCCTTTTCTCAGCTATTTTATCTAAATCATCGATCATTAGGATTAATTTTTTCTTCTCCTTTTTATTATGGCTAGCTATATTTTTGGCCTAGCCCCTCAAAAATTGTCAAAGAGCTCTGATTTTATTCTACCATATATCCATAGCAATGGTTCCTTTGATTTCGGATTGCCATTTATTAGCAACCAGATCATAGAAACCATCTCTAATAAGCCAGCCACATTCAAATTTAAATAATAGTTATTGTTTGTTGTGGGAAGAAGCACATGTATTTAATATCAAAGGTGTGTGATCTGAGTTACTTCTATCTTTAGCATGTACTGTTGTGAGGGGAAACTCATGTTCCTATTCTGTACTAACTAAGACCCTATCTAGTTTCTCAAAGGTTGTATCATCCCCGCTACTCGACCAAGTATATTGACGACCCGACATTTCTATCTCTCTGAGATCAAGAGTTTGAATGACCATGTTAAATAAATCTGGTTATTTTGCATCAAAGTTGTCCTTGTTTTTATCTTCAGGATGATGCATTATATTAATATCCCCACCAATTATGTACGGTAAGGATTCTTTGTTACATATGTTGGCCATCTCAATTAGGAAACTTTCCTTATGTTCCTTTTGAGTAGGACCATAAACTACAAACAATGCCCACTTGTAGCCATCATTTTTATTTCGGAGTGTGAACTTAATATAAAAGTCCCCCTCATCGATGGATCCAATGTCAAACACTGAAAGGTCAACTCCAAGGAGAATGCCCTCGGATCGACCATGTGGTGCCATACAGTGCCAAATAAATTCTTTGCCACCACAAAGTTTTTTAAGGGTCCCATCTGAGAAGTGATCCCGATCCATTTCCATCAGGGCAACGAAATCTATTTGCTCCTCTTTAACCAAATCCTCCAAGTACCCATCTTTAGCCTAGTCCACAAGACCTCTGCTATTCGAGAAGATCCCTGGTGTTATTGGTTTTTTAGCCGATGAGACCACCTTATTATTCTTTTTTCTAGAATTGGATTTTTTTTCATGCGGGTGTAGCAATTAGATCGTTACAAATGTGGTCTAGGCCCTCCTCGTGCACACTCTCATCAAAATCCCCACAAGCGTGGTGGAGCTATTTAAGTAGTCCTCTTCTCCCTCGTCCAGATTAATTTTAGGAGAGGGAGACCTATTGCTACCAACATTTAATTTAGCTGCCACCTTAAGTCTATCAATTTCTATGTTTTTAAGAAGTAACAGAAGATATAACACTATTATCTCTACCCATAGAAACACCTAGGTTGGCAATTCTAGAAACAATATTGGAATCTGAAATAGAAGGAAAAGATGGGCAATTACCTGGTTGAAGTGAATTTTTCTTGGCCACCAAATTAATTGCCTTTTCTACCATGTTTGTGTCATCCATTGTAGAAGCCCTTCTACCGGATCTTTTCATCAACTCAATACCCCTATTATTTGCAGTAGAAATCACTTCTATTCCATTGATGGTGTCAAGAGCTTGGAGAGCATTTGCCATTGCCACATTGATGAGATTAGCCCGTTTCCATTCTTTTTGGAAAGTGCTTGGAGCATGTGTCGAGGTAATCCAAGAAATTTGTTAGAGGGTGTGCTTCAACGAGAGAAAATTAGGAGGGCAATCACTATGCTGATGGAAGATAATGATAGAATGGAGATAAGAGAAAGAGCAAAGAATTTGGAGACAACGCTGATGTGCCTTGAGAGTAGTGGGTCTTCTCAGCAGGCCGTTGATAACTTGGTTGATCACATACTTTCACTTTGAGTTCTTCCTTAGTTCCTTTGTAGCTATGGTGTATGACACAGAGCATGCGTATATCTAGAAAATATTACTATGCATATGGTTTCAGTTGAATAAATCATTTACTAGTCTGTATTTGCTTTTTTTTCCCCACTGTATGGTCTACTATGTTGAGCAAATTGGAGGAACATCCAATCAGTCCGTGGTGATTTCCAGCTATTATGAAGATGGTCTGAATAGTTTTATTGGAGAGTTAATTGTGGTTTTTTTAATATGGAAGAAGGATACAGTTTTATGGTATCACTCCTTGAAAACAACAGTAGGTCCCACAGATGAAAAAGATTGTAGGAATTGGAAGTTCAGGAGTTAGATAGTTGGAGGTTTCACTTGAAAGGAAGGACAGCAATATCAAACTTTGGTTTCTTGAACAGAGATTCGGGATCTTCAGAAAACGGGACAAAGTTTGATTTCAATCAACATGGAAAATTATAACAAGTTAATTCACATTCATAGCATAAACTCATCCAGCACAATTCCACTGCCAGATGACACAACGGCAAGCCAAGTCCCAAATTCGCCCTGTCTGTTTCTTCATTTGAAGCTCCTGGTCACGATTTACTAAGATCAGAATTTCAGAATTACAAAGATGGTCTGAAATAAGATTAATTGTACATTTTACGTTGAGTAAGAATATTGTTTAATATGGTAAGTGACTCGTTGAAAACAACAGCAGGTCTCGCGGATGAAAATTTTTAGGAATCGGACATTCAGGAGTTGGCTGGATGTTTCATCACTTCAAGAGAAGGACCTAACATCAAATTTTGGTTCCTGGAACGGATATAATTCAGATCTTCAGAAAACAGGACAAGGTTTGGTTCCATTCAACAACGAACGCAATCCTACAAGTTTATCCATGTTCATAGCACAACTCCAGCCAACACAATTGCACTGCAAGAGAAGCCCCAAATTCCGCTTGCTCTGATTTCTTCACTTGAAGCTCCTGGTCACAAGGGCAAGCCAAGTCCCAAATTCCGCGTGCTCTGTTTCTTGATTTGAAGCTCCTGGTCACGATTCATGGAGATCAGAGTTTCAGACTACAACTCTGCAGCTGGAGGGCTTCAACATCAAAAGGGCACAGCAGATCAGGCTTTTAGTGATGACATGAGGCCGCTGAGGTCGCAGGTGAGCTTCTCCTCTGGAATCGGCTCGCTGATGTCAGGGTCCTCCACGGTATACTTGTCAAGCGATATGTAAGGCCTGCATTCAACCCAACAGCACAGCAAGATCACATGTTAGTACTAACATGATTCGTAACGGAAGTCAGGACAAACGGATGGAGGTATGCATGCCCTGACCTCGCGGCATCAGCCACGCACTCCGGTGGCAGCTCCGGGAGGCGCGCCGGCTTCTGCCGGGCCCCGCCATCTTCACTGTCGCCACCGCCACGCGCTCTCTCGTCCCCTCCGATTCCGATGAGAAATTTCAATATTTGGGTTCCAATTCGCACACCATTTGACACTCAATACGTATGCTTTCCAAAATTACGCGAATTCTTTCAGTTCAGGTGTTTTCTTCTCCTTTTCTCTATTTTCTTTCTTCTTTTGAACTTCCAGCCCATGTGAGAAGTCAATTTTGCCCCTACCTTATCTTCAGAAGCTCCGCTCCTCTCCTCCGTTGTGCTGTCGCCGGCAAAGGTCCCTGGCGGCTGGCGCGCCACGGTTGCGCATCAAGGACCGCTTCGCCCGCTGCGAAGGCCGCGAGCCCTCGGCGGAGAAGCAGCCCAGCGCTGTGTGTGTTGGCCTTTGGAAAATCCAAATCGCCTCCGCTGCTCCTTTCTCCAAAAGCTAGCACCAAAATCCAAGTCCCTCCGCACCAAAATTCAAGCTCAATTCCTATCAACTCTCCCTGCTTCTTCCATGCACGCAATTAGCAAAGCAATACATGAAGCAGCTGGACAGCATCCCATCCTCACGCAAGTGTGCAGGAGGATGACCGACTTCAGCCCACGCGACATTGCATCGAGGGGGAAAGGGACGGGAGGCGCCGGCGGCATTGCTAGGCAGCCGGCGAGCCTTGGGCAGCGGCAAGTCTTGGCACCGGCGGCGGCGACGCTGTTCTTCACGGAAGAAAGGAGATGCACACCGAGTCGCTCGATCCGTTCCGGTGAAAGGATAATCGGCAGGGGCAAAAGAGTCCTTGAAAAGAAAAAGGAAAAGAAAAAAAAAGAAAGAAAATGAAGAAAAGAAGAGAGAAACACCTGCATTGAAACAATTCGCATGCTCGGTGTCGAATTCTGGGAGGCATACGAATTGGGTGTCAAATTTTGGAAAGCGTGCGAATTGAGACCCGATTCCGATGAGGTGGGTGGATTTCAGATTTGTTCCGCTCCTCCAGCGGTTCTCGCGGGAAATATCATTTTGTTCCCGCCATAACGTTTCATGATGGAAAAGTTCCCGCCAACCTGCTTAGCCCGCGCAATTTCATCGCCAAGCTGTGCTATTGGGCCAGGAGGCCCAAAAGGCCAGGCGATGATACTCGCCATCGTTAGCTTTTTTTTCTAGAGAAAATTAGGGCATGCATAAATGTAATGTTTAGACGTGTGTTTAGGTAAGAGAACTATATGCTTACCAAATGGATACGATGCATAAGTTTGCTCTAAGTGCTTAATGTGTAATTAACAAGATAATGGAGCCTATTTAAATGCTAGTTAGCATATGAGTGATTAACTTTATACTCCCTCCCCTCTCTCCAACATATTTTAGTTTTGATAATCGGTATCTCTTTAAATATCTTCAAATTAGCTTTCGAAATATATTATCAATGTGTTCGATTAATTTATGGTCAAAATGGTATCTTGGTGGCCATGTCACTGTTTCTAACAAAACTATTTGAAGACTAGAGGGAGACAAGTCATCAATGGTGTTGTTTAGTCATAATTTGTTATTGGAGTATGCTATATACTCCCTCCGTTCTTACAAATTATAGGTTGTTTTTTACTTTTCTAGGTTCATAGATATCATTACGCATCTAGATATAATGTATATTACGCATCTAGATATAATGTATGTCTAAATCCATAATAATATCTATGAATTTAGAAAAGTCGAAACAAGTTGGAACGGAGGGAGTATAGCCTTGCGCTCACCCTGCTTATTGATGATGCCCAGAGGCTAGAGTAATCAGATAAAAGCTCTGCCGATGTGAGATCTAGATGCATAGCAGGTTTCTAGCTTCTAGGGTTTAATCTAGTCAGCTGCGTATGAACTGAGGCAAAAACACTTATTCAGCCACGAGTAAGGAAAGGATTCTGACCGTTTTCAAGTAGCTGAGGCCGTGACAACCAAGCCTGGAAGGCAACAGAAGCATGACAATTGACAACTGAAGGTACGGTGAGATGGACCACCATCATCTAGGACCAATTTGATAGGGCTCCAGCTCCTCCTAAAAGGAGCCTGAGCCGAAGGAGCCACTTTTTTTTAACTCCGGCTTCTCCATATAAAACGGCTCCGGCTCCTCTAGTGCTTTAGGGGTGGAGCCGTTTTTGACCAAATTGTTTGGTAGGGCTTCACTGAAGCCGCAGGAGAAGCTGGAGCTGGAGCCCTGCCAAACCAGCCCCTAGTCAACATCCAGTTTGCATGTTCACCAATAATCAAAACACCTGGTTACCCATTCAGAACCATAACTTTCAGGTACTACCAATTTGCTTGAGTGCATCTTTGGTGAAAATGCCTAGATTCTGACCGTTTCAAAAAGTGATGCATTTCACCAGTCTACAAAAACAGAGAGTGAAGTCTTTGAACATTCTGTGGTCTTCTTTGGTTCTGGATAGGCTTGTCTTGGAAAAAGACACAGGGTTGCACTGTCTGCACAATAATCAACAATAAACATGTTAAGGTCTTGGCAATTACAGAGAGAGGAAACATCAAAAGTGATCCACTTCTAACGTGGCTAACAAATAGTTGAAGTTCAGTACTGGAAGTTCAGTACCTGTGGATAGCTGGGAGACCTAATGATTCACGGGTTGGTTCCTCTGCAGATCATCAGTTGACATCCTCCTCCTGTCTTTCACACCACTACTAGCTGGACTCTTCGCGCAGGCCAGATCCTCCTGAAGCTTCCTGTTATTTTCTTCCATTTCCATCATCTTCTTCTTCAGTGTGGCCGCCTCCTCCTCTGCATTCCTTTTAGCCGCATGAGCTAGCCTCAAAGACACCTTGGCAGCTGTCTTTCCACGGAGCTCACTGGTGCAGGGCACAGGTCCATAAGTTCGCTTCGTGTCCCTTGTGTCTGGACCGACAATTTTGGCAAAGACATCATCCATAGAACCACTTGCCGAACCTTCTTGCCTCTTGTGTGCTTCTTTGCGAAGGCAAGACTTCAGGGAAAAGTTAATACGTGATGGGTGTAAGTGACAGGTGATTTAAGGAGCAACATGATGAAGCATTTCAAAGTAAGTTTCCTTCTTGAGTGTTTTATCAGACTTACAATTACATCAGCTGTTGTTTGATCAATGGGTCTCCCTTTCCCATCTTTTGGTGTATGAGTCAATATGAATATATCTGTGCGGCTTGGTTCCTCCTTGTTTGGTCGTTTTTGTCTCTGTTGCATGATGAATAACATAATCAAGGCATCTTCTAGGTGAAAACAAAGGAGTAATCTAAACTTACCTCCTCCTCGCGTATCCGCGCATAACTCTTCGACCCTGCTCTATGTTTATGAACAGGTTGCCTTGCTCGCAAAGCTCTACAGCGAGCACTTGCAGCCTATAAAACAACAACACAGTTAAGTAAATAATCCAAACTTGACTCAAAATATTCCTAATTGGTTTTCATATTGTTGACATATTAGATAGAATGTTGAACACTACCTTGGCCTTCTCAGTGCCCCAATATGCTACAAGACATTTCCATTGTTCTTCTGGGACACGAGCATCTCGATCAGCAAGACGTTCCTCATCTGTCTCATGGACATCATACCGTTCATGTTTTAAGGTAGCTCTCCAGTCCTTCCACTTTTTACCCAAAGCTTTCATAGCCCAGATTTCACCAATTGGAGCGATGACAAACTTGAGCTGCACCAACAAACACAGAATGGGGAAAGAGCTAGTGAAAGACCCACGGGAGAACATGTATAATCTTTTCATGGTGGAGGCACAATTATGCTTACGTTAACTAAATGCCACATGACATCCTTGTTTTTCTCCGGAAAACCCCTCCAATCTGTATATGTCAGAGGTGCCAATGTTACATCTCGTGCAATTGTGCCCAGAAAGTAACTCAAGGTGGCTGCCTCGTTTCCAATAGGTTGACCGAGATCATTCAAGGACACCGGAATCCTGACACCCTCAGGCATAGTCCAGATTTTGAGGCACAATGTAGAACCACGACCGCGTCTTCTCTTTTCCTTGCCACCTACAAAAGGAGAGATGAGCTATACAACCGATGATGACCTCTTAATTCACTCACATGTCCCAACTTTTTCTAGCTACTTAAAATCTATGTATAAGAATTCATCAGTTTCTTCTAGAGTCAGCTCATCAGCCATTGATATTAAACAGCCAACAACACAGGAAAATTGTAAACACCTTACCGGCATGCAAGTAACTAGAAGGGCTCTGATGTATGAGGCGCGGCTCAAGCCATACATTAGAATTCCTTTCAAGAGCCCTCCTAACCTCTGGAGGGTATACTTTACTGTAATAACGCGCAAAACTCTCAGGATCAGACATGTCAGGAATTGAAGAAGCAGACTGCATGGTAACACTGTCTGCTTCATTTGAGCTTCTTTGAGGTGTATCATGCTGAGGCTGTAAACTAGAGGAACTATCATCACTAGCTCGGCCAATGTCTAGAGAGTTAGAAATACTTGGAGAGGCAGCCTGACTTTCCTCAGAATCACTTTCTGGAGATTCATAGTATGTAGTGGCAGCTGATTGTTTGGCTAAACGCTTACTACGCCTATGCTCAATCCCTTCATTTAAAGAAGACACCAGATTTCTCTTCATGCTCTTATGAGTCAATTTTGCACTCAGTTGTCCCATGTCAGGTTCGTCCTGATGCATCGGGATGTTATCATCAGAATGTTCTGGCTCCTGTTCAATAGGGCTAAGCAGTTTAGGAGACCCTGCCTTTCCCTGTCTCTGATAAATTAAGGTGGATTCAACTTCAGTTCTTGTTTTGTCCATGCCATGCTCTTCGATGACCTCATTAAGAGACTCCAGATATGGATCTGAAGCAGGCAATGCAGCTACATTAAAAGGTTCTGACTCAGTAGAGTGTAACTGAGGCATCTTGAGCTGAGGGGATGAACCAGGGCAGAGATTGGCAATGATCCCATCTATATCTGGAAGGTCAGATCGATTTTGATATGGAGAAGCAACCTGCTGTTCTGGAGGATAAGTTTCTAATGGCCCAGTGTCAACTACAGCATTTGACTCGGGGGTTAAACGTTTACTACGCCTAAGCTGCAGCCTGTTGTTTGAAGCTGCCGTCAATAGCTTCTTCCTCTTTTGAGTTCGTCGAGGAGCCTGCTTCCCCAAATCTGGTTCAATATGTTGTGTCTGGGTATCATATACTGAAGGTGCATGTCCCTGTTCTTCAAAAATGGGTTGTTCAGCAGGGATAGTCCATTTTTGCTCATTACAAGTTGAACCAGGTTCAGCTCTAGTTCCAATTTTTTTATTTCCATGCCGAATGACACCACTATTTGGAGGCTCAACATGCTCCTGTGCTTTATTAGAAATATAATATGCAGGCTGTTCTTCTGCCTCATGCATTGCCTGCTTCAAGGGCTCTACATATCTATCTTCCATATTACTGTTTCTACAACCAGTTAAGTGCTCACTTTGCCTATTGTTGTGCTTTGCAACACTACCATTTGTTTTCTGCAAGCATTCTTCCCCTCCATAAGTGGCATGACACATATGTTCTATCATTTGATCTGAATGATCTGCTACAGTGTGTTCTGCATGAGCCCTATTATCAACATGCTGCTTTGGCATCAGATGTGTGGCCTTGTTCACTACGTCTATCTGTCTTTCCTTTGACCTAATAGCTTCATGGCTAACTGAGTGTCCAGTTATGCAATTGCCATCCCTTGCGCTGATCCTATCACTCGGCTGCATATGCACATTGTCCCCATGATTGACAGGATCTATTTGAGACTCTTGCAAATAAATCACCTGATCCTGATACGGGACTGTAGCATACTCTGCACATATAATGCTACGGGAAGAATACTTTTGTACGTCCTGTGTGGTCTGATTCGATGCTGGAGCCTGCCTCTTCTCCACAGTCACAGATTCAGGGTCAATAGCGGTACCGTTTACCTGGTTGGTGTGCCTTACAGCAGTTGTTTCCTTAATCAGCCCAACATGCCCCACAAATTTGCAAACTGCATGATTAAGAGATTCATTATGTGCCTCCCGGACATGAATTGTATGCTCTGGATGTTCGGCGTGAACTGAATAATTGGACTGCTGCGAGTGCACCTGATATGTGACATGATTTAGAGCTTCCACCTGCCTCCTCTTTGCACCAAAAGTTCTAGAAGCAACTGAAAATCCGCTCCTGTGGTAGTGCCTTGCATTAATCTCGTTTGACACTTCAGTATCTATATCATCTCTGCCAGTATGAGCATCAGGATACTCCGAAAGTGCCTCTGTATTTCGACATCTTATCTGTGATCGCTCTACATGAACCAGTCGATTATTTGGATATCCTTGAATATGTCCTACACGAACTGCAGAATCAGGATATTCTTGCTGTACCTGCACACCGCGATAAAAACAAAGCAAAAATAAGAAGCACAGTGTCTCAGAAAAAGAGTACAGTCATTCTTGACTTTTCTGTCTCTGATGCAAACATTAACTATGGTTGCTTAACATGAAGTGCTAGCAACAATTATAGTCATATATTGAAGTGCTAGCAGTGATGATAGATATATTTAGCAAGATAATCTAGTAACACAAATTTTAGTTATGTAGTCAATTTACATGCTTTAGCGTATATCGATGGTCAAAACAAGGTCATCAGGTTTATCTTTACCCTCTCCACACACTGGGAACATAGCCAGAGTATAAAGCAAGTTCTAATGTTGGGAGAAAACCATGCGTCATGGATAAAGACACTGAGCTTCACATTATGAAATGCAAGGTATCCAGCAAACCTAACAACCCAAATCAAAAGAAATAGTATATGCAACAGGAGCTGCGTTATCATATGGTTGACTGCAAAATACATTGCATCTCAGAATTTAGTACTACTCCAATGGAACACCAAAAATAAAAAAAAAATAAAAAAACTTGAAATTGGTGCAACTACATCCTCAGACACGTCCTAGTAGATCAAAAGGAGTCAAAGAGGCTAGCTGCATTTGGCCATTTGTTCACCTGATTTCTGAAAATTTTCCAAGGGCCTCAATGTCCACCGGAGAGCACAAAATTGGTGCCCCGGAAGTTATAAGCCAACTCGGCCACACCACATTAGCAGATTCTAACTAGACACGATGGCGAGTGGGAGCACAATCGTGCAGCTAATCTAGAGATCCAGCGGGGACGAAGCGCGAGGCGCAGGAATGAAAAACATCGGGGGCACCTCTCGGGCCTGGAAGGACGCCGGCAGCGAGACCGGCACGAGCGGCGGCGCGGCGGTGGCCGCGAGGTACCGCCGGAGCCGTGCGGCGTCGACGGCGAGCTCGGCGCCGCAGACCGGGCACCCGCACCGCGCGAGACCCGGCGGCACGCTCAGCAGCGCCCCGCAGGCCCCGCACGGCAGCCTCGCGCCCGCGGGGGGAGGCGCCGCCCGCGCCGGCGCCGGCGCGGGCGGGATGGGAACCGCGCGGCGCCGCCGTGGCGGCGGCATGAGCTCCGGCGGGAGCGCCTGCGGCGTGGCGCAGTCCGGGCAGGCGAACTCCGTCAGCCCGCGCTCCACCTCCAGCGTCTCCCCGCACCCCGCGCACCGCACCTCCAGCAGGCCCTCCT
The DNA here is from genome assembly GCF_000263155.2 of Setaria italica. Taxonomy (NCBI): domain Eukaryota; kingdom Viridiplantae; phylum Streptophyta; class Magnoliopsida; order Poales; family Poaceae; genus Setaria; species Setaria italica. The sequence continues at coordinate 8,480,631 of NC_028451.1, forward strand.
CCTCCGCCGGCGAAGCCATCCGCGGACCGCGGCCTCGGGGCGAGCCGTGAGGTGTGGGTTTTTTTTTTTTTTCTCGCGGCGAAATGGCAATGCACGACGCGTGAGAGCTGCTGCCGCCTGCCGGTGACTAAAAAAAAAGGAAATAAAAAATGAGATGAAAAATTCAAGCAAAAAATATAAATGTCCCAGGCACGGCCCAATTCGTCACCCTGTGGGCGAGCACGCCACGGCCTGGTTCGCCAGGCCCGGCCCGGTTCATAACCCATGGGATGGCCCGTGCCATGGCGGATCCGGCTTCCGGCCACACGGCCATGCTGTCACTCTGTCAGTTTAGCCAGCACTACATAGGACCAGGAGAGCGTCGCGCCGTCGTCACAGAATCAGAAGCAGATAGTAGAGATTGCCAGGCCATTTTTTTCAGGCTTTTAATACATGGCAACCCCCTAATTTTATGGTACTTTGCAGGTTGCACCAAAAACAAGTTTGCAACAGCGGTTAACTGCAGATGCAGTAAATGCTAGATGTCACCTAATCAACTACTGATAATCACAGTAACTACAGAACGTCACTAGTTAGCTAGTGAACATTGCATAGAGCCTAGATTGTCATGGAGCTACATCTATACGATCCCTAGTCCCAAGATACAAATCACAGTCAACGGGCCATAGGTGATAAGGTGAAGCACAACAGCAAAGCCACCAAAATGCAGGGGTCCTGGTAGAGTGAAGCTACAAAACAAAGCAGAGGTTACTCGTCTTGGTACATTCAGAGTTGTTCGTCAGTTCTGGGTAATCTTTGCGTTGGCTTCCTGTTATTTTCTTCCATTTCCAGCATCTTCCAAAGTGCGGTGGATGCTAAAGCCCTTTAGTTCAGCCTCTTGAGCTTGCCTCAGACACCTTAGCAGCTGCCTTTCCACAAAGCTCACTGGTGGAGAGCACACGTCCATAACCAAAAGGTCACTGGTCTGGACTGACGACTTCTGCAGAGACATCGTCCATAGACACGGGTCTGCCTTCCCGATCTTCGGGTATGGATGTAGCTGTGACGCTTGGTTCCGCCATGTTTGCACGCTTCTGCCTCTGTTTCATGACGATTAACAAAATCAAGGCAACCCCCTAGGTGAAAACAAAGGATTTTTTGTCCAAACTTACCTCTTCCTCCTGTATCCGTGCGTAACTCTTTGATCCAAGTCTAGGATGATTACGACAAGGATGTTGTTCCTGAGAAGCTTTACATCGAGCACTTAGAGCCTATAAAGCAACAACAGCTAAGCAAATAGTCCAAAACATATTGTCAAGATTTGAATATTCGTAATCAGTTTTTATGTTCGTGACAGATTCAATATAATGTTCGACACTAACCTTGGCCTTCTCAGTGCCCCAATATGCCACAAGGAGTTTCCATTGTTCTTCCGGGACACGGAAATCCCGATCGGCAAGACGTTCCGCATCCGTCTCATGGGCATCGTATCGTTCATGTTTTAAGACAACTTTCCAGTCCTTCCACTTTTTTCCCAAAGCACTCATAGACCATATTTGACCAATTGGTGGGAGGACAAACTTGTGCTGCAACAACCATAAGAGGATGGGGAAATTACAAATTAAAGATCCATGGGAAGATATACATCATCTTTTTCAGGGTAATAAAGGCACAGTTATACTTACATTAACTAAATGCATCATTGCTTGCTTGTTTTTCTCCGGAAAGAACCTCCAATCTGTGTATGTCAGAGGTGCCACTGTTCCATCACGTGCTATTTGTCCTAGAAAGCTACTCAAGGTGCGTGCTTCGTCTCCGATAGGTTGACCTAGATCATTGAAGGACACTCGAATCCTTACACCCTCAGGCATGGTCCAGACTTTAAGGCAGAGATTAGGACCACGATCGCCGCGTTTTCTCTTTTCCTTGCCACCTGCAAAAACCAATAATGATTTAATGAACTCAATAACTGATAGGTGATCTTTGAATTTGCTCGCATGTCACAACTCTTTATATCTAAAGAAAATCTATTGCATAAGAATATCATCAGTTTCTTTTCGAGTCAGCTCATCGTCCATTAAGATATTGAACAGCCAACACCACAAGAAATTGTAATACACCTTACCTGCTTGACCTAAAATAGAATTCCTTTCAAGAGCTCTTCTAACCTCTGGAGGGTATGTTTTACTGTAATAACGTGCAAAACTTTCAGGATCAGACACGTCAGGAATTGAAGCAGACTTTGTTGTTGCATGCGGATTGTCTGCCTCATTGGATCTTCTATGAGGCTTATTGTGCTGAGGCAATGAACTAGAGGAAATATCATTGCTGACCCCATCAATGTCTTGAAAATCAGATATAGTTCGACTTGGAGAAACAGCCTCATTTTCCTCAGATTCATTTTCAGTAGATTCGTAGTATGTAGTGGCAGCTGATTGTTTGGCCAAACGCTTACTACGCCTATGCCTTAACCCTTTATTTGAAGATGTCAAATTCCTCTTTGTGCTCTTACGAGCCAATCTTGCAGTCACCTGGTGGCCCACCTCAGCTTCATCCTGCTCTGCCTGAATGTTATCACTGGAGTGTTCTGGGTCTTGTTCAATGGGACTAGGCAGTTTTGGAGGACTGGTCTTTTGCAGTCTGTCCCGTGTGATCTGTTTCAAAGTTTGAACCTGCCTCTTCTCCACACTTACGACTTTGGGGCCAATAGCGGTACCAGTTACCTGGTTGGTGTGCCTTCCCACAGGTTTCTCCTTAATCAGCTCAACATGCCCCAGACCTCTGTGAATTCCATGATTAGCAGACTCATTTTGTGTCTCACCAACATGAATTGTATGGTCTGATGGATGTTCTGCATGAACTGAATGATCGGATTGCTGTGCATGTGCCTGGCATGTGACATAGTTCAGAGTTTCAAGTTGTCTCACCTTTGCACCAACAGTTCTAGAAGCAACCGGGAATCCATTCCTATGGCAGGGCATTTCATTAATCTCATTCGACATTTCAGTATCTATATCATCACTATCAGTACCAGCATCAGGAAACTCCACAAGTGCCTGCGTATTTTGACGTCTAGCCTGTGATCGCTCTAAATGGCCCAGTTGATTACTTGTATGCCCTTGAATATGTCCCACACGAACTGCAGAATCAGAATAGTGTTGCCCTCCCTGTATCGCAGTAAAAGCAAACCAAAATTAAGAAGTGCAATGTCTCAGAAAAAAGAGGTCAGTTATATTTGATTTTTCAGTCTCTGATGCAAACACCGATTATGGTTGCTTAACAGGATGTGCTAGCAATAATGGTAGACAGAAGTATATAGCAGGAAAATATAGTGACAAAATTTTAGTTATTCAGTCAAATCTAGTGACATACTTTTACATATATTGCTGAGAAAAGTTAAAAAATGATTAAAAGATCATCTTGTTTATCTTTTCACTCTCCTCACACTGGAAACATAGCCAGAACAGAGAAAGTTGTAATATTGGGGATAAAAACCTGTTGCAATTCATGAATCTAGACTCTGAGTCTCAGAGCTTCTTATAGTGAAAAATGCAAGGTACAACAAAAATACCTTGACCATTGGTGATACTACATTCCCCTGCACCGACTAGTATCTCAACAGGGATAGGAGGCTAGGTGCATTTGGCCATTTCTTTCCCCAATTTGGGCAACAGCATAACCGCAGGAGCTGCTCCTACATTTCTGAAACGGAGCCTCAATTTCAAGGGACTAGCACTAAATTAGCACCGTGAAGGCTACAAGCAACATTGTCCAGACAGGATTACCTATTCTATTGGACGAGGTAGCAAGTGCAAGCACAGTAGCGTAGTTAATCTAGAGATCCAGCGGGGGAGGAGGAAGCCTGAAGCCCAGGACGGCAGGAATGGGACATTTTCGCATAATACCTCCAGGGCCCGGAAGACCGGCGGCAGCGAGACCGGCACGAGTGGCGCGGCGGCGGTGGAGAGGAGGTACTGGCGGAGGCGCGCGGGGTCGACGGCGAGCTCGGCGCCGCAGACCGGGCAGCCGCAGCGCGCGAGCCCCGGCGGCACGGCGAGCATCGACCCGCAGGACCCGCACGGCAGCCTCGCCGCGGGCGAAGGGGGAGGCACCGGCGCCAGCGCGGGAGGGATGGGCAGCGCGCGGCGGCGCCTCGGCGGCGGCGGCATGAGCTCCGGCGGGAGCGCCTGCGGCGTTGAGCAGTCCGGGCAGATGAACTCCGTGAGCCCGCGCTCCACCTCCAGCGTCTCCCCGCACCCCGCGCACCGCACCTCCAGGAGGTCCTCCTCCCCCGCGGCTGCCGGCGGCGGCGCCATCCTCCGCTCCGCGGCCTCGCGGCTGGGTGGATAAGGGTTCACTCGCGGCGGTTCGCTCGAGTCGATGCGGCCGGGCCACGACACGAAGCGTTAAGCGGGTGGCATGGGCGAGGCGTGAGACGGTGAGTCGCGGACGGCTGCGCGTGTTTCTCCGCTTTCCCGCCGGTTGGAGGAAAGGACAGCCGGTTCATGTTCCTGGGCTTTTACAGTGTTTTTCCTCCGCTGGATCGGACATGATATGATGCATATCCTGAACAGGAAAACACAAAGGATTCTTACAGACATGTTGCCAAGCGATAAAGTATAAAAGGTTTGAATGTCGTTGTTCAGGTCCCCCATTTTTTTTGTCTAAAAAACTATAGATTCACTAAATTTTGTAGCTCAAATGCAGGAGCTTAACGGGAAAAACAGATATTTCTGTAGTATGTGATTCAGTTCATAGCATTGATAGCACATATTAGGGTGTAATCTTGACACCAAGTCGCTGCTATGCGAATCTCCGTGCTCCGATCGCACCTGATATCACTCTCAGTCCCAGCTGGCTGGCATGAAAATGTTGAATTGTCACCAACTTTTGCAAGCATGGAAAGTTCTGCAGGCTGAAGAATTGCCATTGGTCGCTTCAAAAGCAGTGTGTTCTGCAAAGCACAGCTTTCTCCAAACGGGGCCATATCCTCTTCAGTGACGGAGGAGCATCGCAGAATTTCTTTCACGTTAGAAAGAGATTGCAAACGTTCTGCGATGCTGTACAGGGACGACGCACCTTGACCAAATGAAATGAAGGACAAGATCCTTGTTCTTCCAACTGCTACCAAACTATCAGATGCGGGGTACACAATAAGAGGATCTGGACTCTGAAGAGGTGAAAAAGAAAAGGCGTAGCAAACAGGGCCAATAAAAATCTAGCTTTTAAAAGTCATCCATTAAAACCGAAGCAACAGAAGAAGCTCAACTAAGTCAGAGAAGGAAGGCTCCAAATTTGACTAATTGAAACACGCCATCACTACTTACGTGGTGTAATTGTTCACCTTCACGTACCAACCACCAAGCTCAGAACAATGGGGGTCTTGAGCTGGCTTCCGTCTCTCATGGCCATCCTGATCATAATCCCCACGGTGAGCGCCAGCGATGAGGCTGTGCTGCTAGCTCTGAAAGCGCAGGTTGCCACCGGTGGCTCTGGCTCCGGCACGCTGGCCTCCTGGAACGGCAGCGCCAACTTCTGCAGCTGGGAAGGCGTGACCTGCAGCCGCCGGAGACCAGAGCGGGTGACGGCACTCAACTTGTACGGCAGCGGGCTCTACGGAGCACTCTCCCCAGCTGTTGGGAATCTGACTTTCCTGCAGACGCTCAACCTGAGCTCCAATGGGCTGTACGGCGAGATTCCAGCAAGCCTCGGTGGCCTCCGGCGTCTCCAGAAACTCGACCTTAGTGACAACTCGTTCTCCGGCACCTTCCCTGCTAACCTCAGCTCCTGCGTCAGCATGAGGATCATGGTACTACACGACAATAGGCTTAGCGGTCGCATTCCAGCTGAGCTCGGTGAGACGATGGTGTCCCTGCAAGCAATCTCGCTGAGGAACAACAGCTTCACAGGCCCCATCCCAGCATCACTAGCCAATCTGTCTCGTTTACAGTACCTCAGTCTCTCCAGCAACCAGCTCGACGGCTCAATACCACCAGGGCTCGGCAGCATTCAGAGCATGTGGCGCCTCGACCTCTCTACAAACAACCTCTCCGGTGTGCTTCCACTCTCTCTGTACAACTTGTCATCAATGGCCAGCTTTCAGGTAGGGGGAAATCTGCTGCATGGAAGCATTCCTGCTGATATTGGCAACAAGTTCCCTGGCATGCAAATCTTAAGCCTGTCCAACAACAACTTCACCGGAACAATCCCTTCGTCAATATCCAACCTCTCCGATCTCACAACACTTCTTCTCGGAGGAAATAGATTGAGCGGGTATGTGCCTGCTACTTTGGGGAGGTTGCAAGCTCTGCAGGAGTTGTACTTGACTGGAAACATGCTTAAAGCAAATGACAAGGAGGGATGGGGATTTATCAGTTCTTTGGCGAACTGCAGCCAGCTACGGTGGTTATTACTTGATGACAACTCCTTCGAAGGACACTTACCAGGTTCAATCTCAAACCTCTCAAGTACTCTCCAGAAATTATACTTGAATGACAATAGGATCTCTGGGAGCATCCCTGCAGACATCGGGAATCTTGTCGGCCTAAACTTACTGTTGATGGTGAATACTTCCATGTCAGGAGTGATTCCAGAGAGCATAGGGAAACTAGAAAACTTGGTTGACCTTGGCCTATATAGTAGTGGATTATCAGGTCTCATACCACCATCTATTGGAAATCTCACCAAATTAACCAGGTTCCTTGCATTTTACAACAATTTGGAAGGACCAATACCAGAAAGTCTTGGGAAGCTGAAGAATCTATTTATTCTTGATTTGTCAACAAATTACTACCTAAATGGTTCAATACCCAAGGCAATTTTGAAGCCTTCGCTTTCATATTACTTAGATTTATCATACAATTCTCTGTCAGGACCCCTTCCATCAGAAATTGGTACCATGATCAACCTCAACCAATTGATCCTGTCAGGAAACCAGTTGTCTGGCCAAATACCAAATAGCATCGGAAATTGCATAGTTTTAGAAAAACTGCTGCTGGACAAGAACATGTTTGAAGGAAGCATACCTCAATCTCTGAAAAACTTGAAAGGACTGACTGTATTGAATCTGACAATGAACAATTTGTCTGGTGGGATCCCAGATGCCATCGGTAATATTGGATATCTGCAACAGTTGTACCTAGCACACAACAATTTGTCAGGGCCAATCCCAGAAGTTCTAGAGAATTTGACATTACTATCTATATTGGACGTATCTTTCAATAACCTGCAAGGCAAGGTGCCAGATGGAGGTGCTTTCAGAAACCTATCTTACAAATCAGTCGCTGGAAATACTGAGTTGTGCAGCGGAGCACCTCAACTTCACTTGGCACCTTGCTCTACAAGACCTATAAAAAAGAGCAGAAAAAAGAAGTTCAAGTCTCTTACAATTTCTGTCCTAACAACTGTAGCAGTCTTATTGTCATTTTCAGTAATTCTTTTTGTTTGGATGCTCCGTAAAAAGCTCAAACAAAATCAGAAGGAAAGAGTGCAATCTCCAATTGCTGATGAGCAATATGAAAGAATTCCATACCTTGCATTATCCCGAGGAACTGATGGGTTTTCAGAAGCAAACTTGCTCGGAAGTGGCAGATATGGTGTTGTTTATAAGTGTGTTTTTGACAATGAGGATAAAACCTTCGCTGTCAAGGTCTTTAACCTTTCTCAGTCTGGATCTTCCAAGAGTTTTGAGGTGGAATGTGAGGCCATGAGAAGGATACGACACCGTCGTCTCATAAAAATCATTACTTGTTGCTCGAGCTTTGACCTCCAAGGTCAAGAGTTTAAGGCATTGGTTTTTGAGTTTATGCCTAATGGTAGCCTAGATGTTTGGCTTCATCCAAAATTTCATAAATTCGCTACAAGCAGAACACTCAGCCTTGCCCAGAGGCTTGATATTGCTGCTGATATCATTGCTGCAGTAGAATATCTTCACAACAGCTGTCAACCACCAGTAATCCATTGCGATCTTAAACCAAGCAACGTCCTTCTTGCTGAAGACATGAGTGCTCGAGTTGGAGACTTTGGCATATCAAAATTCCTGCCGGAAAATACAAGCAGGAGGATGCAAAATTCATATAGCATAACTGGAATAAGAGGCTCCATTGGCTATGTTGCTCCAGGTGACTCAAGTTCTATATAAGTTCTTTTGTATTTTGCAAACAAATATGACATGCTAACCAACATTTTATTTTGCTCATCTGTAGAGTATGGTGAAGGCTCTGCAATCTCAACAGCTGGTGATATCTATAGTCTTGGCGTATTGCTGCTTGAGATATTCACTGGAAGGAGCCCAACAGATGACATGTTCAGAGATTCACTAGGTCTGCATAAGTTTACCGAGGATGCTCTTCCTGATAGAACCTTGGAGATAGTGGACTCAACAATCTGGATGCACGTAGAACCCAAGGATAGCATTACAAGACGTGGAGTCCAGGAGTGCTTGATCTCTGTCTTCAGGCTGGGCCTATCCTGCTCGAAGCAACAGCCTCGGGAGCGACCATCGATAAGAGATGTAGCAGCAGAGATGCATGCAATCCGAGATGCATACCTAATGTTTGGCAATTAGATTCCAGGGGAATACGAGACAACAGAGCTGCTTCGATCAACAAGCTGGTAGAAATAACCCTGAAATAGACAAAAATAAAATCCAAACATGCTGTTTCAGGTTAAAAACTGCTCCAAGAGCTATGTTTCTTTATGTAATGGAGCCGGTATCAGATAATGTACAGCAGATTTCACCTCAGGTTATCAGCCTGAAGTTCCAGTTCTGCAATAGCTACTTGGCTCGTCGCCTGGTACGAATTCTGAAGGATCCATAAACCTGATGAAATCTGGCCGTGCGACGACCATAAGTACACAAGCAGGATGAAGTCATTGAATTCAAGCGAACAGCCGAACAGTAGTCAGTAGACACGATTCAGAATCCCACTTGTCATAGTGCCCACAGCCCACATGGGAAAACACCGAGGAAAATGGAGCGATACTTATTCCTGAAGTGTAATATCACGTTTCCAGTCACTACAGCTGAATGCTGCGAACTACTACCAACAAGGTTAGCCTTCGACGGCGAGATCGGCGCCGCAGGACCGGGCAGCCGCAGCGCCCGAGCCCAGGCGGCACGCTCAGCGCATCCCCCCGCAGGCCCCGCACGGCAGCCTCGCCGCGGGGAGGAGGCGCTGCGCCGGGCCGGAAGGAGGGGCGGCGGCGGCGGCGGTAACGCGTGATTTTTTTTTTTTTTAGGGGGGGCGGGGAGGAGGGGGTTAACGCGTGAGTGGTAGTGGTAGTGGCAGCGAGCAAGCGCAGCGCGGTTGTCGCTGCAACTGGGCCGGCTCATCCGGTCCGCTCGTCCGGAGGGGCCGGATCGGCTTGCTAAAACCGCCCCGGATTTTTTTTGGCCACCATTGTGTTTTCCGCTTTTCCAACCGATAAATGGTCATCTCCAAAGAACGAAATAGGGCGGGAAATCTCTCTTCTTACTGATACACGTCATCACCGTCTATTTGGAGCTCCTGTCAATTTTCAGCAATCCCATATCCTGAACGGCCCATCTCCTGAACAGCAGTGCTTCTTTTAGACTAAGCCCGCTATAGCTAGATCTCTCGGAAACACCCTACTCCGGTTAAGGCATTGTGGTACAGTCGGAGGGATAAAAATCACTTTCCTCTTCGCATCCGGCCCCTCCTCACAGCCGCAGCGGTTGCTGCCTCCCTCCTTGCAGCTGCGCCCACGTAGACAGCGAGGGTGAGGCAATGCCTAGGCAAGCACGGTGGAAGCCTCCGCATCTCCTGCCGCTACATCGACGCAAGGGGTGTGCATGGGTGGGTTTGGACAGATCTTGTTCAAATTTCAATCCACCCATGATGGAATCGTTTAGATGGTTTTGGATTGGGTGGCTCTCTCGTGGGTTACATGAGTAACATTTAAGTTAGATATAGACAGTAACAGGTAACAGCCGGTGGCATATTGCTTTTATCTTCACGCTTGCCGGGCCGGTTGCACGCCACCGCCGCTGCTGTCACCGCGCGCATGGCTGCTAATTGTTGCATGTTGCCGTGGTCGAGCCTCCGCTCCACCACCGGAACCACGAATTACATTGGCGGCCTAAAATCGTCAAGGTAAAGCAAAGCCTGTCAAGCATAGAGAGCCAATAAAACTAATATACTTGGCAGCTATAATTATTTCTTTGGCCATTTAGCCGTCAAGGTAACGTCCAAAATTTCAATGCGCCATGCGTCATGGAAAGGGTACACCCGCCAAGTAAACATCTTTTCTTAGATGCCGTCCTTTTCCTTGGCTGCTTTCGACTGCCAAGTAAGCTCCTTTTCTTGATTGCCGTTGACAGCCAAATAAACTCTTTTCCTTGAATTCCTTCGACTGCCAAGAAAGCTCCTTTCCTTGGCTGCCTTCGCCAAAGAAGCTTCTTTTCTTAGCTACTTTGGGCAGTGTTGGTGTTTTATACCCGGCAACCTACCAAGGGAGTACCCGAGGTAGTCGATTTGTCGGTGGGGGATCACCAGACCTGGAACTCGAAGGTAAAAGGGAGGACACAAGACACGGATTTATACAGGTTTGGGCCGCCGGAGTAGCGTAATACCCTACGTCTTGTTGTGTATTGCGCCCTGCGCTTGGGTATTGAGTAGCCTAGTTATTGGCTATCAATGATGGTTCTACCGATCTAGGTACCCCTGCCCTCCTTTATATACTCCAGGGGGCAGTATTACTAGTCAGTTTACAAGGAGGAGTCCTAGTAGGATTGCGTGGAATCCTAGTAGGAGTCCATCTTCTTCCTTCCTTGCGAGTACTGGGGATCTATCCCCGACAAGCTCCCGAGCGCTTCATAGCCGAATGCAGCAGTCTTCGAGTACTTTTAAAATCCTCGGCAAGTAGTTTTGGTACTCTTCGAGTACTTTATTTGGCTGAATCTTCAAAGTTTCTCAAAGCTGCCATGAGGCTATGGTGTGCTCAATGATCATGTTGATATTGTAGTCTTCATATATGGAGGGCGGCGAAAGTTGCACTCCATATGGAGTAGCCCCCGAGCCTTAGATTGAATCGTACAATCAGACTGAGGGTCAAAATCTTGAATCTTCTTTCAGCTTGAAAAAATCTTAGGCGGTAGCTTATCAGCTCCCGAGCCTTGAATTGATTGAATAATCACCTTGAATCTTCACTCAAGTCATCATCCGTGTAGTCTTGCGACGTCAGCCCCCGAGCTTATGCGCCAGGTGAGCCGTAGGAGCCACGTCGAGTAATTGGTGCTTAGCCCCCAAGCTTGGAAGCTAGCTGAGCCATTGGAGATATCCCGAGTAGTAAGTGGTGCTTAGCCCCCGAGTTCGGGAACTAGCGGATCCACCAGAAGTACGTCCTAGTACTGATTGGTGCTTAGCCCCCGAGTTTGGGAACTAGTCTGTGCCTTTGGAGGTACACTTAGCGTCTTAGAGCGTCGTCACCGAAGTTTGATTTGAAATAAAAGATGCGTATATTATGTAGCATATTTGTAGAATATTGAACTTACTGAAATTTATTCAGTGATCAATAAAAATATTGTGTCATGCTCTTATTTCGGCTATATCTCTCCCGAGTAGTTAGCCTGTTACGTTTAGACTCTCGGTCCCTATTTAGCCGCAGCCACTGCGTGTGTGAGATCTGTCTCGTATACGTGTACGGGCACTGCCATTTGCACAGCTGAGATTTTTGTCTCGTGTATGTGTGTTGGCACTTAGGCGTGACAGGTGCGCCTGAGGCTTTCATGAATTAAGGCATTTTCTGCTCAAGGAGATTATCAATGGCTAAGAGAAGATAAAAGTAGTCAGCATTATGACAAAAAGAGAGCGCTGTTGTGCTTAAGAGTTTACTGCCCTCCGGCGAGTAGTCGGCAAAGTGTAGCTCTAGAGGGTAATTCCCGTCGAGAGACGTACACAAAAAGATAGTCGGCGTAGTCGGCGTGTTGCCTTGCATGCGGTGAACAAGTCCAAAAATAATTAGAAAAATGACTTAGCTTGATTCGTGGACGATTGTGGACGAAGCCGTGACGGTCGTTGATAAAACCACGATGGTTGTTGATGAAGCTGACTAGTCGGAGTTGATTCCAACTAGTTGTCAACGATGTGAAATTTGCCCCGACTAATTTTTTAGTCGAGACGAGGAGTCAAAGTAGATCGTCCTCGACTAGTTTTGTAGTCAAGACGAGTAGACAAAGTAGTCGTTGGCGACTCGATACGGATGAACAGGTAGTCGAGGTTGTCGTCGATGAAGCCACGATGGTTGTTGGTGAAGTCGGCTAGTCGGAGTCGATTCCGACTAGTTGTTGACGATGCGAGGCCTGCCTCGACTAGCTTTCTAGTCGAGACGAGTAGTCGGAGTAGTCGTTGGCGTGTATCATAGTGAAGTTGAAGTAGTCGTCAGTGAGTTTCACGACATAGTTGGAGTAGTCGCCCGTCCTCGACTAGCCTTGTAGTCGAAGGAGTAGTTGAAATAGACCGTCCTCAACAAGTAGTCGAAGTAGTCCGTTCTTGACTAGTTTTGTAGTCGAAGCGAGTAGTCGAAGTAATTGTTGGTGAGTTGATAGAGCCATGTGCAATTGAGTCGTAGTGCCCTGTACGTCTTCGATGTACATCAAGCGAAGATCTTGTTGCTTAATTTCACAAATTTGCTTTCACGGAAAAGGATGAGCCGCATGGGACAGCTATCTCTGCCTCGATCCGCACGTGGGTGTAACAGACGTTTATTCACAAGGCTCTGTAATGTGCCGTGATGTTGGAGTATTTCTCTGACAGGGGGCAGAGCACATTGCGTGCAATGCTTGAGTAGTTCTGCATGTGCCGTGATTTTAGAATCTGACGGGACAGATGCAATTTGGAAACCAATTGGAATCGGAATCCGACCATGAGACGATCTCGCTGCCGCGGCACAATTCAGAGCCGTACTCCACCTTGGACCTCGAGTGAAAGAATTGCATTGGCTAGCTGATCGATTTGGATGCGGAGTCCAGGTAGTTGATTTCATGGCCGCGCGACGAATCCAGACGAAGCCCACGGCGAGGCCGGCGGTGTTGCTACGTCGAATATCCAGACGAAGCCCACGATGAGGACGACGGTGTTGCTACATCGAATATATTGATCTTGATGATGGAGGGTTCTTCAAGCTCGTCTAATGATCTCGACGATCACCCCTACCTGGCACGCCAGCTGTCGGTATTTTATATCTGGCAACCTACCAATGGAGTACCCGAGGTAGTCGATTTGTCAGTGGGGGATCACCGGACCTGGAACTCGAAGGTAAAAGCGAGGACACAAGACACGGATTTATACAGGTTCAGGCTACCGTAGTAGCGTAATACCCTACGTCCTGTTTGGGGTGTTGTGTATTGCGCCTTGCGCTTGGGTGTTGAGTAGTCTAGTTGTTGGCTATCGATGATGTTTCTGCTGATCTAGGTACCCTTGCCCTCCTTTATATACTTTAGGGGACAGGATTACTGGTCAGTTTACAAGGAGGAGTCCTAGTAGGATTACGGTGGAATCTTAGTAGGAGTTCATCTTCTTCCTTCCTTACGGGTACTAGAGATCTATCCTCGACAGGCAGCAAAGAAATTTGTTTTCCTTGGTGGCTTTCGACAGCCAAGTAAATTTGATTTCTTGGCAGTAGCATCCCGCCACTTTAAACTTTTTGCTTGGCAGTTCAGAACACCCAAGTTAATTAGCCAAGAAAATAGCTGCACAGAACCAATAGAATATAAATAGGATCAATGTTTCGACAGCCACGATTCAAGTCCATTTAGCAACAACAATATGGAGATCCTATATCCAACATCCATTTGCTCGTTACGTTACAAGTCCATTTTGCATAGAGCAAACATGTCAGCACTAAATCTGCATACATATAATCTAGATGGCACTATTGTATCATGCCTACATGTCATCATCTCACATGCACAAAATACATAAGCAAAAGCTGAGCTACACATCACATGTTAGCTTCTACCAAAATAGACCAAAAGAAATCTGTCGATCACTAGCTAGGAGTTGTCTGCATCAGTTAGGTCTTATGCCAATTCCACGTGCCCCCTTCAGGTCACAGTCAAGGTCACCACAACTACGTACCATCAACTATCGCTTTCGACGTACAGGTTTCTCGTCATCAGTCTCACCTTGTAGGCTGAGATGATCATCACCATTTCCTTGAAAGGAGCCATCATCACCATCATCGTTTGGTGTGGTGTATAGCCGTGCCAGGCCTCCCTAGCTATCGATCATCGAGGACAGATAGGTAGCAATTTTGATAAATGATACAAAGGTTTCACCATTTCACAGTCGCAAGAACAACTTTATAGTGTTTTCCCGCAGCTCTTCCATGGAATATGGAGTAGATATCATTCCAGATCTATCAGAAGAAACTCCGATCCATATTTTCTATCCCACCAAGGCACCAATATGATCAAAACGAGAGAAAAAATACATATGCTGGTTCACTCTACTAATATGCTAAATACTACCGATATGATCAAAACACAGTGGAGGACTCTACTTGATACACTGCTTCTCCTCCTCATGCTTTCTTGGTGTTTACCTTGGTCTCTTACTTGATATTACTATTATGAAGAAAAACGATCAAAACACACTGGACATCTCAGTTGCCACGTGTAACGCCCCGCATTTTCATGCCAGCTTAAGGATAATTATCCAACAAAGCAACGCTTCCTCCAATAATGATCCTAATCAGAGTGATGCAACAGAACAATAGTTAGGACTTTACATTGTTCGTTACATTTCATCATAAAAGAGCCAACTAATATTATCTAAGAAAAAGAAAATAACAACTTTATTGGGTTTACCTATCTAATATTTATCCTGCACTAGTGATGTGGCACCTTTTTAATACGGCAACATATCATGTGCAAACCAACCAACCTGTGCAAACTTGGAAACTAACAATCAGGATCACTAGATGCTGATCCAATGGATGGGGTGAAAGGTGGGACGATTTTGCGCTTAAGCCCCCCCCACCTGCCAGCCTTTTTTCCAAAAACCCCCCGGCGATTCTAACTCCACTCCTCCTCCTGTTTCCCCATCACCCCGTGCCTTTCCTTCCATTTCACCCAGGCCACCGCCACGCGAAGGGATCGCCCGTGCACCCGGCGCCGCCCCTGTCCATCACCGCCCGCATGCTCGCCGTCGCCGCCCATGGCCCTCAGCGCCGCCCCTGTCCCCCGCTGCCGCCCTGACGCTCGCCTCGCCCAGGTTCTCATCAACCTCGTCCGTCCCCTGCCCACCTACCCATAGTTTGCACTTCTCCTTCTCCCCATCTGCGTGTTTGTTTCCGCGATCTGATCTGATTAGTACGCGTTACTGCTCTAGCTATTCGTCGATTTGATTATCTGCGACGCTTGCGCTGGTGTCTGAATCTGTTAGATACGGATCCAACTATACAAGTAGCTAACTGTTGTGTTTGATTTCTGATTTGTTTTTTTTTCCTGTACGGATATCGATATGGATGCGTCATGGAAAAAATTATCGGGATTTCAGGCGAAGAAGGACCTGACGGAGGTCACCCACAAGGTCTACTTTGATATCAAGATTGATGGCAAGCCCGCAGGTTTGCAAGCTGTGTTGTCATAATTTGATAAAGAATTCAAATGAAGCATTATGACAAGCATGATTTGAGAGTACCAGCTTTCAGGAGCATGGAACAAGGGGAAATATAGGAGGATGGAGCATGATTCGAAGCTTTCAGTACCCTCTGGCTTTCAGGAGCATGATTTGAAGCTTTCAGGAGCATGGAACAAGGGGAAGCTTTCAGTACTAGCTTGTGCCTTCTGAATCTGGAACTGATGCTGCATCCTCTGTGGCTTTCTCGTTCAGGACCATTCAACTTTGAGTCAGGAGGGTCAGCTGGAAGCCTGCCAAAGCTTCATCGCAACCCGTACAGCTGGTCCAAGGTTGGATCTATTTACATAATGTAAGTGCAGAAACTATCTGTTCTTCAATAATCTTAACGAGAATTGCGTTGTTCCATTTCGTTTCAGGTGTCTAGTGTGATATACTTGGACTCCCCTGCTGGTGTTGATCTGTCATACGCGAAGGATAAGTCCAAACCTTATACAACTGGCGACCTTCAAACTGCTCATGATTTGCATACTTTTCTTCTCAAGGTATATCGTATTCGTATATGTAGAGGTTCATCATGTTGGTTCTGGATATTTATCATCTTCTTGAGGAACAAAAACCTGAGTTCTTTCTCTCTTCTTTTTTCTTTTACTCTTAACAGTGGTTTCAGCTCTACCATGAGTTCCTGACAAATCCATTTTACATAGCTGGTGAATCATATGCTGGGATTTATATTCCTACCCTTTCACATGAAGTTGTCAAAGGTGTTGACTTTTTTTTTTTGAAGAATAGGTGTTGGCTTTTTTTTTTAAGAATAGGTGTTGGCTTTGGGATGTAATCGTGCTTAAAAGCTACTAATTGTTTTTATATTCTTGTTGCTAACAAAATATTCCACAGGAATTCACGAAAGAGTCAAGCCAGCTATAAACTTTAAGGTTAAGAGATCTTCTAAAATTATTCCTGCTGCGTGAGAACACTAAACGTGGTTACCAAGGAAATCTAAGGTTAAATGTTTTATGACGTGAGAACACTAAACGTGTTTTACCAAGGAAACGTGAGATGAAGCCTGAAGCCATCCGAAATTGAGAAGCCGATTATTGTTGACCATAGTGAACTACTTTGTAACAGCAGTCACTATTATTGTTGTTGCTGTTCCTGAAGGGCTGCCTCTAGCTGTTACTTTGAGTCTTGCATTTGCTATGAAATTAGTGATTCATTAGCAATCTGAATGTACTCTGTGTAAGGCAGTAATATGTGTAATGACTGACTTATGTGTAAGGATGTAAATGCAATGATATTTATGCAAATGCACTGATGAAATAAATTGCAGTGGACTCCATGTTCATGTTGTATAATGATATATGCTCTATGATGAAAGTGTTTACAAGCAGCATTCCAAAAAGTCTTCAATGGGTCCATGAACTTGAAATATCACTCAACAAGCATTCCAAAAGGTCTTAAATGATTACATGAACTTGAAAAATCAGCCAACAACATTGTTTGGGCAATTGCGTGCATCATGATCCCCTACTTGCTTACATTTTCCACACGTCCGTTTACCTTTACCCTTGCTTCCAACCTTCATCTCCTTGCTCTTCTTAATTCTTTTGCATCTCCCTTTGGACTTGATATCATTTGGTGGATGTATCTCGACTTCATTTGGAATTTTACTGCCAAGGAAAGATTCATACTCATCTTGTTTATTAACTCTCGTAGCAGGCGTGATCTTTTGGAGAGGTTCTACTAGGTTGCATAAACTAGAAAATAAAAAGTCCATCCCTTGTTCAGAGTTCTTGGCCATTTGGATAAGATCTTCAAACTGGTTGCGTGAATCTGAAATCTTTTTCCGCATTGCCACCTCCATAGGATCTTCAGGCTTTTCATCCAGCAGGTTACCTTCTTCATCAAAGAATAGTTCCCTGTAAAATTGAATATCTGATCAAGACTATTCTACAAAACAGCTATAGAAAAAAAAATTATACAATACAAACCTTTTACATCTTTTCTCCCATCTCTTCATAATATAAATCGATGGTATCTCATTTTTCTTCTCGGCTCTAAGCACTTGTATGATATGACGGCACGGGATGCCATAGGACTCATATAATTTACAGGAGCACCTACCAAACATGTCTGACTTGTTCAACTGAACCACTCGCTCTTTTCCAGATAGACTGCTGATGGTGACAATTTTTATATCGTCACACTCTGTAATGCCTTGAATAATGCAATGGTCTCTTGCAGCTACGATTTGTTCCTGAAATTTACTAAAAATTTCATGTGTATATATCACACTACATTGCTTCTCCATGGCCCATGGTGTCATTAATTTAGGAGTGGTGTGAAGACTTGCATTGTCAGCTTTCAACTCCTCTTGGCGCTGGCACTCCAATGCTGTGTCAAACCTTAGCCAAAACTCAACAAAGGTCAATTTTCGATGAATGAAACGGTTAAAAAAAGAATTTGCACTCTCCGATCGTGACGTAGTCCTAAGGATTCCTGCTAGAGGTATGTCCATAAAGTATGCTGGAATCCATGATTGACGCATGGCAAACTTTGTGGAAAACCAATCATTTCCCATGAGTGCAAAATCTGTTATGATAGAATTCCATTGTGACTCAAAATCATCTGAAGTCTCGGAGCCTCAAACACACGTGTGCAGTCTATCCCAGAACTGTTCATCCTCTCTTATAGAGGGTCCGACCTTCTCAGGTACCTTTTCCATGATATGCCACATGCAAAGTCTGTGAGTTGTATCCGGTAGAATCTGAGCAATAGCAGCCTTCATGCTCGCATCTTCATCTGTTATGATTAGATGAGGTGCTACTCCACGCATAGCCTTAAGAAAGGTGTTAAACAACCATACATATGATTCGATCTTTTCATTTGCCAAGAATGCTGCCCCTAGGAAAACACTTTGCAAGTGATGATTGACTCCAGTAAATGGTACAAAAATCATGTTATATTGGTTAGTAGTGTATGTTGAATCTACCGAAACCACATCACCAAAAACACTATAGTTTTTCCTGCATAAGGCATCTGCCCAAAACACACGAACAAGTCGTCCTTGTTCATCCACCATAAAGTCATAAAAGAAGGCAGGATTTACTTCCTTCTTTCGCTCAAGTTGTGCCACAAACATTTGTGCATCTGCATCCTTGATTTTGCTCCTGAGGTCACGGTAATAGTTTTGTAAATCCCTCAACGTGCACCCAACATTCTGAAATCCACCCTCACTTACATGGAGAAGTCTATATGCCTGTGAGGTGCCAATGCTGGCCTTATGACAACTGAACAAAGTACTCTTTGATCTCTCACTAACATTACGGTTGGATCTTAGCAAATGCCTCTTATCTGGTGAC
The DNA here is from genome assembly GCF_000263155.2 of Setaria italica. Lineage (NCBI taxonomy): Eukaryota > Viridiplantae > Streptophyta > Magnoliopsida > Poales > Poaceae > Setaria > Setaria italica. The sequence goes on from NC_028451.1 coordinate 8,499,574, forward strand.
ACAAAACCATGGCTGTGCTCCTCAACCATTGAAGCTATTTGATACTTCTTGTCACTGCAAAGCTTGACAACAATATGTGCCTCACAACCACATCTGGTTTCCATCACATTATGTGTCTTTCTCTTTTTTCCGGATTCGTCAATAACATTTTTTACATTCTCCTTTCTGTACCCTTCCCTTGAACAATAATACCGCTTGAATAATATTTCATCATTTTGCTTCTTGTGCTGACCAACACGAACAGAGAAACCAGCATCATGTGCATATGATTTGTAAAATTTCTCCACATCTGTAAGTGTATCAAACGTCATTCCAACCACAGGCTTCAAATGATTCATGGTGGCAGCCTCAAAATTTCTTCCTGTAAGTCCGGCGACGGCGGGATCAACGGCGACGGCTTTAGAGAGGGTGTCATTCCCTGTCCATGACTGCTGCAGCTCTTGCTGCTGTCCGCCGTCCATGCCCGTTCGTTGTCCATAACTTGACGCGTCATTCCCTGTCAATGTCTCGCCCAAGCCGGTGTCCATGTCGTGGGCGGAGCTGCACGTGGCCATGCTGCTGTCGCCGTCGTTCCGCATCGTCGCACCGTCCGGGTACATTCTCCTGCAAGATAGCAAGGCAAACACAAGGTCACGAGATGGAGTAGCAGATCAAACGAAAAGGAAATCGGGCACACTAGCGGAACGATAAAAAAAACCAGGTGAGTTACTTTTGTGCTGCTGGAATCAACGTTGGCAACGTTGGCCAATAGTTTAAAAAAGGAATCAACGTTGGCCAGTAGTTTAAAAAATGAACTCACCTGGCGGGACTCGCGATGGCTGGCAGGACTCACGATGGCAACGATGGACCTGCCTGGCGGCAATCGGGCATCGGAAACTGTTAGCGGAGGGAGAAGGGGTGGCGGTAGGACACGGGCGGCGGCGGGACACGGGCGCTCAGCGGCGGGACTGGCACCGGGCGCACGGCGTGACGGGTGTGGCGGCGGCCTGCCCAGTGAAACGCCTAGGGCGATGGGGAAATAGAGGGCAGGGGTTTTTTGGAATAAAGGCTGGCAGGTGGGGGGGCTTAAGCGCAAAATCGTCCCACCTTTTACCCCATCCATTGGATCAGCATTTAGTGGTCCTGATTGTTAGTTTCCAAGTTTGCACAGGTTGGTTGGTTTGCACATGATATGTTGCCTTTTAATACATCCATCTCATTTTTATATGAAGGGGGAGTACATAAGTACTCAACAAGTATATAATAAATCAAATGAAATGCATGTCTAAATCATTTTCATCTCCATTCTCCAATATAAATTATTTATCAAAATTGGCATATTTTAGAAAAGAGTTATTAATAAATCTACTATTCACCCATATAGTATGATCCCGTAGCCTCCATATATACTAGGAGACATGACGTGAATCACGATTTAACCCTGCACAGGTTTGTATCACTTTACCATGGTTACCCTACCAATATGCCGTCGCATTTCTGAGATGCGACTCATATGGTCAAAATACTGAGCTTTCCCCACTTCCGTATATTATGGGGGCATTTGGTTCCCTTTGCTTATTTTTAGCACGTGTCACATCGAATGTTTAGATACTAATTAGAAGTATTAAACGTAGACTATTTACAAAACCCATTACATAAGTGGAGGCTTGTCGTTGTCAAGATTAGCGGATCAAGACTACGGCTAGTAAATTTCTTTTATACGCGTAAGGCTTCGGATGGTGGCGTGAGAGGACACGGGGTTAGACTGGTTCAGGCAAGGAAGCCCTACGTCCAGTATGAGGAGCTGCTCGTGTTACTCACGCAAGGTCTGTAGTAGGGGTTACAAACAGGCGAGAGAGGGAGCTGGTCCCAAGTCTCTTGGGTGTGCACTAATGCTCGTGAGGAGAGTGAGTGCGTTCTGGTGGCTTTAGAGTCCTCCTGGTCTCGGGGCCCCTGGTTCTCCTTTTATAGAGCAAGGAGGGTACCGAGGTGTTGACGCCAGATTTTGACACATATGGAATCGGCGTCAAGGGAAGAAAGAATTGGATGATGCGGCAGATTAAAAGGTCACGACTGGGAATCGGCCGATTGGTGCTACAGTTGGGGATCGACCGATTGGCGCTACAGTGTTTTGGCGGACGGAGTTGGTGGAGATCGGCCGATTGGAAGGCTGGAGTGATTGGTCCAATATGGGCTTAAAGTGGATCAGAGAAAGAAGATAGAAAAAGATTGGCCTGTGGGAGTACAATAACCAACTCCGATACGAGTTGTGTTTGTAAATATTCGTTTTCGTTTAAGATTAGAGATATATCCTAGTCGGTTAGGAAATTGGTTGTAACAGGCTATAAATAGCCATCCTCAGAGATTTGTAAACAACACATCAATCAATACAAACAAATCTACTTTTTCATCGTACTTTACTTTCAAGTCGGCGACTTCGCCAATACTTTTCTTCTTTCACGAGTTCGTACGGGTTGGCAGGGCTGCATCGAAATGATCTCCGGCCGATTCTGTAAGTTCCGTTTATCGAGTAATATCTAAGCTTTAACTTCGGGCGCATCGCTGTCGTTTCGTTTAGATTTATTCACTAGTTATCGATACTTACTAGAATTGTAGGTTTTATCTATTGTTCTAGTTTTATCACTAGTTATCCAGCTTGAGATTTGAACTGTCAGCTCTGTTATTGCTATTTTCATTCATCATTATCGCATAGCCGATTAGATCTATTTCAAGTGTTGCTTTAGTAGCTTTGTGTGGTTTACTCTAGTAGTTTTCTTCGCAATCGCTACGTGATTGTCGGCTGTATCATAGCCGATTATCTTAATATAGCAAATCGGCCAATTCGCTGATACGCTTTTCAAGATTGGAACCTTAGCCGATCGGAACCCTAGAATTTGACACGTTTTCTTCCTTGCCAATCAACAGGTCAGATTGGCTGGCACGCCACGCGAACCGCACCAGGGCGACCACCCGAACAGGAGCTAAGCAGATTCTCCCGGGTCGTGTATCCAACGCTGAGGGTCAATCGGTTGACTTTTAGCGCCAACAAGGGTTTACATATCGATGTTTCATGGTTAGTATTAATTTGACTAATCCTATTTAACTGAGTTTTCTAAATAAAACCTAATTTGAGTTATACCTCACTTTTGTAATTAAATTAATACCTTTGAAGCTTGTTTTCTAATAAAATCTAATTAGATCTACACTTTGGTTTCATAATAATTGTTCAATTGATTAATGTTTATTCAATTTGCTTTCAAAATAAAAGTTACATAGGCTACATCTCGAGTTTTCTTAATTAAATATTAATTTGGCTAATGTAAATATCAATATGTTTTTGAATTGTAATTTGGTTAGTTCAGCAAGAATCATAAAGTTATGTGCTTAGATGTTCCCACATATGTTGTTTTCCCGAATTAAATGTATAAAGTGGTATAAACTATACATGAAAATTTGTAACTAAAATGTGAATAAGCTTTACTTTGTGTTTTCAAAATATAAATATAATGTGAGTTAATTCTAACAAAGGATATTTCTCTGAAATATCATCTACATTAATTTCTAATTTTAAAATGTATGGAAGCACATAATTCTCTTCTTTTATAAACCCAAATCTTTTGATAGTGTATCTTCTCAACCACAGCTTCATTTTCATCGGTTCTTGTTGTGTTAATCTTCTAAAATCGTACGCTATAGTTTAGCAACGTTGTTTCGCCATGTTTCATGTTTTTGATAATAAATATGATATGAATTTTGATTAATGCTTATTTACTCAGCTTTTCTAATTAAAAAACTAATTAGGTTTATACAACGATTTTCTATAAGCAAGTGTTAATATGATTAATACCAATGTGAATGAGTTTCTAATTATAAATTATCTAGTTCGATGCAACATATAAAGATATCGATTAGGTGCTATTGCATATAGTTAGTTTCCAAAGTTAAATGTTTAAATCGCATAATTTATACACGAATGTTTATAAATAAAAGTTGAGTAGGTTTTACATTGTCTTTTCAGATACAAATATAATTTGAATTAACTCTAACCTAGGTTATTTTCTAAAAGTATCATTTACATGTGTTTTTTAAATAAAAATAAATGTAGCATATAGCTCTTGTCTTTCCTTTACAATCAAAGTTTCCTCGATGGATGTATGTTTTCAATAATACCATCGTTCTTAGTGTTTTATGCGCCTTCGTGATCTTAGAATCAAGCCTTATCCTTTAGTACGTTCTTTTAAAGCTTTTCTTTGATTGGTGTATTGTTCTTAGTTGTACTTATTTATTTGCCTTGTATGGTTGTGCCAATGATTGCTTCGAGTGGAAGGATCACTGTTTGAAAGATTTGAAGATTAAGAGTTTCAAGAAAGCAAGAGCTGAAGAGCAGTAAGAGTAAATTTTTGTTGGAGAAAGGCAAGTGTCTCTAAGCATCCTTCTACCTGTGGTTTATTTTCAAGAATACCATGCATGCATTAATTGGAACATGGAGAACCACCTAGGAAAACAGTGCAACCACAATAACTACATGGCTCTGGTCTTGGCTAATTAATTAGAAACTCTAGTTTGTGGTAGCTTTACCTGAAAGTGGCAAGAGGGGGAGACAATAGTTGGTGTATAGCCAGGCCCTCAAACTGATTTGCTCTATGGTAGCTTCGCAGTTTGAGAGAGGTTTATGCATTGCGCTGATCATGAAACCTTAGCGAGCTATCCTTACTAGGGAATCTTTGTAAAGGCCTCGTAGCATCCCTATGCAATCACACCTTGGTAATGTGATAAGTGCCTACTTTGCACAGCATGGTTGGGTCTAAAGTTCTTTTGAAATTTTACGTGACTTGTGGTGAAAGTGTACAAAACTGATATATCAGCCATGCTCACGGTCAAGAGCGGCCTAGACACTCACATAATTAATAAATTTGAAGATGGACTTAAATCATTATTCTGGTTATTTCTTGTGGCCTTGCTGAGTACCAACCATAAGTGTACTTACCCTTGCTTACTGTTGCTTAGAAGAAGAGATTGCTATGAAGTTTGTTGAAGATAATGCTAAGTTCTAGGTGTACATGACCCCGTAGTCGATTGCCTGTGATGTTTGGAGCCTTCGTTTCTAGGATTAAGTTGTATATCTCTAATAAACTTTTTTTATTTATGAAACACTGTTACTTTTATTCACTGGTGATGTCACTATATGTATGAAACTTGATCCTGACATACATATAGGTAGCATTTGTTTTTTTTAACCGGGTGTGACACTTGATGAAGTTTCAACTGCAGTTCTTGACTTGCATTTCTCCCACGCTGGTCCTCCCCTTCCTACAAGTCTTGGCTGCTTGAATGGTTCTTCTTCTTGAATAGCCTGCTCTTTACTTGAACTCCTCTTGACTTGCCCCACAGACCATGATGCTAGCCGTGGGGTTGGATTGATGGTCTCTCATAAGCAAGGTTTGGTCTCTCATAAAGTGGTTCTTGATGTGCTCTGCTGCACGAAGGAACAAGGAGCTTATATTTTGTTAGCTCGGTGGGGGAATGCTCACTCTCTCTCCTCAGCCTTGTACCGAAAGCCTTTTGTTACTGATCTCTCTCTCTCCCCCTCTCCCCCCAAGCTGTTGTCTATCTCTAATTCGATGTTCGGTTTGCCATGCTCTTGCAGTCAACCTATGATTGGCTGGGAGAAAACTTGAGTCTCTCATTGGCTGACTAAAAGGGTTTTGCACTACTGTTGCTACAAGTTGGCCGGCTAGGTGCTCTGCATTTAGAAGTTCATGGCAGCGCCGCCTAGGTGCATGCACTAGTACAGAGTTGGTTGTATAGTAGAGAATGAGGCAAAAACGTAACCAAGATGTGTGTACTTGTTAACTTGTTACCCCCACTTTTTTGTGTGCAGGAAATATAATATCTTATATGATCATTGTTATTGTATGTAAAATGCAAAAGCACTGTATATCAATACATTTTTGTAATACTTATGTATATTCTTGTATTGTATACGCCTACTGTGGGAAAATTGAAAGCACTTGTTTTTTTATCCCTTAACAAAATGATGTTTAGCCATTTAATTACCAATTAAGATTTGTTAAAATTTCGGGGTGTTACATCCTATCACCCTTAGAAAAGATTTAGTCCCCGAAATCGAAAACTTGTCGGTGGAGGTATGTGGATCTATCACCCTTAGAAAGGATTGATCTTAGGTTAGGCAGACCGTGCCACACTACTGGAAAATTGACCTTTAATACTGGTCACAAACCCCCTTTAATACCCCTTTAATACCGGTTGTTCAACCGATACTACTAAATCGGTACTAAAAGGGGTCCTTTAGTACAAGGTGGTGTTATGACCTAGTACTAAAAGATCTAGAAGTTCTAGACCTTTTAGTACTAGGTCATAACACCACCCGGTACTAAAAGGCACCTTTTAGTACCGGGCGGTGTTACGACCTGATACTAAAAGGCTTTTGGGGACCCGCAAATTTGGACCCGGTACTAAAGCCTTTGGGGACCCGCAAATTTGGACCCGGTACTAATATTAAAATATGACTGGTACTAAGGCTTGGGACGAATGCTCATATTTCTAGTAGTGCCAAGAGTTTGATGGCACACATGTTAATTTTTTTATATAGTTTAGAACCAATATAGTGATAGGGTATTATGCCCTATCACCCTTAGAAAAAGGTTTGGTCTAGAACACCAAAGATTAACTGTGTAGATAGATAGAGATAGTGAGAGGGGTTGTTTGATATTTTGTTAGAGAATGTTTTGCCTCGGGAATTCACTTCTTACATCTGATTGGAACAGAGATGCCAAGAATTCAGTTAAGGATATAAAGATAACTTGAATATCCCTCATTTTATTTTGTACTTTAGCAGGTTTCCAGATCATATGGAGAAAACATGTGCTAAATACATAGTTTCGGGGATGGTGTAAGCTTAACTTCAGAGTGCTTGCTAGTGAAGCTTAAATAGCTCAAACAAGGTATCCTTTTGCTGGTGCTAACCTGAAAGATATACACACTTATATATGGTCTTGTGCAGATTATACAGAGATGGACTTGAGTTTTGAGCTTAATCAACAACCTTGTATGCAGAATGCGTTGGAAAGATCTTGCCAGAATAAGCGCCAAGGTGCATATGGTTACAAAGATGTGAGATGTGTACATGTATCCTAGACTGGGAATGTAAAATCTATACAGGTGCTTGTAAGTGGTTTCTTTTTTTTTTAGACTTATATTCTGTTGTTTCTTCTCGTGCTGCCGGGCACAGCACACAATTGTAACTTGGCAGTGACATTCCCTTTCTTCTTAAGATATTCCTTGTGCTCAGTCGGTCTTTGAGTAATTGCTAAAAGAAAACTTTATGCTTATGTTGGCAAGAGGACTTCCAGATCCATTTGAAGGATGGGTGAACTGCTGCATGCATGGCCTATAAGATGTTTGTAAGCTCTGCTGGAGGTGAACAATGAGTTTCCCCAGATATACACCCACGCATCAGGGTCATTCGTTAGGATTACCCCCTGTAGATCAAGCTCAAGCAACTGCAGTTGAACAAAGGCTTCAGCAGAGTTCTTTCAAAAAAAAAGAAAAAAACAAAGGCTTCAGCAGAAAGAGGCAGGTGGAAAAGTCTGCTGAGTTGTTGAGTCTGCACTGCTTTATGTAGTGTTATTCTAGGGTCCTTGACAAAGGAATGGAGATGGGGTAAACTAGCTTAGCCACTTGGTTGTTCCAGAGATAATCCCACAGAAGGTAGGTAGGACTTACCATCTTGTAGGTGAACTGTAGCTGCAATATCTTTATGAAGATCAAGCAACTTCAAAATATCTCTCCACCAGAAAGATGGTTTCTTTATATGACTGGGCAGCCTGTCATTATTGGCATAATGCAGCCAGTTATTTTCTGGTATAGACTTAATAATCACAGATAAACACGACGTAACTTTTGGACACATTATTGACACTACTTCATCCAACACCCATGCGTCTGACATTATCTGAACTTGTGTGGCAAAGAATTCAGGGCCAACTGGCAAATACATATTCTATTCCTCTATATAAGTTTCTCTAAGGATGTCTCAACTGCACGTTCAAAACAAAGCTAGTTAGAAAAAGCCTGAGTCTCTTGTCTGGAAACCCGGCCATATTGCTTGTAGCAGTAGCACCATGGTGAGTTTACAAGTTACATGTGCCAGCCTCTGTGCTGGTACGCTGTTGATTGCATGGTTGCTACACTGGGTATACAAATGGATGAATCCCCCATGCAAAGGAACTTCTCCACCTGGTTCTATGGGTTTACCTATTGTTGGTGAGAGCATTCAGTTCTTCAAAATCAGCTATTCTCTGGACATCCCAGATTTCTACAAGCTAAGACTGAAAAGGTGAGATATTCTGAACATCCCTTTTGCTTTCCTCCTCCGTGGTGTTTTTACCAAATGCACAGAACCAAATAAACCAAAAGCAGTGAAAATTAATAGTCTAAATTAATTCCAAGACACAACAATTGGCATACACAAATATACTCTGAAGTTAATTGTCTAAATTATAGTGCCCAAAACAATATTATTATTTAAGAGATGAAGGAATTAAGGAAGGTTATTATTTGGCACATGATGATGCCAACAATTTATTTTTTTTCAAATTATTGCTACTCTCAGACGACTTCCTTCTTCTTGGTATGCATATAAACACTAATCTCTAAGAATGAAATTCTTGCTATTGTTTAGAGTACATACGGTCTTGTGGTGTAAGTATATGTAGTTGTGCACACGTTATGCATTGTTGGACGCGATCTCTAGAGAAGCAATTATAAAAGAAAAGTATACATAAATTGTGCATTCATAGTTCTCAAAACCTTTTTGGGTTGTGGAGAAGCTCTTTTTATGAATGGAATATAAAAAGATTGTAATTTACATATATATAAAAGTAATTCAGGTACAGTAACCGGCCGGTGTCCGTGTCTGCGACCTACCCTTTCTATCATGCACTGATTCTTCTTGTGACTGTTAGGTATGGTCCGATTTTCAAGACAAGCTTGGTGGGACAGCCTCTTGTTGTTTCTGCAGATCCGGAGGTCAACAGGTTCATATTTCAGCAAGAAGGTAAGTTGTTTCGGAGCTGGTACCCTGAGGCAGCAAATATAATCATTGGCGAGGAGACTATCGATGGATTTCATGGCCCTCCCCACAAGTTCATCCGGAATTCCATTTATAAATTATTTGGCCTTGAATACCTCAAGCACAACCTTCTTCCTGAACTAGAGGCTGCCATAAGAGACAACTTTGCAGAATGGGCCACTAAATATGTCATTGATGTTCATGATAGCACCCCGGATGTAAGTGTGAAGCAAGACCCTTCTCTTTCGATAACTATTAGCTTGCATATAATTACAAGGAAAGGAAACCAGACCAGGCCCACAATTAAAGTGTTCCCCCTTATGTTTCGTTTGGTCAAGTTAAATTTTATATATGTATATTCTTCAGAATCAGTCCATGTTAGTGAATAGAAATTGTACAACTAGATTATTCATATTTTCAAAAGCGTTCATGCTCAGTTAATACTGAAATCATAATTGATATACCTAATGAGATCAATGGTCAAAGAGTATGTTTAAAGATTGAATAAAACGTGCCTGGGTTACTGAGCAGATGGAGTATTTAGGAGACTGGGCAAGCAATTAGTTTTATGTTTCCCTAACAGTATTAATACTTATTTCTCGGAAATGTCTTTTCTCCTAAGATTTGAAGAAGGAATATAGCCAATGGACTAAGACAGTTACACGCCATATTGAATGACTAAAAATAATCTGAAACTCCTAAACACCTTTGTACAATTAGAGTGCAATATTGAAATTGTCCGGCACGTGTTGAGGTCCCAATCCAACCGGCCGATCTTGTTGTTGTAGTTTTTTTTTGTTGTAATACCAAGTCTAGGTTTCATCTTCTTTTTAATATAATCGGTAGCTCTTCTGCCTGGTTCGTTTCAAAAAAAGATTAGATTGCAATATGCTATATTGAAATTATGGATAGCTGAAAACTTTGTAATAAGATAACGGCTGCATGTACTTTTGCAGAGGCTGGAGATGCCCCCATTTTCTTAAAAAAAATATATTGAAAGGTGATATGATAGTAATGAACATGTGTGGTGAAACCTTACATTATACAGTCCTGAAATGTGATTGATATGCATTTGTCGGATAATGATTATTGATCTGGTGGCCAAGAAGTTGGTTAACCTCGATCCCTCAGAGTCAAGAGAATTGACAAAGAACTACAGTGCATTTCTTCAGGGGTTGATATCATTCCCACTATATGTCCCTGGAACAACATTTTACCGATGCATGCAGGTAAATTATGTTGTTGACATTTTCTTAGAATATAATTATCTTGCAGAATGTAGCTATATCAGAAAAGTATTTAATGAGTTGGTTAATTCGTACGAAATTTCTACAAAATATTCAGATCTAGATAGATATCGCCTCAAAATATGGATTTTACCTTTATGATGTTTAAGTCCATTGGTGTTTTTTTGTCTAAAGGGAAGGAAAAATATGCAGAAGATAATGTCAGATTTGCTAAGCAAGAGGCTAACGAGACCAGATGTAAAGCATGGTGATTTTCTTGATCTAATTGTAGAAGAGCTTCAGAGTGGGAAGCCAACAATAGATGAAAAATTTGCTACAGATGCATTAGTTGCACTCCTGTTTACTAGCTTTGTAACATTGGCACCCATCCTCATCTTGGCATTCAAGTTTCTTGGGAACAATCCGAAAGTTCTCAAAGCTCTCAAGGTAGTACTGTAGTATGTCATCCTACATAAGTATGTAATATGTTGTTTTTCCTACTTCTAGAATAAGTACCAAGATCAGGATTTCACCCACACATCACATAATCAACATTGCTTACAAAGCGATTTCTCACTTCTTCAGGAGGAGCATGAAGCAATAGTGAGGAACAGAGGCGATGCAAATTCTGGGTTCACATGGGAGGAATACAAGTCACTAACATTCACAACTATGGTGATTTTACACTAAGCTATAGCATCATTATTTCCAATAATTTTTCCATATATGGTGCTTGATGTGCTGTTGGGACCTTCTTTTTTAACTTACGCCAGCTGATTCTGCATTAAGGTTGTGAACGAGCTTACCAGAATGAGTAACGCCACACCAGGGGTTTTCAGGAAAACTGTGACGGACGTGCAACTGAATGGTATATTTCGTATTTTTAAAAATGATTTTAGTTACATATATGGTTCTTCATAGGTAGGTAGGATGGACAAGAGCAGTGTAGGGGTTGCAAGCATAGGGGTATTTGGATTTGTGGTTACAATGAAGACACCCTAGCTTGCTTCTTGAGCTAGTGTCATTGCCTTTTGTTTTTGACAGGATAGTATACTAGTTCCTTATATTATCTCTCTGTAATGCAGGTTATACAATTCCAACTGGTTGGATGGTGATGGTTTGCCCCATGGCAGTTCATCTAAACCCGGAAGTTTTTGAAGACCCTCTCACCTTTAACCCATGGAGGTGGCAGGTGAGAAGTGGAGGACAAAATTATTCTTCTGCGTCAGTATTGCTCTCAATAAGAGATTAACAACTCTGCCAACGCAGGATGAGTCTCAACGGAGCACACTGTTGAAGAATTTTATGCCATTTGGCTTAGGCATACGGACTTGTCCAGCAGCAGATTTTAGCAAGCTTTTCACTGCAATTTTCCTTCATGTGTTGGTCACAAACTACAGGTAATTATTGACCTATCTATAACACTAGTTCCACACACATTGGTTAAGTTGCAGCATGTTGACAGGCGTGTACATGAACTGTCTGAACAGATGGAAGGAGATAAATGATGGGGAAGTGGCCCGCATGGGAGTGATCATTTTCCCAAATGGGTACAAAATTCAACTCCTCCGATCCCAAGGACCCGATCTACCATCAGTGTATTGAAGATACTATCTTGATATGAAACTGTAATTCCTGGATGCTTGTATGGTGTGAAAAAATGTGTACATGGCGCGTGTGCACCAAGATTGGTCTGTGGATGTCTCCAAATATTTATCCATTTATATGAATAAGAATTGTATGGGTAAACATTATTATTTTGTGTGTGCGTGTGCGTGTGTAAATCATGATTGTGTACGAATGCTACAAGTTCTTTTAATAAAAGCAGTTATTCTTATGTAAACCTGAGCTAAAGTTGCTCCACATGCAAGTATTGCAACATTTATGTAGTGTAAAGTTGACAAGTTACACATGAAGCCATCAGCAGATACCTACATATTGTGGGCCAAGTTCTTCTCTCCAATCCAGTCAAGCCCTCTGGAGATTGATATTCCCTCTTGTTGGTCAGACTTCTTTACTGGGCTGCTTGTTTCCCAATATCACTTTGATTGGGCCAAGAAGTTCCTTCTCTCCAAGGCATGGGACTTCCTGTCAACATCCCCAAATAGTGAAACGCTCCAATTTAGATTACCAGTTAAGTGCCCATATGATCTCAAGTTGCTCTGCATATCAGAAATTCCAACAGCAAGTGCTCTCTCTACTTTACCTGAAGATGATACAGTGGATGATGATATGCAACGTTTCACCCCCAACAATCCCCCCTTGCTCAGGTAAAAAAGATGTTGCTGCGATCAACCCTGCAACATCCAAGTGCCCTAAGAGGAAGGGGAAAATTCCTGCCTCCAAACCTGAGATATTTGAATCAAACTCCATCAGAAGAAGTTTGACGATGAAAGGTAAGAACAAAATGGCTTCAACAAGACTTGTACTGACAAGAATTGCCTAGGTTGCTCTGGCTCTCCACCTACTGTCTCCCATTGTCTGAAAAACTTTGGGTGCCACTTTCTGTAAATTGGACCCAAAAGATCTCACTGTGAAGCCATACTGTCCAAGAAAAAAACAGTTAAAGGGGTAGTCAAGAAGCTTGCAACTAAGATGAAGGCTTCCTCTTCAACAGAACCTACGTCTTCATCTGTGTATGTAACCCAGGAGGAAACAGCACCAGAGCCTAAGGCCCAGAAGGTGGTGAAGCTCAAAAAGAAGACCAAGCCTGTGTCAATGATAAGTCTACCTAGTTCTCCATTGTGCTCACTCTGTTCTGTAATGATATACTCATGGTGCATGTCTTTTTTGCCAGTAGCTTCTTTCTATGGGTGGTTATCCTACATATTAAGTATGTAGTGATCTTTTCTCCCTGCATGATTGGCTATGAATCTCACCACTGAGAATAAATCTTGGAAAGTCCTCTCTTGGAATGTGAAAGACTCGGGACTGAAGATGGGGACTTTTAGTCCCGATTAGTTAGTTCCGGTTGGATTTTTGAGACCTATACGTCTCTCCAACCGGGACTAAAGCTCAGTTTTCCACCAGTGTGACGGCATAAATTCAGATAAAAAATAAAATCATTGAAGCAGCCTGTGATGTAATCTGTCTTTAGAAAACAAAGAAGACTTCTTTTGATCTTAACTTTATTAAGCATATCTGCCCTTGCTCTTTCAATAAATTATACCTCCCCTCCTATGGTGCCTCTAGGAGTTCTGCAATTATTTCGAAAGGCTCATGTTTTGATGTGGAACTGATGTTTGAGAACCAATATGCACAACCAATTGAGCCTACTTCTTTGCATTCAGGAGACTCTTGGATCTTAATGAATGTTTATGCTCCATGCACAGATGAGGGTCGATTTGTTTTTACTGAATGGTTTAAAAACGTTCTTATGCCAGAAGAGATTGGTTGGCTTATAGTAGGTGATTTCAACATGAATAATCCGTGAGCAAATGGAAATAATACTGTAATATTCAATAAAGGCATATGTGCTGTAGGCCTGGTTGAAATTCCTTTACATGGTCATCGGTTTACCTCATCAAACAAGCAGGAATCCCCACTTTTAAAATGTCCGGGCAGGTTCTTTTGCTCAGTTTCCTAGACTAAAAGCTACCAGGGTACTTTTGCCACTTCTCTCGCAATGGAGACATCAGACCATGTGCCTTGTTGGATTTCCATCAATACAAATATTTCAAGAGCCAGATTATTTAGATGTGAAAACTTCTGGATGGAACATGATCACTTCATACAAGTGGTTCAACATGGATGGCCACTCAACACAAAACAAGAGGATGCTGCCAACCAAGTTGAAGAATCTTAGGAGGGTTCTTAAAGCATGGATGGCAAACAAACTCCAGCCTCTCAGGGACCTTGCACTTCATGATCGGAAATTCAGAGAACTCGACAATAAGCAGCGCATCTCTCTCTCTCTCGCCCCCCCCCCCCCCAATCAATAGCACATTTACTGGAAGCAAAGAGGTATAATTAAATGGGTTAAAATTGGTGATGGTAACATAAATTTTTTCCATGCAAATGCTACCATCATGTTTATAGAAACTGTAATAACCTCCCTGACTGATGAAACTGAGGAACCTCACAAAGAACACTCCAGTAAAGCCTCCTGAATAGCCCAAGTTTTAGTGTCAAATCGATTTAGTGTCACATGGATCTCTGCTATGGCATTTTAATATTTTATTTAGGAGATGCACCTTAAATATCTAAGGTATGGAATGGGGCTCTAGTTAAAAAATTTACAGAATTTAGTCAATTTCATATATATGTTGCAATTTGCGCTCCATTACATAATTTGAAGAAACAGACAAACGGTTCGCTGAACGAAAAGTTTGGGCAAGATAAAGTTGACTTGGCTAATAAAACCTGGAGAATACTGCTGACTCTTTCTGTTGAGAACAAGATTTCCTAATTTTTAATTTTTCGAGGAGAACAAATATATCCTGCGTCCTGACTGCTCACCAAGCATCAGATGGCTGCAAGCTTATCAACAAATTTGAAGACCCGGAGAAGGTTTCTTCCTACGATACAAAAATGTTGAACCAAACAAACAAAATGTTGACCCGGAGAAGCCTGACCTCGTCTATTCTTAAACACCCACCGAGCAGCACATGGAATCAGATGCCGCTCATGAGGGCAGTGATGTCGCAAGTGAGCCTCTTGTCCTTGGGCTCGTCTTCATCATCATCAGAGTCATCGCACTCTTCCAGCGTCATGTAAGGCCTGCAGTGGTAGAAAAGCACAAACAAAGACTCCAGCACAATCCTTATGCAGTCGAAGAAAGCAGAACGAAATCTCTGGAGCTGTGCCTGACCTTGCGACACCGGCGATGCTCTCCCGCGGCAGGTCCGGGAGCAGCCCCTCGAGCATTCGCATCATCTGCTCCTGGTAGTCCTTCATCTCGCGCGTGTAGACAGACCTCAGCTGGATCACCCCCACCTTGACGCTGCCCGGCCTGCCGACATCGATGGCCACCCGCGCTCCGCGAACGGGTTGCGCCGGCACAGGAGGTGCAGCCTCGGCGCCCGCAGCTTGAAGGATTTGTAGTCGACGGTGGACCCCGACGCGCAGCAGTCCACGTCGAGTTCCACCAGCTCCGGCGCGTCGACGGTGATCTCCCCGAACGACGGCGGCGATCTCCCCGGCGGGCTGACGTCGACCTCGTCCAGGGACATGAATTAACCTGAGGAGCGGCAGGCGGATGTCGACGCGGGCGTGCTCGATCTTGGAGGAGAAGATGTGTCCAGCTCCTCGAGCCGCGGGCACCAAGTGCCCGGCGCGAACGGCGCCTCGACGGTGACGGCGTCGAGATCCAGAGAGCGCAGTGACGGGAGGTGCGGCGGCCACTCGTGGATCACCACATTCTGGAGGCAGAGCTTCCGCAGGGCGGCGGCGCCCGGCCCCGTGATGGCGTGCGCGACGTGGTTGCGCGCGAGGGCCTCTAGATCGCGCGCCAAGGGGGGCAGATCCAGCGTCCAGGCCGCGTCCCGCACGGGGCCTCCCCCGTGGATGCGGATGTCGCGCGCGTCGGCGAGCGCGACGATTCGGTCGGCGTGGCGCCTCATGCGGAGGTCGCCGACGGCGAAAGCGAGCCGGAGGGTGTCCACGCTGGACGCGGACGTGTCCTCCGCGCGGCGGGCGAGGGCGAAGCGGGCGGCGAGGATCGAACCCTCGTCCAGAAGCCGGGCACGGAGTCGCCATCGGCGAGGAAATCGTAGAGGTTGATCTTGACGTCGGGCGTGTGGTGGTGGATGTGGCGCCACGGCCGGGACAGCACCGAGAGCTGGACGATCTGCCAGTAAGGGAGGAGGGAGACGATCCGCACGCGGAGCTCGAGCGGCAGCGCGGTGATGCGGTCGCCGCTGGAGCCAGAGCCATCGCCGGCGTCGGTCCTGGCCTTCTTGCAGTTGCAGTTGCTCCGGCGGCACCGACCCATCCTCTCTCTCGCCGCCTCGCCCTCTCTCCTTTTCCTCTTCGATCGATGGGGAATTGGGGATCGGCGATTTGGGATTTCAGTTGCGGCAGTTTGGGAGGGAAAATAGCGAGATCCCCGCCAAACTGCACGCGTCCTGGTTCCGGCAGTTTTGGAGGGAAAAATCCTTTTGAAAAAAAGTTTTGGAGGGAGAATCCGAACGAGGAAACATGGCAAGAACGCCAACTGTTGCCACCAAGCTCATAAGACGCGTTCTTGTTGCCGCAGTTTTGGAGGGATAATCCGATAAAAAAACAGAGGGGAGAAAATAGCCAGACCTACAACTTTTTATTAGTCTTCCATCCTAGTAGTGGTATTGGAGGGAAAATACTCAGCTCAATAAAAGCCTAAAGCCCTAAACCAACAAGGCTCAGCAAATATAATGAATGTGCTAAAACAATTCCCCCAATAATCTTGAAATGGGTATTAGTACATACTCCCTCCATCCCAGATTACTATTCGTTTTGACTTTTCTATATGCATTACTTTTGCTATGTCTCTATACATAATATATATCTAGGTGCATAACAAAAGCTATGTACAAGCTAAAACGAATAGTAATATAGGACAGAGGGAGTACCTACTAACCAATTATATATAGGAAAGTTTTATTGGGTGCTAGTGAGATGCTCTTACATTTTTTGTTTACATATCTTTATTATTTGCATTTAACTACCAAAGGGGGCGTGTTTCTCTCCGATTCGGCGGAATATAGTTGTTCCCGATGTAATTGTTGCTTTGCATAGGTTGCATCCTTTATTAAGGGCCTGTTTGGGAAGGGGGTGTTAAAGTTTAACACCCCCTTTTTAACAGATTTTAACACTTTTGGTTGCCAAACACAAGTGTTAAAGATGAAGTGTTAAAATTTAACACCCCTCTTTTCATAAACACATGGAGGGGGTGTTAAAATGTGCTAAAGGTGTTAAAAGTGGTCCCCCTCCCCACTTATTCCCTGGTTGCCCCCCTCTCTCTCCTCTTCTCTCTCCTCCACTGCCCCCATCTTCCTTCCCCGATCCGCACGTCGCGCACCGCCGCCAGTCCGCCCGTCGCGCCGCCGCTGGTCCGCCCATCGCGCGCCACCGCCGGTCCGCGCCGCTCCTGCGTCGGGATGCCACGCTGGGCAGCACGCGGCTGGCTCGCGCGGGCGGAAGGCGGCGGCCAGCGCGTGCAGTCTTCGCATGAGCTGCGACTGGCGCGG
>NC_028451.1:8517154-8520220 GCF_000263155.2 Setaria italica
GGGCCCGGAGGCGGCATGCGCAGGGGAGGGGCCGACGGGGCGGCCGGCAGCGCCGACGCGACGTTGGCGCCGGGCACGGCGTGGACCGAGCAGGGGTGGGGCCGGAGGCGGCAGGCGCAGGAAAGGAGGAAGAAGGAAGGAGGAGGAAGGAGAAGAAGGAAGAAGGGGTATTTGGCTGCCATTGAGAGGAGTAATGAGGGGTAAAGTTGTCAATTACAACCTAAGGTGTTAAATTTTAACAGATCATCCAAACACCTCAAGATACTAAAGTTTAACACCTTTATTTGAGGGTGTTAAAGTTTAACACCCTGTTAAATTTTAACACGCCCTTCCCAAACAGGGCCTAAGTGTTGTTAGGTACTTGGGGTCAATATAATAAAAGAAAGTTTGCAGACTCTTAAGGGATTACACAAGAGTTGTCCTCACCTTAAAATTTTAGGCTCATAACAATTAGTACGAAACAAAGTCCATTATAAATACCGTACATGAGTAATATGTCTGCCAAATGACCTTTTAACTAGAGTAATTTTGCATGATCCAAGGCTGTCTTACCATCTAATTTGTTGGACATGTAGAGTTTTGAATACTCTTCTACTCCCACTGTCTTGTACAGGGCCTTCTCTTCAGCCCTACTCGTAACCGGTGAAACTACTCCGTCAAGTGAAGGAACATGGAATGCAGATAAGGTCAACCGTTCCTTATTTGTATTTATTGTAACCCTGTGCTCGATACTCTTATATTTTCCATTCGACATAATCTACAAACATCAAAATAGATAAAATAAGACAAACAAGGTATTAAGTTGGTCCAAATTCAAGAGTTAGTCATTCATCTTAATGCATACGCATAAAATGCAGGTCACTAGTAGCTTTTACAGAGCATTTCAAGGAAAAAAACTGTTAAACAGAATTCATTCTCATGTTTTTGCAGGAAACTTTACCATGCATGTAATAGACATTTAAGAGATTAAATAGAAGAAACTTATTTAAGTCGTGAGTGATTTATAAATGGAATCCTAATTGATCTTTTTTCATGGCTATATGTGTTGATCATGGATTGTTAGCACATCAAGTTAATTAGAATAATGCATCTATATACGGTGGCATACATAAATTTCTGGAAAGACTTCGTACCTCAAGAAAATCACCCACATTCACCAACAATGCATTGGGATTTGGTTTCACAGGAATCCATGCATTGTACCTTTTGATTTGAAGGCCTTCAACTGAATTAACTTCTAAAAGGAGGGTTAGAAAAGATCCATCTGAATGGGGCGAGAAGCCCAAAACCTTCTCGGCCATGGTCATGCATGGAGGGTAGTAATTCATCCTCAAATATTGACACGCATATTTGTCGTTCATCAGTCCGAGATCAATATTTAATGTTTTTGCAATGACAGTTACAATAGAATGTGCAGTTTTCATCAACTCTGAAGAGTACTCTTCAATGGATTGCCTGTTATCAAAGAAAACAATAAATGTCTATTACTGAGAATGTCATACATTGCAGTGCCTTGGCTTCTTAATTATGGGAATACCTATCTTAGTTTAGTACTGAGTAATGATAAGTAGTTTGGAGTTTGGACTGTAACTAAATTTGTAGTTTAGTTATTGGGCAGTTTCAGCACCCCAAAGTCCAACCACAACTCCTAGCTTGTTTTAACCTGCTTATTGTGCAGTCTGTGCACATATACTCCTCACGAGAACTGACCATGAACTCTTGCAAAATTTCAAATTTTTATCAGCAAACAATCTTGATGTATAGTTTTTGTTGTATTCAAACTGCAATGGCCATATCATGAGCTTGCTAGTTCAGTGCAATGGAATTTTTGTACATTGTAGCGATAAAAGGTGTAAATTTATCTGATTGTTTGGAGTTTTCACCATTAACAATTTATAAATCTTAGCAGTCGCTTAACAGTAGCGCTGGGTAAGACAGGAACAAGAAAGACATCCTCGATAATAACTTCTAAAACACCTCACGAACTGGAATGTCGATCCACTAGTGTTCTTCTGTACTGTTGTCTATCTAATAGCATCTCCGAAAGTGCCAATACTCCCAATAACTAGTTTTAGGTTCAAAGGTGACAAACAACGCTCCAACAGTGGCCCAATCCCATTCCCAATTTTTTGGCATGTCAAATATCATAGGTATCTAGAGCCAAATTTCCACTTTCTCTCTGCGCTCCCAATCGGCGATCTTTTTCCATAAAAGGCAACGTGACAGGTTGTTCTTTTTCTCCCCCGGAAAAATATCGTTTTTCACGGAAAAAACATAATTTTTTTCTTTTACCAGTGGAAGGTGGCCCTACATATGTAATTAAAGGTTTTTTAGCAACTAATTTTTTGTAGGTGTTGGTGAAGAATGTTTTTTAGATCCTAATATTTTTTAGAAATGTTTCAAAACCAGGTTTTTTGGAAGTCTATTTTTTAGGCTCTCTCGGAGATGCTCTTAACTGAATATCTCCTCTTAATTGAAGAGATATAAAAGAGCGAAAAGAAATCCAGACGTTAAAGTAAAACCAAAAGGCATTTTAATGGTTGGCTAGTTAAATGATGTTTAAGCTTTATCTAAAGAATTTAGTGTAGTTGCGAACTGAGTGTAGCTCAGGTTCCTTGTTGTGGAACCTGCCTACCAGGATTCGAGTCCTCGACTCGGCACCGGTGCTCGCATTTTCTTGGATTTATTCCAGAATTTAACCAGCACTATTCTTTCGGTGGTAGGCGACGTGCCTGTCGATAGCACCGCTAGCGGTGACTTCGTTAATCCCGAGGATTTGCCGGCTCAGTCTTTCAAAGGTGCTCATAGGGGTAGGGTTGCGTGCGTGTGTTCAAAGAGGCGAGTGTGCGTACGTGTACGTGAGCGTTGCGTATGTAATGTGTGGTTCGAAAAAAAGAATTTAGTGTAGTTAAAGGATGATTTTGATCTTTCCAATACTCTATTCTGTCTCGGTGCGATGTCCAAGCGTTACACGTAGGAAAAGCAATACTATGATGTATAATGTTAACTCAGTACTACTAATTTAGTAGAGCTTAAACGGTCATAAACAAGTCTGCAGCCAGTACT
>NC_028451.1:8520390-8539669 GCF_000263155.2 Setaria italica
GCTGCCCCCACCACCCCTCCGCCCCCTCCACACACACCGTCCCTCTACCACCACGCCCCGCCCCTCTGCCGCTCCCCTGCCGCTCCTCTGCCACTGCGCCCCGCCCCTCCGCCGCCATCCTACTGCTCCTCTGCCACCACGCCCGCTGACCGCCGTCACCGCCGCCGCTATGTGAGAGGAGGAGAGGAAGCATGGGAGGGAGAGAGAGGAGGAGAGGAAGTGAGAGAGAGAGAGAGAGAGAGGAGAAACAAATAGACGGGAGGATAAGAAAAGAGAGGAGGGAGCGGCCAGTAGCGGGGGTGCGTGCGGGATAAGGTGTGAACGGAGACTTTAGTACCAGGTGGAGGACCTCCTCGGGGACTATCCGATATGCCCAGTACTAATGCTTACATTAGTAGTACCGGACCAAAATGCAACCGGTACTGAGCCTCGGGACGAAAGGTCCATTCCCTAGTAGTGAGACCTCAATAAAAGAGTTGTCATGTGAAGCTAATTACACGCAAACTATGTGGAAGGTGTCAATGCCAATTGAACATCGCAGTTTAGACATACTGACCTGAAAGTATGCGGTTGAACAGGCCAATACCTCATATCACGGGCCTGAGGTGGATGAGCTATGATGACAAACATGTCAGACCAGTCAAGTGTTTGACTCTCCGACACAACAAACGATTGGCCATAGCCTTGAAGGTCTCCGGGAAGCTGTGCATAGCCACTCTTTACCTCGAGGGGAAGTTGGAAGAACTTCTCGATGTCATTTCTTATACTTGCAATGACCTCGTCAGGTATACCGTGATTTACAATCTGTGTGAGACAAGAAGTTGGGCCTAAGTACTTGATAAAACACACATCTGAACCATTAAACTACAGTTTGGTAACACATATGGAAGGTAGAAAGCATATGCAAGGCAGAGATCCTTGCAAAAGATAACCATAAATTCATTCAGTTATTTGTGTTTGTCATCGCTGTGTGTGATCATCAGCAATTGTTGGATCTTGCTAGAAATTAATCCATGATGCTATCACAAGAAGCTTGACAAAGTATCACTTAACGATAAAATCAGTTGGGAACTACTGATTCAAATCATCTTGTTATAAGTTTAATTGAGTGTGTTACCTGGAAAAATCCCCAATCCTCACAAGCAAATCTGAGGCGAGCAGACTCCTCTTCTGCAAAGTCGGGATTGAAGAGCTTACCAAGGTCGATCACCGGAACCTCACCGGATTGCTCGGAAAGGACTTCATTGTCTTGAGTGTCCAGTCGGATGTACCTTTTGAGAGTCTCTTCTGTCAACCCCTCACAACATGTTGCGAGATCTTGTACATTCCTGACAGGGAGCGATGAAGCCACCCTTGACCATCTGGTTTCACTGCTCCTTGGAGTCTCCATTTCCATCCAAACTACTAAACTCCCAAGCAAATACTCACAAGCCTCGAATCAAGTACTTAGCTTGCTTGTATTCTGCTTAGAAATGTCGAGTCCCATGTCTAACTGATGCAACAACACTAAACAAGTGTTCAGCTGATCTACCTGATAAAGAAATGTTAAATGTCAACTCTCATTTAATTACTTAATTCAATTTAGTTGTTGTTATCTTCCTAATTAGGTGCCACTTGTGCTTGTCTTGCTAATGAGTTAAGTTTTTTATTCCTTATTAAATATTTGGGGTCCCAAGCTAATCTACCTGATAAAGAAATGTTAAATGTCAACTCTCATTTAATTACTTAATTCAGTTTAGTTGTTGTTATCTTCCTGATTAGGTGCCACTTGTGCTTATCTTGCTAATGAGTTAAGTTTTTTTTATTCCTTAAATATTTGGGGTCCCAAGCCCTAGCAAAGGAGGAGGGTTGTGATAGGCTTGGCGAGGCAACGTTAAACCTATCCATTCTTATGGAGATGAAACCCAAGAGAAATCCGTTGGTCTGAAAATTAAGCACACTAGACCCTTGGATTGATTATTCAATCATCCCAAGGTCGGGGGCTGATAAGCTACACCCATCAGTTGATTTTTTTCAAGATGAAAGAAGAAGACCTTCAGCCTGATTCTTCGATTCAACCTAAAGTTTAGGGGCTACTCCATATGGAGTCCAACTTTCGCTACCCTCCATATCACAATCCGAAATGAAGATTACAAGATCAAGATGATCAGAGCTTGAGCACACCATAGCCTCATGGTAGCTTTGAGCAATTTTGAAGATTCAGCTAGACAAAGTACTCAAAGAGCACCGAAACTACTTGGTGAGAATCTAAAAAGTATTTGAAGGCTGCTACATTCAGCTACGAAGTGCTCAGGGACTTGTCGGGGATAGATCTCTAGTACCCGCAAGGAAGAAAGAAGGCGGACTCCTACTAGAATTTCCCTGTAATCCTACTAGGAATCATAGCATGTAATCCTATTAGGACTCCTACCTTGTAACTGACTATTAATTCCACCCCCTGGAGTATATAAAGGAGGGCAGGGTACCTAGATCGGCAGAACCAACAGAAACCTTAGAACCATCATCAATAGTCAACAATCGAGCTACTCAACACCCAAGTGCAGGGTGCAATATGCAACACCCCAATAGGACGTAAGGTATTACGCTACTCTGGCGGTCCGAAGTTGTATAAATCCGTGTCTTGTATCCTCGCTTTTACCTTTAAGTTCCAGGTTCAGTGATTCCCCACCGACCAATCTACTACCTTAGGATACCCCTCAGTAGATTGCCGAGAATAAAACTCCGACCAAAATTACTGCCTTGTCAAGATCATTATGAGAGGAGTTTCATCAGGAGAGGGGGGAGTTTCATCCCATGAAATTTAACCGGCACCGTTACCAAGTTTCTCACTCTTGGTAACTGCACTGATACTGGCCTTATTTACCATCTCATGTTGTCCGTCAATAAAGTGCAACATTCTTATGGTTGTTACGAGCTGCAATTCCTAGCTTTAACTTGTTACTATTAAAGTCCCTATATTCTTAGGCCATACTAAGTGGGGTTTTATGGATAATAAATAAGCTGTCATGTAGGCAATTTTGATGACATAGCACACTACTCCCTCCATCCCTAATTATCCATCGTCGAAGCTATAGGTCCCCGTCCCGCAATAACTATCGTCGCCTACTGCTTCGTCGCTGCACGCAAGGCCCTAGCCTTATCCCTTCGCCTCCTCTCGTAGCCTCCAAAACCAACCACACGCATCCCTTCATCTCCTCTCGCACACACGCAAAAAAATCCCAAGTCATCCCCAACCTCGGCCAGATCGGTCTGCCGCCCTCCGCGAACTCCCCAGCGCCGCCCTCCATCGGCTTCCCTCCGCCCAGATCCTGCTGTGTCGCCCTCCATCGACTCCCCTCCAACCAAATCATGCTGCACCACCCTCCGTCGACTCCCCTCCGGCCACATCGTGATGTGCCACCCTCCTCTGCGCCGCTCCGCCCAAATCCTAGTGCCGCCCTTCGTCAACTCCCTGGCGCCACCCTCCGATAACTTCCCTCCAACTCCCCTGTGACAGGAGCAGGGAGGGCGGGGCACCGCAGCCTGCATTCTCCGGCGGGCTCCTCCTTCGACAACGCAGGGTGCCTGCCTCCTCCGACGGGCTCCTACTCCGGCAGCACACGGCGCCCACCTCCTCCGGCAAGCTACTACCCCTGCTGGGGTTTTTGATGTCAAGGCCGAGTCCACCACTTGTCTGGTATGTGATCTATATGTTTGGTATGTGATGCTTCTGCAATAATAAGATTTCTTGCTTTATAAACATGTTGTATGTGATGCATCTGTAATAATAAGATTGTTACTAATTTTCTCAGAGTATTCAATGTGTTCATAGTAGTTGGGTTCTTCAAAATCATATTTAGCATCTCTGTTGTTACTAGTTGATCAATAATTGACAATGTTTTACTTTGCACAGATTTCTTATACCTAAATATGGATGGTAATACTTGTGTTGTAGTTACATAAATCCATCATTTGGTGCATTTTAAGTGTCTGTAATATTTGTTTTTTTCTTGCAACAAAAAACTGACACTCTAGTTATTTCTGTGCAGATTCCTAGTTGGTTCGAGCCACAAGGGCCTACCAAATACAATCCATTTACCTTGCCTGAAGTTTATTGGGCATCCTGTACGTGGATGACAAGGGCCTAACAAAAAGCTTATTTTCCCTCTTATTTACATACCCTTATTCTTGTGTTGTAGGCAATCCTTGGATGACAGGCGGCAAGGGGGTACATGGGACTGGCCGGTTCATTTGTCACTTGTGGATGAAGCATGCCTTGGGGATCCAATCGAGTGGTAGGATGTGGCCAGCCAGGCAGATGCCTGGCCGGGATCGTCGTCGTGGAACTTGGTAGGACCAGAAGTTGAACTGCATCGCCATCGAATGATAGGATTTTGCTCAAGATACATAGGAAGGGGGTGCGGATCAATTTGTTTTGATACCTGATTCAGATGAAGAAGGAGGTGGTAAGGGTTCATCTTTGCTTGGTGATAATGATGAGTATGTGCTTGAGATGGAGCCACAAGATGTTGTTACAGTGAGTAGAATTACTGGGCCATGTGCCAACCAAGGTCGTCAACGTTTGGGGTCAGCCATCTTAATGTTGCCTTGCAATTTGGTTGTTAAACTATTACCTTATTGATTTTGTATATAAATTTTGTGCAGTACTATGCTTCATGAGTGGCGCCGCTTATTTCTGATGTGGAGAGTGAGAGTGGCAAGGTGGACGTGGAGAGCGCCAAGGTGGAGATGGACAATATCCAGTTGGAGAAGGAGAGTGCCAAGGTGGAGATGGAGAATGAGACTGCCAAGGTGTAGATGGACAGGGTCAAGTTGGAGCAGGAGAGTGCCAAGGTGGAGATGGACTGTGTAAAGCTGGAGAAGGAGGAGCTGGACCATATGGCCAGCTTCTCTGATATCGAAACTGATGATGAGGCATACTCGTTCTATGATGGTGTGGACCTGCGAGGCCATTCATAGGTGGAAGATGACGACTTTAATGAACAGGTAACGAACATGTGAACTAGCTTCACAGGTGCAAGATCGTAGTCTAGTGTTGATAGTGCTGGTTTTGTTATTTAGCTTTGTAGAAGGGCATATGTACTGATGGTACTGATGGACTATTTAGCTGTTTTTGTTATTGAGCTGCTTTTGTTATTTAACAGAGGAATGAATATGAAGAAAAGCAACTTAAACCTTGTTTATATATACAACAACAATACTCGCTGAACAACTCAAAAGCATCATAAGCAATGTTTACATGAACATAATTACATGACCACTAATTAGTCAACAACTCAAAAGCCCTTTCAACTAGCTGCCTATCACAACTTAGAGCTCTAGGGAGCATAGCTAGTGCCTCTAGCCTTTCTTTATTCATGTGAGAGATCTTGTACCTATTGCCTCCATTATCTTTCATAACTTCAATCATGCATCCTTGTAGTGTGAGGAATACCCTATTCAGAATGATGGGGTTGTAGTTTTGGTATTCCTTCTCAACATTCTGGATGAGCTCATCCATGTTTCTAGATGTCGTTCTATCCGTTGATGATTGAAGAGAAGCAAAGAAACCAAGGTCAAGACAGTTCATATCAGGCGAATTAGTAGGCTGGTTAAATAGGCATATATCAAGGCCTGTTGGGGCTACTGCTACAGCAAGTTCTGCATCATCTACTAGTAGATGAGAAGGAGCATTGTCCTGTTGTATCCATATTGTCTCATGCCTTGCTTCTCTAGGCCAACAAGCTTGTATAGCTGGTATAAGTTTTGTGATCATATAAGATCTGATTGTTTGTCTATCAACCTTCATGGTCTTTGTGATAGGTGTGCCCCTCGGTCTGTTGCCGCTTTTCCTTTTTGCTGGTTCCTATAATTATAAAGAATGTTATGCCTAATAGCTTAAAATGGCTTGCAAGTATTAGTTAGAGAAAGTTTAGTACCTGTCGCACAAAAGCCCATATGCCTATCTTCCCATCAAAATAGCATCTCCCTTCATCGTCAAACCTAGGCTATGCAACAACAGAATAAAACATGACTTTGCGAATGGTATTCTTATTTTGCACTGTCCTGTGTGGATCGTCTTCATCTGGATGCATGTACATAGTCTTAGTCTTCTGTGTCCCATTGAACCACTTTTCATCTGAGTGAATGATATTTTTCATTTCAATGAACTTTGGATTGTTTGGCAGAGTAGTTGGATCTAGTATAGAGAGAACCCATCGTAGCCTTGCCAGTTTGTTTTCTTCCTTCAAATAAGGCCTCAGTGAGTTGGAGTGTTGTCGTAGCAAGCCTTCTTTGAACAACCTATGTAGAGAGCTTTTATTGACATTAAGAGCATTTGCTAGTGACCTTATGGTACCCCTTCTGTTTAAGGGAATATTAACAACCCTTGTGAGGTCTACTTGAATTTTTTTACGACCACAATTCTTAGCTCTCAAAGAGTTGACATCTACTGGCAGGCCTTGTGCCAAGCAATTTTTTGCCTTGTGCCAAGCAATTTTTTGCTCTCTGCCATACCCATTGTATTGTACGCACATGAACATTGTACTTTGCAGCAATAAGTGTTGTATTGTTTCTATGTAATGTGCCATTAGTGCTTAACCGAAGTAAATCTTGATATATGTCTTGCCTTTGTCTTTGTGTCAAATTTCTGATCATATTTGATGGTTGTTCTTGTGGGGTTTGCTAATCATCTTCGTCATCCGAGTTGGACAACTCCTCTTCATCAAATATGATGTCGACATCATCTGTGTACATGTTGAAGTCATGTATGGCATCATCCAAGGTATCTTGTTCTTCTTACAAGGCAGTGTTGTCATCTCCTACAGATGGTGTGTTCATTGTCAGGAAATAGATTATGAAACATTTTCATAAGGAGAATTATTGTTGCAAACTTTTCTTGGTCTTCTTCATGTGGGATATTTAAATCAAATGGATAGCCAGCGTTGTCATCTGGTACAGAAGCAAATGCGTTGTCACTTGGTACTAGCATTTTAATTACAGTGTTCTTGTTCATCATTCTGATGAGGGGGCACCTGTTGTAAGAAGGGTTGAGGACATGTTTGAATAAGTGAAAACAAAGCTTCCTGAAGCACTTAAGTTTCTTTTGTGTGTTCTTGCTGACAGGAAGAATTTTAATGTTTATGGTTGGTTATACTTCAGTTGACCTATGTATCACATTTTTCTCATTGTGTCAGTGATGCTACTGATCTTGTTTACAGGGCTGTGGAAGAAGAAATGCCTTGCTGAATTTGGGATCGTTATACAATGATAATTGTCATCAATACTAGCATTCTAATTAATGTAGCATTCTAATTAATGTGTTCTTGTTCATCATTTTGATAAGAGAGAGAGGGAGGGAGGGAGGGAGGGAGAGAGAGACCAAAGTGTTTGCCTTGATTAATTTGTTCTTGTTGATCATTTTGATCAGAGTAGAGACCAAAGTGATCAGCTCCCCCAACTTCATTTGCAGCTACTACATCTTGCAAGGGATCGTGATTCTCTTCATGTTCATCAGGACTCTTGTTGAGATCAGGCACCTTGTGTCCTTCCTCCTCTGGTAGTGTGTTTAAGTCTATTGCCATGGAAGATGGATGAGAGGTGAATGAAGATGGAAGAGAGGTGAATGGTTCAAATCAGAAGGCAAAGAAGGTGTTCCAGAGAAATGGCGATGGGTTCAAATTTCAGTTTGCTTTTGATGTGAATAAATGGAGCGCAGGACTTGTTTTAGTTTTGGCGCTGAGTGGTATTTGCCGCCAAATGTAATCCATGTTTTGCTGTTCTTTTGATTTGTTTAAGGCAAAAACACTGTACTACATGTTTTAATGTGAAAAAGTGGATGTGACCAGTGGTTTGTTTAATGGAAAAAATTTGATGCTCTGTTACTTCTTCACGCTACATTGCATCATTAATTGCCTGTTCATCGTTAGTACATAGGGGTATCAAGGTCTTTTGCCAGTTGCTGTGTTCTCCAATGACAAATAATTAGGGATGGAGGGAGTATTTATGAAGTGAGAAAGGAAACCAATTTCATGGGGATGAAACATGTGTACACTGATTCCAACACAACTCGTATCTTGCATATAGTCTTGGAAACAACAAAAGAAGAAACAATGCATTGTATGACCTATTTCACCGTGAACTAAATGCTCTCTTGTTGCATTTTGGAAACATAAATATCAAACCTTACATTGTGAATGGTCTTATACTTCTAGCTAGCAATTATTAAAACTATAATCAAGGTCCACTTTAGAAAATCATCCTAAATCCTATGCATAACCGATATATTTTTGCGACGCCAGTGAGATCTAATTTGTTACTTTAATGGATAGTATACATTATGCAAAAAAAGAAGAAGATAAAAGTGAAGAACTAATACATAATAATATAATTGGTATAATTCGTTTAAAAATATGGAATAATATTTGGGAACAAGAGAGTACAATTCTAGCACTGTGTGTGATTCATCGAAACAAAACACAGATGTACACTGGTAAAAGTTTTGAAGCTATGTGTATTTGCTTTTAGTACTTCAAACAATTCCCGCACGACCTCTTCCCCCACTGGCCAATCGGTGTTACTTGGGTTGGTACGGTTTCTAGAATCTTGGATTAGTATATACGACCGAGTGATTATCTCCATTCTTAACGCTTGATTTCGAAATAACAATCTAAAGATAATTCTAATTTCCAAGTTAATGCAAAAG
This sequence comes from Setaria italica, assembly GCF_000263155.2. NCBI lineage: Eukaryota > Viridiplantae > Streptophyta > Magnoliopsida > Poales > Poaceae > Setaria > Setaria italica. Next base: position 8,529,074 of record NC_028451.1, read on the forward strand.
ATGCCTCCAAACGGCCAGGAGCCCAGGAGTCGAATCCGCTCTGAACAGGCCCGGCCGCCTACTAGTCTCTCTTTCTGCTTGGGAAATTCCTCCAAGCGGCGGCGCAGGTCCCTCTCCCCAAAACCACCACCCCTCGCGGCGGCGCGGCGCCGGCGCTCTAGCAGACGAAGGCTCCCGATTCTTTCCGGCCCTCGGTGACTCCGGGTGCTCGGCTGCTGCGCCGCACCGCCGGCGCTCTAGCAGACGAAGGCTCCTCCCGCTTCTCCACGCAGCGCCGTCTCGGCTACTCCGGGTGCTCGGCTGCTCTTCACCGCCGCGCCAGGTATGCCCGCCCGTTCGTTCGCGTGCTGTTGGTTTGGTGGGTTGCCTTGCCTTTGCCTGCGAGATGTGAATTTGATGACGACGGGGTAGCCTTGTTGGGGCGTGCAGGTATCAGCGTCGGCGTCCATTTCCTGCTCCGTCCGACTGGAGGCAATGGTTCGAGGCGCAGGCGGCAGGCGCGGGGCCGCGGGAGGCTGGCATGGAAGAGGCCGTGGTGGTCGTGGGAGTGATCATCTGGGCATGGGCCAGGCTGCTGATGGGGCTCCAGCGGTTCTAGTTGATGGAGATGGAGCACCAATCGCTGCTGAGGCGCAAGGTACACGTTTTTTTGCCAATGAACATCGATTCAAGGCTGAAAGTATGTCCAATTGGAAAAAGAAAAGCCAAATTGGAAGATGGTATCCAGTCTAGTGGTAGAGCTTTTTTGTGTTTGTAGAGATTGTTAGCATGGTTGTTCCCTCTCATGTTCATGATCGTGAAACATATAGGTTTGCAGTGCATTATTGGGGATTGGACTCATTATATTAGAAATAGAATAGCACCTAACCCAATCTGTGCACGGATTAAAATTGCTACCTTTTCTTGTTTTTGAGGGTGTTTCTCTAAATGTTGAGGACAATGTATTGAGATAATCTTGCTATGACCACTACCATTTATATGTACCACAATTTTCTCAGGGGAAGCATGAGGTAGTGTTGCCATAGTATTGTCATGTAGTCTAGAGGTTGTATGCATTGTAAACACATATTACTAATCTATCATATTTAAAACTTATAGAAACATCTGGATTTTATTTTAACTTTAACCAGTTCAGGCTCGTGTTATCTAAGTTACTAAAGATATAACAAATAATATCTGTTTTGATACAATAATTTGTGTTAAATATTGGTTAAGTTTACTTATGTATTTTTGCACTTCTTACTAATATGACAGCGGGGGTGATTAATCCAATTTCATATGAGCGTTCCCATGAAAGGTTCACATGGAATGGAGTGTTACGTCCTCATGCAGATCGCATGAAGCGTGTCAAGATTTTACCACAAGCTCGTAACCGTGTCCATAAAGTCAAAGGTACATGTTATTCATAAGCGAATTGTCTATTACTATCAATCTTACAAATCTGACAATAACATTATTATACATCCTGTGTGTTAATGTTGAAGGAAGTTGTGTTTACTCCTCCATTACCACAGCACTAGAAGCTGCAAATAGGATGTGTGGAGTTGAAGTTGGTGAGTTAGCATGGGAAGAACTGCATGAAATGGTTGATGAATTCAATCCATGTCGTATTACTGCTGCTCTTCGGGTGCTTAAGTATCGTGGAATTCGGAGAACGGTTGACTACAAGAAGGTACATTCCTGTACCGTGTTAAAATTTTCCGTGCATTTACAGTTTTACACTTCAGTTGTCTTTTTGAAATCTGTGTGAGTAGCCAAACTGAAAGACAAACTGCAGCTACATTATGTAGTTGAGAAATCTTATTTTGTTTGAACAACATTGGTTTGCTGGATTTTACCAACAAATATAAATAGAACCAATATATGTTCATTATGATTTATAACTGGGATTTATACACTATATAAAATGGAACTTTATTTAAAAATGAAATTTATTAGTTCACTATGTTTCATCTTTCAAGTGCTTCAAATCAATTTGTTCTTTCAATTACCATCCTAGACCCTTGTGTCAACATCCAGCTACTTATGGTTGAGGTGTTGTTGTACTGCTCCAATGACACTATACATTTTCTCCTATGATGGAACTTAAGGAAAAAACTATCTTCAAGATTCATGAATGAGAAATGTTCTAAATTAAGGAATCACTTCTTAGCAGAAATCTTGAAGCTCTGATATTTCTTAGTAAATTTGATTGAGACAAACTGACAGTAATTTAAGATTCAGTTCAACTTGAGGTTTCTATTGCATTATAGATTCTGACTGTTCGACTTGATTTACTTTCAATCATTTTCTTTATATTTGGAAAAAGAGACATGTAGTAATATGTATTAGTGTGCTAATATTTTCATTACCATCTCAAATATTATCATGCTGGTCACCTATCTTTGCATGAAACTATCGCTACTTTCACAAACTTTTCTCCTCATTTTGTTAGCTAATCGAAAGAACTGCACTATCTATCAAATTACACACCTGAATCAAAAGTATGCATGCATGAACCTGCGTAACATGTGCTTTACCATATTGTACAGAATGTTGTCTTACAAGTTAAAGTTTGTCATCTTGTAATTTACAGGGAAATTTGAATGGCAAACGATTTAAGATAAGTCAATTCTACGAGTTCTGTAATGTGGACATTATTCATGATGATGTTCCAGCATGTGGCCTGGATCAGCACAATATGAAGGCTGCAATTAAAAATATGCTTAGCAGGACAGTATTACTTGCACACTTTCCCATAAGTGAGAACTACTATGAACTTCTTAATGGAGGAGAGCATATATATGCCTATGATGAGAGGTATCCAGTATTCCAAAGGGATGAAGATGAAAATGAAGAAGGATCCAAAGCTATTGCTACACATGTGGTAGTTGTTACTGGCTTCAGATTTGAGGAGAGCACACCATATTTTGAGTTCTTAGACAGCAATGGTAAGAAGTTTGGTAAAAATGGTTTTGGTCGAATATTTACCTAGTAGCATAATATCACTCTATGCATTCGATGTAATTGTAGACTAGATGAACTTACACATAGTGCTCTGGGATTTTGAAAATGTGTCTCCTAGACTCTACCATGAAAACTCGATGTATGTTACAATCAACTTTGTGAACCTGTGTTGTCAAAAGTTTGACAGCATCTGAAGTTTTTTTTTGAAGAATCTGGTGTTCTGTCAATTATATGGCATGCAGACATTGAGATTAAATTTTTAAATGGGCATCTTTTCCCACTAATAATGTTTATAAGATGAGTTTAGTTTCTTGGAGATCTGGTTTTTGTCCCATAAATTCAGCTCAGCGATTTCTTAATGTGCACAAACGTGCCCTCGAGGCCCGGCGGCTCCGTGGCGTCCTACCGGTGCGCCACGCCATGATCGTCGTTTGCTGCCAGTACATGGGTGTCGTCCGGCCGCCGTAGAACTCCATGTGCAGCAGCGCCATGTACGTCTTGCCGAGCTGGAACGCGACGGCGACGGGGCGGCGGTGAAGTTCTGGCCGAGCACGAGTTTCAGCCTTCAATTCAAGTACCGCAGGAGGATGAGATTGGACTCTTGGAGGAGTTGAGGACGGAGCACAACTACATCGTCGATGGTGTCCAGACTCCAGAGTCTGCAACAGCACACGCCGTCGTCCTGGTCGGTGAGGACCAACAGGCTGCTGTCGAAGGCGAGTGCATCCATGGCGCCTGCCGCGTGCGACGCGGTGAAGCAGTCCAGCAGCTGCGTCGTATTGTCCCGCCGCGAAGCCATCCGACAAAAGTTCCGGGCTCGGGCCTGCTCTTTTCCTTCCCCGTTCGGCCGTTCCTCTTCCGCCCGCTTCGACTTTGGAGCGAACAGCGAAGCGCTGCGTCCCGGAGAAGGCCGGGCCATCGCCGCCGCCGCCGCCGCAGGGGGACCTCGATCCCCTCCTCCCCGCGGGCGGAGGACGTCGGTATCTGCCGCACCCGCCAGCCGCCGGTAGCTCACGCTGCCACCGCCGACGGAGAAGGTGATAGTGCCCAAACCCTAACCCAACGAGCCCTTTTCCCCCTTCCGTTCAAATTGAGTCCGTGTTCGGATCCAGCTGAAAAATTCCGAGAAATTCGTGTCCCCCCCCCCCCCCCCCTCGATTCATCGGACCGGAATTCCCTGATCCAATTTCTTCAATCTGGTTGGTAATTTCGCTCTCAATTATACTGTAATTCTACCGTCGAAAGCCTTTCTGAATCGACTTGAAAACTTTTGTATGCCACTAACAAGCAAGCATTCGTCGATGTTCAGGGTCATGGAGGTGCCGCAGCACACGTTGGGGAGGGCTGACGACTTGGGCGACCGCGTTCCTCAGCCTGGAGAAGCTGCACGGCTCCCTCCCTGGCTGCGATCAAGCAGCAGCTCCGAGTCTGGCCTGTGGTCAATCAGCAGCTCAGAGTCAGCAAAACCTAGACCACTCCCTCCCGCAGTCTGCGCCCTCCTACAGTCAAGCAGCAGCTCAAAGTCAGGAGAATCTGGATGTGACTCTTTCGAACACCGCTGCATCATGAACCTGGCTAAAGATTACCTCCCTGTTCCGCCACCGCCTGCACCAGCTCAGTAAGATGCTGATCCATCTGCACTTTTTAGTATATTGTTTCACCTCGTCCCACTTATTTGCACGCCTGGCATGTATACATTGGCCTAATTACTGGGCATTGGGACTTGCGCAGTCAGTTAATTCATTTGTTAGCCCTTGTTCACTTTACTCCCAACTCCCAACTTTAACACTATGCAAAAAGAAGATTCCCCATCACATCAAACTTGCGGTACATATATGGAGTACTAAATGTAGATGAAATTAAAAACTAATTGCACAGTTTTGTTGTACTTTGCGAGATGAATCTTTTGAGCCTAATTAGTCAATGTTTGGACAATAATTCACAAATACAAACGAAACGCTACAGTGTTGCTACAGTAATTTGGCACCTCCCAATTTGGCCAAGTGAACAAGGGCTTAGTTTACTTCGGTTGCCACAATGGCCATTAGTCTGTGTCCTGTACAACAATTAGATCTCCCCATTTGTACTTTATTTGCTACTCATTTATTTTTTTTACTTCCACTTGAAATACCCAACCTTTCACACATAGATACATACATACTTAGTCAACCTTGTCATAACTTTGAGTATCATCTTTTCAGATATTAGATTTGATTCCTTGAAATTTCGTGTAGGTTTGCCTTGAGAGGAGTTTCAAAATACTTATTCTTATCAGGTTTTATACATCATTACGATTAGCACTCAAACCTGCATTTTTCGAGTACAGGATGTCTAAAGTGGCATGTGTCCATAGCTGTAGTAGTAGAGTAGAGGCCATACACTCAGTTTCTGTTGTAAGGGTTCTTCTCTAAACTTAAGACTTCTTATTATCGCAATGGTAAATTTTATAAAGCACAGGTATTGTGGCATTAGAAGAAGCGTGCACTGCCTTTTTGCAAACTGGCACTTTGCAATGTCTTTCTGTCGAGTACTGTTTGCATGTACTGTTATTCTGTTTATCATCACCATTTGAAAAAAAGTTGGTGTCTTAATTCCTTGAACTGGTACAATGCCTTGTGGCAAGAGAAATAGTTGTGATTTTTGCAATGGATTGGGATGTAATGGTCAAGTATTGTAATTCTTTGTGTTATTTGTCTCATACTCTCATCATGCACTTTAGTTAGGACATTTGATCATAATTCCTACAGCCTACAGGATGCAAAATTGTCTTATTGCCACAACATAGTTAACTGAGGCCTCCTTATCCACTTCTCAGGGACTAGCTGTATGCCCCTATTTGCATCTGACATTTACTTATGCATGGATAATTCCGTACCCACTTCAGCAGAATTATGGATCCCTGTAATCATTATTGCTAAGGCCTTAAGGCAAGTGGCAACTGTTAAAACTGGTCTGCACTATACTTTTATGACCAAATAAATCTTGCAAAGTGCCAGTTTTAAACTTTTAACACCGCATCACTGCCACTAATGTCATAGTGCCGAGTAAGCAAGGTACCATGTATGTCATGTAAGCATATTCTATATGATGTTTGCTCTCTGATTACTTTACATGGGCAAGTTATATGCTTTTATATTTCTCGAACAAATGCTGATGCTTGATAGTCACTGGTTTTATTAACTCTGTTTAAAATTAAATATCTATCAATTTTGTTTGGCATTTCAGTTTGACACTATTTTTGTTGGTGCAGGAAAATCACTCACAAATCACATCGGTTCATTATGCACGCAAGTCCAAGTGTTGTTCTTGAGAGGACCAAGAGATTTGCGAAGAGTGCCTTGGAGCACTACAACAGAAGGAAAAAGGTGCGCTGCTCATTTTAGATTTTTTTAATAGAAGAACATATTATGAACAATTGAATTGATAATTTGTGTGTCATGACCTGTTTAATTTCTTGTGGCCGACAGATCAAGTTTGAGCTGTTAGATGCTAGTCCTGTGAACATGATGACTGAGTCAGGCCATTTGTACACACATGTTAACTTCACTGCAAGGTCCAGCAAGGAGGGTTCGAAGGAACAACTTTTCTTTGCTGAACTCTACTACTGTGGCAAAAGGCGGGCTCCAGGTGGCTACATTGTGACATGTTGTGAACCATTGGGTTCTGACTCTACTGGTGAGTTTTCTTCTTTCTTTCTTTCTTTCTTTTGTATCCATTGAAGTTCAACACAGTTTTTCATAAACTCGTGTCTCCTCTAAAGCATGGAAATAGGCATGTTTGATAACTAAATCTCAAATAATTACGGATGCAGTACTTGATCTTCTGTGGAAGATAGCGTAGTGGATTCTTAGCAGTTTGGACTGTGCATTTTTTAGGTTGATCTGTTTATGGAGGCTGGCAGTCTTGTCCTAGCTGATCTAAAGGATATACGACTTTTGAATTGAATGTTTGTTAATTTACAAAAAAAGATGGTAATCTTAGACATGAAGTGGCCTAGAATTGTGTCTAGCTGACTGGCAGGAAGCTTTAAAACTTCTTCAAATAATTCCACAATTTCTGATGTTAAGCTGCTGGTTTGTTGCAGTTGGACACAAAGGGTATCAGGTCGATGGTGCTTCAGCGGTGAGGAAGAACGTTGACTTCACACGCTGCTATGCCTGCAGCCCGAGGACGCTTCACCCCAGGGGTGACAAGTACATTGCTGGGCACTGCAATGTTCCACACATTTACACCAATACATGCTGAAGGCCTTGTTTTGGTCAAATTGGGAGGTGCCAAATTACTGTGCTGGTACTGTAGCACACTGTAGCGTTTCGTTTGTATTTGTGAATTATTGTCCAAACATTGACTAATTAGGCTCAAAAGATTCGTCTTGCAAAGTGCAACAAAACTATGCAATTAGTTTTTAATTTCATCTATATTTAGTATTCCATGCATGTACCGCAAGTTTGATGTGATGGGGAATCTTCTTTTTGCATAGTGCCAAAGTTGGGAGTTAGGGGTGAAGTAAACAAGAGGGAAGAGGGGTTAGCTGTACCTGCCATTGCAAGTGCGGGATGGTACTGATGTAGTCACTGCGTGAAGCGCATCTGGAATATTATTAAAATTACTAACACTGCTGAAGGAACAGCCGCTGTAGCTGCGTGGTTACTTATTAGTAGTATGTTGCAACTTGGTATCATCAGAACATGCCCCCCTTGTTTTGGTAGGTTTATGGATGTATATCTAGTAATCTACCAAGAGTTATAATGCTATATATAGCTTGACGATGAAGTAGAGTAAAAAATAAAGGCCGCTTTTGAAAAGAGAGGGTGTGGGTCTCATCATTAAGGATGTGTGTGGTTGCATGCGTAGTTTGATATATGTAGGAATGATCCTGAATGGTAGGATTTAACCAATTTGCTTGTATCATATGGTATGTTCGTACTAATAATGTACTAAGTGGAATGGTTCCATCCTGAATGGGTTGGTATAATTTACCCGATCATTATTCTTTTAAATCATTCCATACATGAATCAAATGATACAAGTAATGAAATCCACCCTAATTGTATATGTGATGGATCGGATGACGACGTGCATTGTTACCGAGCTATGGTGATGGATATTGTTCAGATCGGGTCTCATGTATCGCGACATAATTGATTGATGAGTTTATTATACCGTCCAAACAACCGACGGCACATCCGATGGATACATGACGCTAGCTGCAGGTTGCGCACAGCAACGTACAGGCTAATTAAACGAGCAAGGTAAGGTAATTCGACGAGGCAATAGCTTATTCTCTACTCGGATAATTAACTGCTGAACGAACAAATGGGCGGGCAGTTTGATTGATTGCATTGGTTAGTTGCCATTGTTGTGATCATCATCGCCGCCTTCGCCGCCGTCGTGCCCAACAAATCCTCCTTCCTCGGGGTGGCTGAGGCCGGTGCAGTACAAGCAGTTGTCCCTGGTCCTGCGTTCCTCTGCACGCGTACGTGCAGATATACAGATCCATGGCACCAGAGTCAATAATAATAATAATCGATCAACCAGTAGCAAGCAGCTAATTAAAAAAAAACTCGACCTAGGGGGCAACCTTTGGTGTGGAACTGGACGACCATGGTGGCGCTCTCCGGGACGCCGCCCGGGCCCTCGACCTCGGCGAAGAAGGTGTAGCAGTGCCCGCTGCCGCCGTCGAACGCCGCCTTGAAGTTGACGTGGAAGTAGGCTGTCCCCTGGGAGAAGAACTTGTGGCTGTCCTTGGCGCGGTCCAAGGTGATGGGCGAGTTGCCCTCCTGCCGGTTGTAGAACTCCACCGCCAGGCGCGCGCACGTGCCGGACTGGTTGCTGTCGCAGTCGTCGTCCTACCTGTCCGGGTCCAGCGTGCTTAGGGGCTGCTCCCCGCCGGCGGCGGCGTCGAGCCCCGGTGGCGGCAGGCCGCTGCAGTGGCCCAGGAAGGCTGCGGTCATGTAGTCGTAGTAGCTTCTGTGCATGCTAGCTAATTAATAACAGCGGGTAACAATTAACTAATAACAATGCAATCAACATCACGCGCAGTAGCTAGTGCATGCAGGCACGTACGGGTGGGTCGGGGTAGCGTTGCCAGGTGCGTCGGCGCTGTAGTTGGAGGTGTAGCCAGGATCAGCCATCGTCGCCGCCCTCCAGAGTGATCCAGCAGCTGCTGCTAGCTGCACCTGCACACACACACACATATATAGCGCCTCCGATCCATGCATCCAGCAGCTGCTAGCCGGGGACGTTCAGAGACCTGACATGATTCGTTCAATCCATCTACCACGCGTCAGCGTATATATTTGCAGTCCGCGCCCCGTGAAGCGAATCACATCGCATGCCGGCCTTGTCAGTCAGATGATAATGCATGGTGAAACGTACATACGTACAGTCAGCAACTGTGCGGTGCATGCGGCAGGCAGGCAGGCTCTTTATGCATTATTGCGTCATCTTCAGACGTGCAGCAACCGAGCTGCAAGCCATGCATTATTGGCATTGCCAGTCCTCTCAGCTACTTGCTCCTAGTCGTCGTCGCAGCTGGCGCAGCCGCGCGTCAGCGTATATTTGTGCTGCGTATGCGGATAAAGCTACTACGTGCAGTCCTCGACCGACCGACTAGACTAGCTAAGCCGGCCTGCATCATCAACTACTGCTGTGAACAAATAAATTGGCGCGCTCATCCCCATCACTACAGACTTCACAATAGTAGAGAATTGGGCTTTAGTCCCGGTTGGTAGGGTGCAAATATCCCGAAAATGCATCCGGGTCGTCATCGTACCTGTCCGGGTCCAGCGTGCGGCGGGGCTGCTCCCCGCCGGCGGTGGCGTCGAGCCCCGGTGGCGGCAGGCCGCTGCAGTGGCCCAGGAAGGCGGCGGTCATGTAGTCGTAGTAGCTTCTGTGCATGCTAGCTAATTAATAACAGCAGGTAACAATTAACTAATAACAATGCAATCAACATCACACGCAGTAGCTAGTGCATGCAGGCACGTACGGGTGGGTCGGGGTAGCGTTGCCAGGTGCGTCGGCGCCGTAGTTGGGGGTGTAGCCAGGATCAGCCATCGTCGCCGCCCTCCAGAGTGATCCAGCAGCTGCTGCTAGCTGCACCTGCACACACACACACATATATAGCGCCTCCGATCCATGCATCCAGCAGCTGCTAGCCGGGGACGTTAAGAGACCTGACATGATTCGTTCAATCCATCTACCGCGCGTCAGCGTATATATTTGCAGTCCGCGCCCCGTGAAGCGAATCACATCGCATGCCGGCCTTGTCAGTCAGATGATAATGCATGGTGAAACGTACATACGTACAGTCAGCAACTGTGCGGTGCATGCGGCAGGCAGGCAGGCTCTTTATGCATTATTGCGTCGTCTTCAGACGTGCAGCAAACGAGCTGCAAGCCATGCATTATTGGCATTGCCAGTCCACTCAGCTACTTGCTCCTAGTCGTCGTCGCAGCTGGCGCAGTCGCGCGTCAGCGTATATTTGTGCTGCGTATGCGGATAAAGCTACTACGTGCAGTCCTCGACCGACCGACTAGACTAGCTAAGCCGGCCTGCATCATCAACTACTGCTGTGAACAAATAAATTGGCGCGCTCATCCCCATCACTACAGACTTCACACTATTAGAGAATTGGGGCTTTAGTCCCGG
>NC_028451.1:8539959-8602705 GCF_000263155.2 Setaria italica
GCACCGTAGTTGGGGGTGTAGCCAGGATCAGCCATCGTCACCTCCCTCCAGAGTGATGCAGCAGCTGATGCTAGCACACACACACACACACACATACACACACACACACATATATATATATAGCGCCTCCGATCCATGCATCCAGCAGCTGCTAGCCGGGGACGTTCAGAGACCTGACATGATTCGTTCAATCCATCTACCGCGTGTCAGCGTATATATTTGCAGTCCGCGCCCCGTGAAGCGAATCACATCGCATGCCGGCCTTGTCAGTCAGATGATAATGCATGGTGAAACGTACATACGTACAGTCAGCAACTGTGCGATGCATGCGGCAGGCAGGCAGGCTCTTTATGCATTATTGCGTCATCTTCAGACGTGCAGCAACCGAGCTGCAAGCCATGCATTATTGGCAATGCCAGTCCTCTCAGCTACTTGCTCCTAGTCGTCGTCGCAGCTGGCGCAGCAGTGCGTCAGCGTATATTTGTGCTGCGTATGCGGATAAAGCTACTACGTGCAGTCCTCGACCGACCGACTAGACTAGCTAAGCCGGCCTGCATCATCAACTACTGCTGTGAACAAATAAATTGGCGCGCTCATCCCCATCACTACAGACTTCACACTATTAGAGAATTGGGCTTTAGTCCCGGTTGGTAGGGTGCAAATATCCCGAAAATACATCCAGGTCGTCGTCGTACCTGTCCGGGTTCATCGTGCGGCGGGGCTGCTCCCCGCCGGCGGCGGCGTCGAGCCCCGGCTACGGCAGGCCGCTGCAGTGGCCCAGGAAGGCGGCGGTCATGTAGTCGTAGTAGCTTCTGTGCATGCTAGCTAATTAATAACAGCAGGTAACAATTAACTAATAACAATGCAATCAACATCGCGCGCAGTAGCTAGGGCAGGCACGTACGGGTGGGTCGGGGTAGCGTTGCCAGGTGCGCCGGCGCCGTAGTTGGGGGTGTAGCCAGGATCAGCCATCGTCGCCGCCCTCCAGAGTGATCCAGCAGCTGCTGCTAGCTGCACCTGCAGACACACACACACACACACATATAGCGCCTCCGATCCATGCATCCAGCGGCTGCTAGCCGGGGACGTTCAGAGACCTGACATTATTCGTTCAATCCATCTACCGCGCGTCAGCGTATATATTTGCAGGCCGCGCCCCGTGAAGCGAATCACATCGCATGTCGGCCTTGTCAGTCAGATGATAATGCATGGTGAAACGTACATACGTACAGTCAGCAACTGTGCGGTGCATGCGGCAGGCAGGCAGGCTCTTTATGCATTATTGCGTCGTCTTCAGACGTGCAGCAACCGAGCTGCAAGCCATGCATTATTGGCATTGCCAGTCCTCTCAGCTACTTGCTCCTAGTCGTCATCGCAGCTGGCGCAGCCGCGCGTCAGCTTATATTTGTGCTGCGTATGCGGATAAAGCTACTACGTGCAGTCCTCGACCGAGCGACTCGACTACCTAAGCCGGCCTGCATCATCAACTACTGCTGTGAACAAATAAATTTGCGCGCTCATCCCCATCACTACAGACTTCACACTAGTAGAGAATTGGGCTTTAGTCCCAGTTGGTAGGGTGCATATATCCCGAAAATACATCCGGGTCGTCGTCGTACCTGTCCGGGTCCAGCGTGCGGCGGGGCTGCTCCCCGCCGGCGGCGGCGTCGAGCCCCGGTGGCGGCAGGCCGCTGCAGTGGCCCAGGAAGGCGGCGGTCATGTAGTCGTAGTAGCTTCTGTGCATGCTAGCTAATTAATAACAGCAGGTAACAATTACCTAATAACAATGCAATCAACATCGCGCGCAGTAGCTAGTGCAGGCACGTACGGGTGGGTCGGGGTAGCGTTGCCAGGTGCGCCGGCACCGTAGTTGGAGGTGTAGCCAGGATCAGCCATCGTCGCCGCCCTCCAGAGTGATCCAGCAGCTGCTGCTAGCTGCACCTGCACACACACACACACACACACATATCTAGCGCCTCCGATCCATGCATCCAGCAGCTGCTAGCCCGGGATGTTCAGAGACCTAACATAATTCGTTCAATCCATCTACCGCGCGTCAGCGTATATATTTGCAGTCCGCGCCCCGTGAAGCGAATCACATCGCATGCCGGCCTTGTCAGTCAGATGATAATGCATGGTGAAACGTACATACGTACAGTCAGCAACTGTGCGGTGCATGCGGCAGGCAGGCAGGCTCTTTATGCATTATTGCGTTGTCTTCAGACGTGCAGCAACCGAGCTGCAAGCCATGCATTATTGGCATTGCCAATCCTCTCAGCTACTTGCTCCTAGTCGTCGTCGTAGCTGGCGCAGCCGCGCGTCAGCGTATATTTGTGCTGCGTATGCGGATAAAGCTACTACGTGCAGTCCTCGACCGACCGACTAGACTAGCTAAGCCGGCCTGCATCATCAACTACTGCTGTGAACAAATAAATTGGCGCGCTCATCCCCATCACTACAGACTTCACACTAGTAGAGAATTGGGCTTTAGTCCCAGTTGGTAGGGTGCATATATCCCGAAAATACATCCGGGTCGTCGTCGTACCTGTCCGGGTCCAGCGTGCGGCGGGGCTGCTCCCCGCCGGCGGCGGCGTCGAGCCCCGGCGGCGGCAGGCCGCTGCAGTGGCCCAGGAAGGCGGCGGTCATGTAGTCGTAGTAGCTTCTGTGCATGCTAGCTAATTAATAACAGCAGGTAACAATTAACTAATAACAATGCAATCAACATCGCGCGCAGTAGCTAGGGCAGGCACGTACGGGTGGGTCGGGGTAGCGTTGCCAGGTGCGTCGGCGCCGTAGTTGGGGGTGTAGCCAGGATCAGCCATCGTCGCCGCCCTCCAGAGTGATCCAGCAGCTGCTGCTAGCTGCACCTGCACACACACACACACACACACACACACACACACACACACACACACACACACACACACATATAGCGCCTCCGATCCATGCATCCAGCAGCTACTAGCCGGGGATGTTCAGAGACCTGACATGATTCGTTCAATCCATCTACCGCGCGTCAGCGTATATATTTGCAGTCCGCGCCCCGTGAAGCGAATCACATCGCATGCCGGCCTTGTCAGTCAGATGATAATGCATGGTGAAACGTACATACGTACAGTCAGCAACTGTGCGGTGCATGCGGCAGGCAGGCAGGCTCTTTATGCATTATTGCGTCGTCTTCAGACGTGCAGCAACCGAGCTGCAAGCCATGCATTATTGGCAATGCCAGTCCTCTCAGCTACTTGCTCCTAGTCGTCGTCGCAGCTGGCGCAGCGGTGCATTAGCGTATATTTGTGCTGCGTATGCGGATAAAGCTACTACGTGCAGTCCTCGACCGACTGACTAGACTAGCTAAGCCGGCCTGCATCATCAACTACTGCTGTGAACAAATAAATTGGCACGCTCATCCCCATCACTACAGACTTCACACTATTAGAGAATTGGGCTTTAGTCCCGGTTGGTAGGGTGCAAATATCCCGAAAATACATCCAGGTCGTCGTTGTACCTGTCCGGGTTCATCGTGCGGCGGGGCTGGTCCCCGCCGGCGGCGGCAGGCCGCTGCAGTGGCCCAGGAAGGCGGCGGTCATGTAGTCGTAGTAGCTTCTATGCATGCTAGCTAATTAATAACAGCAGGTAACAATTAACTAATAACAATGCAATCAACATCGCGCGCAGTAGCTAGGGCAGGCACGTACGGGTGGGTCGGGGTAGCGTTGCCAGGTGTGTCGGCGCCGTAGTTGGGGGTGTAGCCAGGATCAGCCATCGTCGCCGCCCTCCAGAGTGATCCAGCAGCTGCTGCTAGCTGCACCTGCACACACACACACACACACACACACACACATATAGCGCCTCCGATCCATGCATCCAGCAGCTACTAGCCGGGGATGTTCAGAGACCTGACATGATTCGTTCAATCCATCTACCGCGCGTCAGCGTATATATTTGCAGTCCGCGCCCCGTGAAGCGAATCACATCGCATGCCGGCCTTGTCAGTCAGATGATAATGCATGGTGAAACGTACATACGTACAGTCAGCAACTGTGCGGTGCATGCGGCAGGCAGGCAGGCTCTTTATGCATTATTGCGTCGTCTTCAGACGTGCAGCAACCGAGCTGCAAGCCATGCATTATTGGCAATGCCAGTCCTCTCAGCTACTTGCTCCTAGTCGTCGTCGCAGCTGGCGCAGCCGTGCATTAGCGTATATTTGTGCTGCGTATGCGGATAAAGCTACTACGTGCAGTCCTCGACCGACTGACTAGACTAGCTAAGCCGGCCTGCATCATCAACTACTGCTGTGAACAAATAAATTGGCACGCTCATCCCCATCACTACAGACTTCACACTATTAGAGAATTGGGCTTTAGTCCCGGTTGGTAGGGTGCAAATATCCCGAAAATACATCCAGGTCGTCGTTGTACCTGTCCGGGTTCATCGTGCGGCGGGGCTGCTCCCCGCCGGCGGCGGCAGGCCGCTGCAGTGGCCCAGGAAGGCGGCGGTCATGTAGTCGTAGTAGCTTCTGTGCATGCTAGCTAATTAATAACAGCAGGTAACAATTAACTAATAACAATGCAATCAACATCGCGCGCAGTAGCTAGGGCAGGCACGTACGGGTGGGTCGGGGTAGCGTTGCCAGGTGCGCCGGCGCCGTAGTTGGGGGTGTAGCCAGGATCAGCCATCGTCGCCGCCCTCCAGAGTGATCCAGCAGCTGCTGCTAGCTGCACCTGCACACACACACACACTCACACACACATATAGCGCCTCCGATCCATGCATCCAGCGGCTGCTAGCCGGGGACGTTCAGAGACCTGACATGATTCGTTCAATCCATCTACCGCGCGTCAGCGTATATATTTGCAGTCCGCGCCCCGTGAAGCGAATCACATCGCATGCCGGCCTTGTCAGTCAGATGATAATGCATGGTGAAATGTACATACGTACAGTCAGCAACTGTGCGGTGCATGCGGCAGGCAGGCAGGCTCTTTATGCATTATTGCGTCGTCTTCGGACGTGCAGCAACCGAGCTGCAAGCCATGCATTATTGGCATTGCCAGTCCTCTCAGCTACTTGCTCCTAGTCGTCGTCGCAGCTGGCGCAGCCGCGCGTCAGCGTATATTTGTGCTGCGTATGCGGATAAAGCTACTACGTGCAGTCCTCGACCGACTGACTAGACTAGCTAAGCCGGCTGCATCATCAACTATGCTGTGAACAAATAAATTGGCACGCTCATCCCCATCACTACAGACTTCACACTATTAGAGAATTGGGCTTTAGTCCCGGTTGGTAGGGTGCAAATATCCCGAAAATACATCCAGGTCGTCGTCGTACCTGTCCGGGTTCATCGTGCGGCGGGGCTGCTCCCCGCCGGCGGCGGCAGGCCGCTGCAGTGGCCCAGGAAGGCGGCGGTCATGTAGTCGTAGTAGCTTCTGTGCATGCTAGCTAATTAATAACAGCAGGTAACAATTAACTAATAACAATGCAATCAACATCGCGCGCAGTAGCTAGGGCAGGCACGTACGGGTGGGTCGGGGTAGCGTTGCCAGGTGCGCCGGCGCCGTAGTTGGGGGTGTAGCCAGGATCAGCCATCGTCGCCGCCCTCCAGAGTGATCCAGCAGCTGCTGCTAGCTGCACCTGCACACACACACACACTCACACACACATATAGCGCCTCCGATCCATGCATCCAGCGGCTGCTAGCCGGGGACGTTCAGAGACCTGACATGATTCGTTCAATCCATCTACCGCGCGTCAGCGTATATATTTGCAGTCCGCGCCCCGTGAAGCGAATCACATCGCATGCCGGCCTTGTCAGTCAGATGATAATGCATGGTGAAATGTACATACGTACAGTCAGCAACTGTGCGGTGCATGCGGCAGGCAGGCAGGCTCTTTATGCATTATTGCGTCGTCTTCGGACGTGCAGCAACCGAGCTGCAAGCCATGCATTATTGGCATTGCCAGTCCTCTCAGCTACTTGCTCCTAGTCGTCGTCGCAGCTGGCGCAGCCGCGCGTCAGCGTATATTTGTGCTGCGTATGCGGATAAAGCTACTACGTGCAGTCCTCGACCGACCGACTAGACTAGCTATGCCGGCCTGCATCATCAACTACTGCTGTGAACAAAAAAATTGGCGCGCTCACCCCCATCACTACAGACTTCACACTAGTAGAGAATTGGGGCTTTTAGTCCCTGTTGGTAGGGGTGCATATATCCCGAAAATACATCCGGGTCGTCGTCGTACCTGTCTGTGTCCAGCGTGCGGCGGGGCTGCTCCCCGCCGGCTTCGGCGTCGAGCCCCGGCGGCGGCAGGCCACTGCAGTGGCCCAGGAAGGCGGCGGTCATGTAGTCGTAGTAGCTTCTGTGCATGCTAGCTAATTAATAACAGCAGGTAACAATTAACTAATAACAATGCAATCAACATCGCGCGCAGTAGCTAGTGCAGGCACGTACGGGTGGGTCGGGGTAGCGTTGCCAGGTGCGCCGGCACCGTAGTTGGGGGTGTAGCCAGGGATCAGCCATCGTCGCCGCCCTCCAGAGTGATCCAGCAGCTGCTGCTAGCTGCACCTGCACACACACACACACACACACACACACACATATAGCGCCTCCGATCCATGCATCCAGTAGCTGCTAGCCGGGGATGTTCAGAGACCTGACATGATTCGTTGAATCCATCTACCGCGCGTCAGCGTATATATTTGCAGTCCGCGCCCCGTGAAGCGAATCACATCGCATGCCGGCCTTGTCAGTCAGATGATAATGCATGGTGAAACGTACATACGTACAGTCAGCAACTGTGCGGTGCATGCGGCAGGCAGGCAGGCTCTTTATGCATTATTGCGTCGTCTTCAGACGTGCAGCAACCGAGCTGCAAGCCATGCATTATTGGCATTGCCAGTCCTCTCAGCTACTTGCTCCTAGTCGTCATCGCAGCTGGCGCAGCCGCGCGTCAGCGTATATTTGTGCTGCGTATGCGGATAAAGCTACTACAAGCAGTCCTCGACCGACCGACTAGACTAGCTAAGCCGGCCTGCATCATCAACTACTGTGTGAACAAATGAATTGGCGCGCTCATCCCCATCACTACAGACTTCACACTAGTAGAGAATTGGGCTTTAATCCCAGTTGGTAGGGTGCAAATATCCCGAAAACGCATTCGGGTCGTCGTCGTACCTGTCCGGGTCCAGCGTGCGGCAGGGCTGCTCCCCGCCGGCGGCGGCGTCGAGCCCCGGCGGCGGCAGGCCGTTGCAGTGGCCCAGGAAGGCGGCGGTCAGGTAGTCGCAGTAGCTTCTGTGCATGCTGGCTAATTAATAACAGCAGGTAACAATTAACTAATAACAATGCAATCAACATCACGCGCAGTAGCTAGTGCAGGCACGTACGGGTGGGTCGGGGTAGCGTTGCCAGGTGCGCCAGCGCCGTAGTTGGGGGTGTAGCCAGGATCAGCCATCGTCGCCGCCCTCCAGAGTGATCCAGCAGCTGCTGCTAGCTGCACCTGCACACACACACACACACACATATATCGCCTCCGATCCATGCATCCAGCAGCTGCTAGCCGGGGACGTTCAGAGACCTGACATGATTCGTTCAATCCATCTACCACGCGTCAGCGTATATATTTGCAGTCCGCACCCCGTGAACCGAATCACATCGCATGCCGGCCTTGTCAGTCAGATGATAATGCATGGTGAAACGTACATACGTACAGTCAGCAACTGTGCGGTGCATGCGGCAGGCAGGCAGACTCTTTATGCATTATTGCGTCGTCTTCAGACATGCAGCAACCGAGCTGCAAGCCATGCATTATTGGCATTGCCAGTCCTCTCAGCTACTTGCTCCTAGTCGTCGTCGCAGCTGACGCAGCCGCGCGTCAGCGTATATTTGTGCTGCGTATGCGGATAAAGCTACTACGTGCAGTCCTCGACCGACCGACTAGACTAGCTATGCCGGCCTGCATCATCAACTACTGCTGTGAACAAAAAAATTGGCGCGCTCATCCCCATCACTACAGACTTCACACTAGTAGAGAATTGGGCTTTAGTCTCGGTTGGTAGGGTGCAAATATCCCGAAAATGCCTCCGGGTCGTCGTCGTCGTCCCAGTTGGTAGGCTGGAGGCGCGAGGCTGGAGACTGAAATATGCGCGTGCGTGGTTCATGGGATTCGAACCCACAACCTCCAGCCTCGCGCGTAGCTTCCTTGCCATCCCACCTACACACCACATCTGACTGTGTAGGGGATGCTATCCTTTTGTATTAACCCTTTTATCAAATTTCAGTATGCATCTTTATTGTAGGATTTGTTAGGGTAAAAACCGTCCCAAAGAGGGGCCTACAAGTTTCTAAAATGAAGAGAACGAAATGAACGAGAAAGACAAGAGTTGTAAAATGACTTCGGGAGAGTTGGATAGAACTCCCCTTCCGTCCCTCAACGTCCCCCTTTACATATTCCTCTCGATTCCATTTTATAGAGCTATAATTTTTACACTTTATAACACATCGCCCTCCTTTATCACTTTATGCGAAGCATATTGGATGGTATTACAGTAACATTACGCCACTTTTGCCACACTGTTTACAACTCGTCCCTTTACAGCCAGGATGGTGTGGGGCCCAAACGCCGAAGACGTCATGACCACTTCGCTGGAGGCTGAACACGCAAGCGGTCTTCCCAGATCTCCGCCGCCTGCACGACGACTTCGCGACCACTGCTCCGTCCAGGCCCTAGCCTCCATCGCAGCTCCGAAGTCCATCCGCTGCCTTGGTTGCTCACAACATCTCTTTGTGGGCCGGTCATGTTAAACAGTCTCGAAGTCCGGAAATGGCGGGGGGGGGGTACCGCATGAAGTCCTCTTTCCCAACAGTAGCCCCTCGCTAGTGAGGGTCATCTTCAACGAGCCAAACTAGCGACTTAGCTCCTTCTGAGTTGGGGAAGTCAAGACCCCCCGAAGCGCCTCCCTATTTCGGCTCGTTCGCGCATTGACAACCCCCCCCCCTCTTTTTTTTTCTTTTTTTATGCATCCTATCAACAAGACGTCTCCTCGTATCACGTTAACCGCTTCCTCCATTTCGAATTTTGCGCCCCTCCCTTGGTCTATATATATCCGGGTGTCCTTTAGGGTTTTACACATTCTCCTTGCTCGCTGCCAGCTTGCAGCTTTTGGTTTTCTTGTGCCATGTAAGTTTTCCTTCGCTTCGCTCTCCCTCTTTTTTACTTCGCATATTTTTTCTTATTTTCACTTCGCATAGGATTTTTTCTTCTACCGCGGTCTTCGCCTAAGACGTCTTCGTTGCTTATTTTTTTCAGTATTAAACCATGGCTACTAAAGCTCCCAAGCTTCCACCCAACTACGGTCTTCAGCCGCAGTCGTGTGACTGATAAGATGATTCGTAACTTCGTTGCATCTGGACTGATAGAAGAAGGTCGAGGTTGAGCCCCTGGGTCCGAAACTACGCCTCTTCCCAAGGACAACGAAGTCGTCGTTTTTCACGATCTCTTTACGGCTGGACTTCGTTTTCCATTGGACCCAGTTATTGTTGAGATTCTGCGCAAGTATAATATGTACTTGCACCAACTTACGCCTAATGGAGTGCTCCGCCTGAGCAATTTTATGTGGGTTTGCAAAAGTATGGGCGTCACTTCGACCGTTGAAAATTTTGTGCGCACCCATATTATTCATCACCAGCCGAAGAATGTGGAACGGATTGGAGAGAAAGGTTCCTTGATTAGGGAAGAGGCCCAATTCGGATGCCTTAATTTCCGTTACAGACCCGAAGTTGCCTCCCCAGTGACTTTGTACAAAAACAAATGGGAAGATGACTAGAATTGCTTCTGGTTCCACCATACTGTCGAAGTGGATGCTGCTACCGGTACTCATCTGCTCGTTTGCAAGGAATTCAAGAATATTCCTAAAGATAAGAGTTGTGATACTGAAGATACTAACACACTACCGGAAACACGAATTTTGCCGAGTGTAAATTCTTTGCCGAGTGCTTTCTTTCGGGCACTCGACAAACCACAGCTTTGCCGAGTGTATCCTGGCAGACACTCGGCGAAGATTATACACTCGGCAAAGTTGTGGTTTGCCGAGTGTCCCAAATAAGACACTCGGCGAACGTACACACGACACTCGGCAAAAAATTCACACTCGGTAAATGCCAGCACGTGGCTCGCACGTGCACCCGCCGTCAAGGGGAAGTGGCCGGCCGTTAGTACTTTGCCGAGTGCCCGACGCAGAATCATATTGGGGGCAGTGGCCACCTGCACATCCTCCTCATCCTCCTCGGTGACTTGTTATTTGTGTGCTTGTGATGCAAACTTGTGAATTACTTGTTTAGACGAGAACTTCTTAATGTTATTTGTGTGCTTGTGATGCCTGTGGTGCAATTTATATGCCTGTGCTTCTGTGGTTGTTTTTTGAGAGGGGTCCTTTATACGTAATATTTCTATTTTGCAGGAGGTGTATGGACACTTTGCAGAGTGGCAAAGAGGCCATTTTCTGTTACTGGTTGACGACTTTGCCGAGTGCATCGTCAAAACACTCGGCAAAGGTGTCATAAAAATTTGGCAGGAGGGGCTTGTTTGCCGAGTGCCAAGAGGCAGGCACTCGGCAAACATTTTATTTTCGCCGAGTGTCACTCAAAAATACACTCGGCAAACATTTTATTTTCGCCGAGTGTCACTTAAAAATACACTCGGCAAACATTTTATTTTCGCCGAGTGCCACTTAAAAATACACTCAGCAAACATTAAATTTTCGCTGAGTGTCTTCCGTCTGGCACTCGGCAAAGGTGCCGTTACCGTGACAGTCCGTTATCGCCTTTATGCCGAGTGTTTTATTTTGCCGAGTGTTTTCCGACACTCGGCAAAGCGTTTGCCGAGTGCCTGATGTTCGACACTTGGCAAATACACTGTTTGCCGAGGGAAAGTTTACCGAGTATAGTTCGCCAAGTGTTACATTCGGCAAACCCTTTGCCGAGTGTATTTGGGCCTTCGCCGAGTGCCTGGGGCACTCGGCAAAAGTACTGTTTCCGGTAGTGACACTTCGCGACTGTTCATGGTTGCTTTTCGTGAACTCGCAAAATCTTACGGCATCCGTGACCTTGTCGAAGAATACTGTGCTGTGAAAGTCTTTCCTGTGAAGGTTGGTTGGTCCATTGCTGCCTGGAAAGACTTTTCCAGCTCGATCAAGATTCCTGACTTCGAGAAAAGTTTTAAGTTGTCGAAAACGGGTTGGTTTTTCCTTCGTCATTGTGCTTTGTAGTGAATTCTCTTAATTTTTATATGTTGGTTTGCTTACTTGTCTTTTTGTTTTATGTTAGACATTGATGTGAAAGATATGGAGGAGCGTGCTAATCTTATCCTGGGCCCGAAGGCGCTAAGGAGTATAATGAGTTGGAGAAAAGGTTGGACGGTTCTCGCAGCAACCATGTCTTCGAGTTCTCTAGGGGCCCCCGCGAAGCTACTGTACTTCGCAAAGAAGCTGCTCTGAAATGTGCCCTTAAGAAAGGCACTGCTACTTCTGACGAAGCTGCTGCCCTACCTGCCCCTCGTCGCAAAGCGCCAAGTAAACGAAAGAAGTCTCCAGCTCCTCGCGCTAAAAAACATTCTCGTTCTGAACTCGCCACTTCAACAGAAGTTGTTGAGTCTAGCCCCGAAGAGAGCCAGAATCAAGGTGCTGGGGGTGGGGGGTGGCACTACGGGAAACAGTAAAGTTGCCGAGTGTAAAATGTTTGCCGAGTGCATTATCTCGGGCACTCAGCAAAGGCGGTGTTTGCTGAGTGTCTCCGTGACAACACTCGGCAAACATTTTACACTCGGCAAAAATCCTATTTGCCGAGTGTCAAACAAAAAATACTCGGCAAACTCGCAACCGACACTCGGCAAACAACAGACACTCGGCAACCCTTAACCATGTGATCGGCACGTGCGGCGTCCGTTAGGGGGTGTGCCGGATGTTAGTTGTTTGCCGAGTGTCCGCCATCGACACTCGGCAAAGATGAAGATTTACCGAGTGTTTAATGGGACACTCGGCAAATCCTAAATAGTTGCCGAGTACTCGACAAAACCAAAACAATTTTTTCCTCCTCCACCCTCCAAACTTTTTGTACTCCCCACGTATGACATTTGGCACTGCATGTTAGAAGGTGGACTATTTATTGACCCGTTTGCTATATATAATGAATTAATTTCATTTAGAGTAATTTGTTGATTTAAGTCAAATTTGAACTGCAAGTGATTGGAATAATGGAATAATATGAGTGGAAAAATCATATTCATGTTAATGAGTCCGAATTGAGGTCTCATCCGCGAAATGAAAAGAAATTTCGAACATTTTGTTAAGAAAAAACGATTACGAACATGTGGCCGAATGATTTTTTAATTCTCAAAAATACAAACGAAGTTTGAAAATCACGAGATTTTCCAAGATGCTATGATTTCATATGTGGAGGCTGTGGTAAAAAAATGAGAAGGTTTTGCACAAATTTTGACATATGATTCTTGGAAATCGAAGCATCTACAGAGAGGATCCGTACAAGTTGGAAGGATCCGGTAAGATTTTGAGTCGAATCGATACTTGAATTTGTCATTGAGTTCAAATTTTTTTTATAGGCCATAGACAACATAGATTGGTTCATGTCAAATTTTAGGAATTTTTCGGATCCGTTTGATATTTTTTATTTATTAATTGTAATTATATAAATTTAATATATATAAATTCAATATGAGCTATAAATCCATGAAATAATGGAATAATATTAGTAAAAAAATGAAATACGCATTGTTTAGTGAATTTGACTAGGTTTTTACAAAGTATACAGACTTTAAATTACTAAAACAATGGTTTGAACATGAAATATAAGCGTACTTTGCCAAGTGTCGCATCGAGGCACTCGGCAAAGCAGTGGTTTGCCGAGTGTCAAGCCTAGGACACTCGGCAAACATCCACCTCCTGTCGCTTGTTTGCCGAGTGTTTGGGCTAACACTCGGCAAAGATCTACGTATTTGCCGAGTGCCACGACCATGACACTCGGCAAAGTTCCACGTATTTGCCGAGTGCCGAGGCGCCGACACTCGGCAAACAGCCTCGACTTTGTTGTGTGCCTCAAGGGCGACACTCGGCAAAGGTCCAGGTGTTTGCCGAGTGTCTGCCGTCTGGCACTCGGCAAACTCGTCGTTAGCCTGGACGCCGTCACTACCGTTGTCACCGAGTGTGTGTTTTCGCCGAGTGTGTTTTTGGCCGTCGGCAAAATGTTTGCCGAGTGCATGAGTTTTGACACTCGGCAAACATCTGTTTGCCGACACAAAATTTGTCGTGTGCCATATGCCGAGTGTTACACTCGGCAAACTCTTTGCCAAGTGTTTTTATTGTTCCCGTAGTGTGGGGGGGAGGAATGAAAGTAACTTTTTGGAAAACGCATTGAATGCGAGCCCCACCCGCGAAGAGGATGTTGAGATTACCTCGCCCTCACCTTGCCGTGCTATAGAGGATCGAAGTGCTCCTTCCAACATCTCTGCTGCTGAAGATATTGCTGGCACTGCCAGCAAACCCTTTGAAATTGAGTATAGCGAAGATGAGCCTGAAAGCGACGACGAGCCTTTAATTCGTCCCCCTCGAAGTTGTATTTCCCCTCCCGCTGTTGGTACTGCTGCTCCAACTGTTTACCCCGAAGCTCCTCCCGCTCCCGTAGAGGAAACAGTTGTTGAAGAGGAAACGGCTGCTGCTGGGGTGATGTCTCAACGTGTGACACATACTTCTTCGGATCAAAGCCAAAGTTCTGACTCGAAGACTCAAAGTGACGATCTGAGCAGCGTTCTCTTTGTTAGCGCTGAGCCCCCCAGCATGGCTGCGACTCGCCTGGATTTAGCCGAAGGCACCCGTCTCTTTGGGGGTAATAAATGTAAACTGCTCTACGGCCTGTTCGCTTCAGCTTATTCAGCCGGCTTATCAGCCACCAAACAGTATTTTCCTCTCACAACAAATCAGCCGTTTCAGCTTTTCAGCCGGCTTATAAGCTGAAACGAACAGGCCCCTAGTTCTCTAGCCGCAATCGTGAACACAGTGTTTTGCAGAAGGATAAAGATAGCTTCAGTTTTCCCATCATGGAGGAAGACCTTGGCGAGGACTCACGCGCAGGATCTATCTATGAAAGCCTTTGTAGCCTGCCATGTCGCACAACGACACGTTTGCAAAGACATGCGCAAGAGTCAACTGTCTCAACAGACTTCTGAGGATGCACTATCCAAAGAGATTGAAGTTGTTAAGGGATTTCAAAACAAAAAAGAAAACTTTACTGCCGGCTTAGAGGCTGAAAAGAAGAAAACAACTGAGGTTGCTGTTGAAAAGGATTCTATTTCTAAGAAGAACAATGAACTTGAAGCCAAAGTTCAAAGGCTTCGCACTCTTGCTGAAGCTGCTGAGGCTGAAAAAGGCTAGAGCTGACCAGCTACAAAGATCTCTCGATGCTAAATCCAAAAAGGTTGAAAATCTTTCTGTTGTGCGCTCATGAAAAACTTAAGAAAGATTATCAAGAGTATGCTGGTGAAGTTGAAGATCGTTGTCGCCATGTTCATGCTGAACTTGCGAAGCTGCTCATCGACTTCAGGACATCGCCGGCACCACTTAATATGGATGACTGTTTTGCTGGGGGATATCTTCAAATGGATTTCCGAAGGCATTCATTCGCTTGGCGTCCAAGGACGAGCTTTTGGCGAGCTTGGCACTGTTGTATCTGCGCGAACCCTTGCTCATGCTATCTGTACATTGATGATTACCCCCTCCGACGGCGGTGATCAATTTATCACGAAATCTGAATTGAAATGACTTCGTGAGCGTGATTAATCATGCCCGAAGATGCTTCTGCTGACAAGATCCTGGCCTTCCCGAAGAATATTGCAAAGAACTTTATGAGAGATTTCTTCCAACGTGCAGGCTATGCTCTCACTGTTGAAGAAGGGCGCCATCTTTTCCGTCAGGTTCTACCTTGTTCCAAACTTTTCCTCTTCGTTTGACACTCCTTTGCCTTCTTCGCTTCACTACCTATGTTTTTACTTGTGTAGCAACGAAGTCAAAGCTCGGATCCAGTTGTGAATGACTAGCAATTCATTGTAAATATTTCTTGTCATTTATTGTTATAAAATGTACAAGTATTAGTCATTCATTTTTGTAGTCATTTATTGATACAAAATATATAAGTATTAGTCATTTATTTTTTAGTCATTTATTGTTACAAAATGTATAAGTTATAATCATTCTTTTTTAGTCATTTATTGTTACAAAATGATGTCTAGAATTATTTCTTTTAGTACAAAAGGATGTCTAGAATTATTTATTTTAGTTTCATTTTTTTAGAATTACTTTCTAAATACCTTGTTTTTTCTAGTTAAAATGCGAGACAGGGAGGAAGAGGAGTTCATTCAAAATATTATTAATGAAGGCAACAACTACAACGTAGAAGTACATGATGCTTTAGGCGAAGAGGATGATGGCAACCAGTACCTAAATACGATGATGGCAACCAGTACCTAAATATGACTGGTGATGGCGGTAATGATGCTCCAGCCGAAGAGGAGGAAGAAATTTCCGAGGTATATGAATCCCTATATAGATGTACATAATTTGAATTCTCTACCTATCAACAATGGTTATAATTAATGATACTATTTTTGTAGCCATCTGGCCTTGACGAGGCCTAAATGGAAACAAGGCAGGAAGAAAAAGTTGGAGGGGCATACCATCATCACAGAAGTGGATGATGAAGGCGCACCAATTGGTCCCCCCGGTGTTTAGACGACATTTGTCAATCAATGTGGGTATATTATTCGGGAAAACATCCCCATAAGCATTAAAACAATGGAGAGCAACCGCACTTACTGATGCACCTAAAGATCTCGTCCCTGACCAAGAGAAGGAATTGTATTGGCAATAGTTGACACTTCACTTCACATATCCAAAAGCGAAAGCAAAAGAATTGAAGAAATTTGCCTTTAAGAAGATGGAAATTGCTTTTCAGACGTACAAGAAAAACTTGCACAAAGACTTTATCAAGAAGGGCATTGAACCAGATTTGGAGAACAAGTTCCAGAAGCTAGCACCTTATTGGGACGAATTCAAGAAATACAAGTTGTCGGAAGATGCCAAAAAGCAAACCACACAAGCTACAGAAAATACAAGCAAAAAGAAATATTTTCATCATCTAGGCCAAGGAGGTTATAAGACAGTGATGCCGAAATGGCAAAGGATGGAAGATGACCTAATGGCAAAAGGAATTGTGCTGGCAACTCTCGATTGGCCATTGCGAGCAAAGAACTTTTTCTACGCTCATGGCAGCACGCTAAATAGGGAAAATGGATCGTTTATTACTACCGATTCATTAATAGCAGAATTCAACAGGTTGCAAGATGCACTAAAGGCCAAACAACAAGGATCTTTTAAGCCTGATAGAGAGAAAGACGAGCTAACTTATGCACTTAGGAATCTGGAACACAGTGGACCTGTCCGAGGCATGGGTGTAGTTCCATGGAAGAAAGGCTTCAGTGAAGATAGTCTTACAAAAGTTCAAGAAGAAGCAAGGTCGCAACAAAAGAGAAGTTGTGTGTCCTAGAAGAACAAGCAGCTTCATCTAATGAAAGAATGGATCGGCTTCAAGAGACATTAGCACTTAGCCAAGCAGGAGCTGCATCTGCTGCTAATGTGGGCATAATAAGCCCCACTTCCCAGCGTCGTAGCAGCATCGCTTCCACAGAGTTCCAACTAGTAGAAGAATCGTCTGACATGATTGAGGGCAACATAACACTACCCCATGGATGACACCACTGTGAGGACCCTATGTGAGCTTCTTACTCCGATGAGGAAAACGGTCAAAGTAGTGGCACATTGTAATGCTGAAGTACCGGTACCTGGCGGGATAATTCATGGGGTGGAGATTCCTAAAGGATATGCTAGAGTCCAGGTTGACCGAGTGGAAACAGGATGGAAAGACTTGGACTTTGAGATCCTTATAGGCAATGGTGAAACTGAACTGGGATACGCCATCCACACCTGGATTTGTTGGGACAAGCGCTACATAAGGTTTCTGCAAGTAGCCACAGTTCCCGCATCATCCCTTCAGAGCTCAAGGCACAGATCACCAACACCACCATCTAGGGATGCACCTACTCCAAGGGACCAAAGCATGAGTCCATTGTCCCCACCAGATATAAGGGACCATAGCATGAGTCCACCGTTACCTCAGCCTCCACTTCCTAAGAAGAAAAACTCAAAGGGTTGGGTCCCGCCACCTTCGAAGTAGAAGAAGAACCCACCTCCTAAGAAAGCAAAACCTCCACCTCCGAAGCTTCCATATGAACGAACTATGGAGGAAAGTGAAGCGATATCTATGGCTGAGGTTGTTGCTCACTTCGCGCCAAAGAAGAAGCCCGTGGAACCACCAATTGATGAAGCAACGAAGAAATACTTTAAATCCCTAGTGGTTAAAATAGTGGTGAAAGAACCCATCTCAGACAATGCTCGCTCAATCAAAAAGTCATTTCAAAAGAAAAAAAGATCACGGTCCACCATTCCCTAGCTCGGAGAACAATCTCAACAATCAATCGATCCACTCAAAGTGCTTTCAAAAGATGATGAGATTCTAGCTCAATGAATTGCTGAGACCAATCTCACAAAAGAGCAACTCCTAGGGGCGGACCATATCGAAACTCACCCAAGTGCTGGTAAATGGGAGTTTAAGTTGGGGGAACCTCTTATATGGCCACAGTTGGTGGATCACCTGCCAACGAAAATGTGTGCACTTCATAAATGGTACATGGAGGCACCTGGAATGTCACACCCTAGAATTTTCAAATTTTAGGATGTGATTAAAAGTAATAATTAAACAACGATTTTCTATAATTTAAAATTTTTGCCAACATTTATTTTCTTTACAGGAAATTTAGCATAGGAAAAATAATTGTTTGTTATTTGGAATTTAATAAGGTTGATGTTCTCTATCCGTGCATTCATGCTGATGTATCTTGGTGTTTCATGAGTGAAAAAGTTTCAAAAATGCGTTTATATGTTGTCCAAGTTCTTCTAAGAATTTTCCAATTTTTCTGGAATTTATTCTCCTTTTCCTTAAGCTTAATCCAATTTTTTTGGATGGTTCTAAAATCCTTGTCACGAGCTCCAAATATTTTATTTGGATTCGTCGTATCCCAAAATGTCTCTACGAATTTTCCTGGAATTTTTGGGGTTTTCAGAACATTTTTCGTGGTTTAAATTATTTATCTAGAATTTTGTAGATTTATATTCCCACATAAAATAATTTCTAAAAATCAATCAATTTCCTTTGGGCTGAATCTTGGGCCCGACCCACCTCAGCTCAGCAGGCCGTTTCCACCGGCCCAACCGCCTCCTCTCTCCCCATCTTCCTTTCCACTGACCCAATGTTTCCTCATCGACCTAGCAGGACGGCCCACCTCACCCCTCCCTTCTTTTCCTTTCTCGGCCTATAAAATGCGCCCCTCTCTCACCCGGCTCCCCTCCGCCCGATTCTCGCCACCACTCGCCACCCAAAGTGCCACGCATCACATAGCGCCGCCACCGTCGGATTCGTCGAAGCGCCGGTGCACGCCGGCCGGCCGAACCCACCCCCCCCCCCCCCTTCCGCCTGTGCACAAGGTTGAAGAGGATAAGGTGGTTTTGCAATAAGTCCCGTGAAGAATCCTACAAATCTCTACCTTTTTCCTGTGTCTTACAAAATCTTCATATAACCCCTGAACCTTTCAAATCCTTGCAATCTAATCCAATCCTTGACCTTTTGCAGATCTAACCCTAAGCTTTCAGCTTTTCGCGAGCTCTATTCTCTGTGTCTTGGTCATCTTCTCTGCTAACCCCTGAAGCCTATAGTTAATCTTGTTTAGGTCCTTAGAACCTTATTTAGTCTGTAGATTTCACGTTTTAGATCCGTTTTACTCCGTTCAAGTTGCGTTAGATTCTTCACAACATAAAGTACACGTTAGTAGTGAACATAATTTCCTATCTTTGAAAATAAATTTATTGTTAATTTGATTAATTCCTATTGGAATGCCTTTTCCTAATAAGAATTTAAGTAGGATTTACACCGGTTTTTCATAATCAATATTAATTCAACTAATTCTTATTCAATTAGTTTTATAAATAAAAGTTGCTTAGGTTCTATTCCGATTTTCATAAACTAAGGTTTAATTGGTTAATTCCTAATTATAACTAGCTTTTCTAAATAAAAGATATCTAGGTTATACATCGATTTTCATAAATAAAGTTAAGATGCTTAATGATATCATAAATGCATTTTCAATAATAATATGTTTAGTTAAACACGAAATACAAAGTTATTCAATTAGATGTCTTATACATGCTCTAAGTTTCTAAAGTTAATTGTTAATTTTGAATAATCTGTACTTTAATATTTACAAATAAAATATAATTAAGTTTACCTTGTATTCAATGATTAAATGTAACTTGCTTAATTCCAAATAGGGTATTTCTCTGAAATAACCTATGTCCATGTTTTATTTAATTAAAATGGATAA
This sequence comes from Setaria italica, assembly GCF_000263155.2. NCBI lineage: Eukaryota > Viridiplantae > Streptophyta > Magnoliopsida > Poales > Poaceae > Setaria > Setaria italica. The sequence goes on from NC_028451.1 coordinate 8,559,505, forward strand.
AGCATATAGTCTTTTTATTTCTTTGATACATCAAACTTCTCGATAGTTCTGATCTCAGTGTTTCCTGTGTTTGCGTGACCTTAGATCAATCCTTGTCCTTTAGTACGCTCTTTTAAAGCCTTTCTTTTATTTTGGTGTATTATTCTTAGTTGTACTTGTTTGTTTGTTTGTTGCCGATGTTTTCTTCGATTAGAAGGATCGATGCTCGGAAGCTTTGAAGGTTAAGAGCGGCATGGACCCTCACATGATTAATTAAACTTGAAGATGGACTTAAATCGTTATTCTGGTTAGTTCATGTAGCCTTGCTGAGTTCCAACCATAAGTGTACTCACCCTTGCTTACTGCTGCTCAGAAGAAGAAGCTGCTATGAAGTTGCTATGAAGATAATGCAGAGTTCTAGGCGTACGCAACCCCAAGTTATTTGCCTGTGAAATTTGGAGCCTCCATTTCCAAGGTTTAAGCTGTGTGTCTCTGATAGTATTGTAAGTCTTTGTTTATCTTTTTGCGTGATATTGTTCCTGTTATTCACTTATGACGTCACTATATGTATAAAACTTGATCCTGGCATACATATAGGTAGCACTTGGTTTTGTTTTCAAACCGGGTGTGACATGCAAATGGACGGATCATGTTTACTGCTCGGATTCAAGATCGTGATTACTTTCGAGGGCCAGATGATATATGGATTGAGTTTGAAAGTCTATGGTACTTGTACCATCAAGACGCCCTTGACAAGTCCCTCATTAGTGCATGGGTTCTGTAAGTGTTTGCTCTCATTTCTACATCATAGCTCCTACATTAATTCTATGCCATCTCATCGGTACTCTTTTATTTTGTATCATGCAAAATAGAGATTCAACAATGCCGGTGAAAACAGATCTATCATGTCCGCTTCATGGACCCGCATATTATAAACGATGAAACCTTACTGAAATGGCCAAATAGGATCATGAAGACTATTTTCAACTTTCTGGATAAGCAGCATCACATGCAATTCATACTTTTGTCGTACAACTTTAAGTGAGTCATTCATCCCTTTTTTCATCTGTTTAAGTTAATAATAAGTATATCTAACATTGCCTATGTATATTTATATGAATAGATTCCACTAGATACTACTTGTTACCGAGATTGATCGAAGCTACATCACGGTGCTGGACCCGAAGAAGAAACCAACATCAGAGTATCAAAGCCTCGTAGACACACTTAATAGGGTATGGGCTCGCTTCATAAAAAAAACACTCAGGACAGTTCAGGGATCAAATTCACATTAGGGATAACTTTCCGGTATGAATTCAATTTGAACAACTTATGTGGATGGAAACAATTTGAACAATTTGTTAACTTTCCTTTCCACTTGAATATTTCATAACCCATACATTTTTCCATATTTAGTGTTTGAGGCAGGAGGACAGAAACAACTTATGTGGATACTACTGTAGTCAGTTCATCCACAACTTTATAGTTCACAAGAAAAATCCGGACGAACAACACAGAGTACGTAAACACAATTCATAACTTTTTTCACTCTGCACATATATTGCTTTAAATTGATGATGTTAATTTGCATGTGACAGATTAAAGAAATAAAAGAAGAGCTCATCGCCCAAGAACGACTCAGGGCAATTCAGGAACAACTATGTGGATTCCTTTTGGAGGAGGTCGTAAATCCAAAGGGAGAATTTTATGACGATGGAACAAGTGTGGGTCAACTTCATCCAATCAGGGACTCGGATGAGCGTAGTGCATATTCAGAATACTTGGAACTTTTGAAGTGTATATAAATTGTATAAATATAATATGTGTAACCTTCACTATGCTAGATCAATATATATATAAGCGTAATATTACTACTATACGCAAACGGATACTGTACACAAATACAAATATGAATAAGAATTAAATGAATTAAAATGAAAGGAAAACAAAAAAGGCGATAACCATTTAGTACCACTTAGTACTACCGATCGGTACTAAACTGCCTTCCACAACAGTGCAACGTGGCTCGCACTTTAGTACCGGTTGGTACTACCGACCAGTACTAAATGGCCCCTTTAGTATCGGGCATTTTGGCTGGTACTAGTTGGCGTGGCATTTAGTACCGACCAAGCAGTACCGGGCGGCATTTAGTACCGACCGAGCCATACCAGTCAGGCGCCCGGTACTAAAGGGAGGTTAGTGACCGGTTCCAAAGGTCGATTCGGAGCATCAAGAAGATATACCGCAACTAGGCCACTCGCTCGTGCTACCCATACAATGATTGGTAGCATCTGATGCACAAATCTATTATGGTATCCCCTTTGTGTTTTCTTACTGAATAGCAAAAGCATGGTTATATCTCATATGCAAAGGCATGGTTGTATCTCCCAGAAGATTATTGACTCTGCCCGCAGGGCCCCACACACTCGATTCTAGCCATTCGGCTGTTAAAACGTTATACACATTTCGAATCGATGACGACGAAGGCGTATGACGCCCGTGCGCCTTCACCTTGCTGCGTCCACTGCATCACGCCCACGAGCCGCATACCCCATCCGACTCTGAAGATCGGTCATCCTGGCATGGAGCATCTGGAACTCTGCATTGGCACCCATTCCACATGAAACAATCCAATAGATCGAGCCACAGGTGGATCCCGTGCCCAATCCTTCAGGCTTCGAATGAATCTCTGTGAAATTCCTACATGGCAACTAAAGCTATCTTCTAAACATAACCCATTGTTGCTTCTCAAGTTCCTCAAGGGATGCCAACACAAAAGTTTACAAAATTCCATTCAGCTCACATCCAGTTTCTCAACTCTTCCTGCAATTTTCTTGTCAAACAAAATGTTGAGAGCTTCACAGCATCGTACTATCTCAACAATCAATACAAAAAAAAAGAGCTTGACACTGTGTATCAGCTTACTTAGCAAGGTAAGCTAGAGCTTACCATAATACTATTATTATCATAGTGACTTTGGAGATTGATGATAACATTATCATTAGGACTAATGTGTTTGCAATATATATCTTTGTAGCAAGGGCGGAGTTAGCCTAGTTTTTTTTTAAAAAAAAGGAAAACTAATGTGGGGGAGTTCCCCACAGCAAATATATTAAAACTAACAGCAACACAAAGGTACACACGAGGGCATACTTACAAGAGATACGTACAAAAAAGGAGGGTAGAAAGAGAGGAGGAGGGGAAGACGATGGGGTTACAGAGTTAGATAGATTCTAGCCATTTAACAAAGGAAGATTTATGGGACTCTTTGAAACGGTGAAGTTGAAGGAGAGCCTGTTCTTTGAACCATATGGTCCAAAGCTGCTGATTTGGCCTTGGTGAATCGAAGATAATGGCATTGCACATCTTCCAAATTTCCCAGGAGGCGATGACGAAGATTTCCAGTGTGCAACATTTCCAAGAGATCGTGTGGATGCAATTCGCTCATGCACATCCGCTGCATCTGTCCAGATGATCTGCACTTTGAGCCAGCATGCCTGTGAAAAAGGGCAGTCAAAAAAGAGATGATCTCTGGTTTCTTCCAATCCTCTGTCACAGAGGACACATTGCACTCCTGATTGCACATTGAGGTGTCTTCTGCTCAACATATTCCTTGTGTTTAAACGGTCAACCAAGAGCAGCCAGCAGAAGAATTTGAGACGTCGGGTGCATTTAGATTTCCATAGCCAGTTGAAAGTCGGTTCCACTTGCAAGCTTGAGAAGATTGAGTTGTAGAATCGTTTGGCGGTGTACATATTGTTCCCCCAAAGGTAAGACCACTGATCTAGCGCATGTTGATCATATGGAATATTTTGCAGCAGGGCTTGAAGTTCTTGTAAAAAGCTTCCTCAGAAATAGGAAGATTGACAATGGTTGCCAAATCATCTTCCTCCATTATGTTCTGGACCGAAAGTTGGCTATCCAGAGCAACGGAAAAGAGCCTGGGGAATTGATCGGCTAAAACAGTCGAGACCCAGAGGTCCTCCCAAAACAAAACTGAGGATCCATTACCAATAGTGCATCTAGCTACACCTCTGAACATGATATTGAGTTTAAAGACATCGTTCCACCAGAAGGAGCCCACCTCCCTGCTTGCATGAGGTACCCTATTTGTATAGTAGGTGTCCCAGATCAAATGAACCTAGGGAATGTCCTTCCTGGTATAGAATTTATGCAAATGCTTGAGCAGCAGGGCATCATTTTGAAGTCCAGGTTTATAACACCCAATCCACCTTTTGCTTTTGGAGTTAGCCAGCTGATCCGATAGATTCTTGTAAATGCCGTAGAAGATCATTATTCTAGGGATGAAAACGGACGGGAACGGGCGGGAAAACCCCCTCTCCCGTTTCCATTCCCACCTTTTATTACCGAAAACGGGACCGGGTCCGGAATAGCCGGGAACAGAAGTGGGAGCGGGATGAACGGGATTACGAAAACGGGTGGGGGAACCGGGTACTTCAACAGGAACTCATACTTTGGTACGCACACACGATATTGTTTGCTTTTGTTGACTGCTAGTTGACAACCATGTTTTGGTAACTCAAAGAACTCTTAGACTAACAATCTTTTAGAATAAATATAGGAAAATGTGAGCACCTATGCTGAGTCGAGGACTCGAATCTGGGTGAACAGGTTTCATTAAAAAAATGTTTCTCCTCAGTCCACATCATTCGAAATTGTTTGCCCTCTTTTACGCTGGTTATATCACTTAGTTGCACATGCCTTTAATTTAAGCATACTCTTCATTGATTTACTGTTGCTATAACTTAGCCGAATGTGCATGACCGCACGATAACTTAGCCCCGTCCCTTAAACTTCCAATCTTTAAGATTCGTGCAGCTGTTCTCGACCGCACAATCCTACTTTCCTTCCTTCTTCCTCCTCCCATCACATCCCCGCATTCCTCTCTCATCTCACACGCGCGCCGCCGCTGGGATCCAAGGTCGTGGGAGGAAGCTTGCCGGAGGGGCGGGAGGTGGACAGGGATGGCCGGTGGCAGGTCGCCGCCGGCCGCGAGCGGTGATCAAGGCCGGTGGCACTTAGGGTTAGGGTTTCGAGTTTCTGGGGGGCAGGGCTTCAATGGCCGTCGACCTTAGAGGAGAAGGTCGGGAGGCGGCAGTGGCGGTACGCCCGGCGGCGGAGGGTGAGGCGGCACGGGAGGGTAGAGCAAGATGGCCGGTGGCCGGTGGCGGGTGGCGGGTGCGACGACAAGCCTCAGGTTAGGAAGGATGGGGTCCAGGGGCGGATTTGGGCCCTGGGCTGCATCCCGGGGTGAGGCCCATGAATAGTGGAAAATTGCTTCATAAAAATGGCATAAAAAGGCCTATCAGCCCATTAGCCCACCCCGAGAAGGAGAAAGCCTAGCAGGCCAGCAGGCCGTCGCGACGCCGCCCTAGCCTGGTTAGCGGCATTCACCCTCGGTCCCTCGCGGCCTCGCCTATCGTCCCGCCTCCCGTGTCCGCCTCCCTCCCGACTCCCGCGAGGCCGCGACGGCGCGACCTTCTGCCTTATGGCGACCTCCGTCCCGGCCCCCGGGCTCCGGCAGCGCGCCTCCCATCTCGGCTAGCAGGCTGGTCCCGGCTGCACCGCGCCTCAGCCAGCCGCGCGCACCGCCACCCGCTGCCGGCGGCCCTGGTGCCCCACCGGCCGCCATCCCCAGCTCCCCACGCGCCAGGGCAACCAGTGGCCCGTCGCTTCCCCCCCCCCTCCCCCCGCCGTCACGCGGTGCCGGACTCATGTGGCCGCACCCCCGCCGGCCCCCTGGCCCCTGCGGACTGCGGCCCTGCCCCCTGCTGAAGTGTTGAGCGCCTGACTGAGGTTGATTTCTAGTTTCTTATTTTTTTGAAAATTGCTCCATGATTGCTACTAGGAAAGTCATGAATATTTCATTTCATTGAGCAGGACTGGTATTTGATACTTTGCAATTGCAACATTTCATACCTTAGAAGTTAGAATGGAGAAACACTATGCTAAAAAAGATGCGTCAAAGAGTGGTGGTAGTGCCGAAACTATAGAGAACCGGGTTGAGCAAAAAAAACCATGGATTGAACTTGATATGAGAGATATAATTGCTGATCCAGGAGAAAGGAAGCCAATTGATGATGTTCATCATGACATTAGGGATGAGGCAAGGAGAGCATATCTACAAATAGGTCCATGTAGGCCAGCTGGTCATAAGTTTCCAAAAATGAAAAAAGATGGTAAATGCCAATCAAGAGGATTTGCTGGATCATGGTTTGATCAATTTGATTGGTTAGAGTACAGTGTAGTCAAGGATGCAGCTTATTGCTTCTATCTCTTTAAGCCACAACAAGCTGGGTTTCATAGTAATGATACATTCACCAAAGTTGGGTTTAGAAATTGGAAGAATGCAAAGGATTCTTTCAAGGAGCATGCTCAATCAATTGATGGCTTTCATAATAGTGCAAGAAAGCGTGCACTTGATTTCAAAAATCAGAGGCAAAGTGTTGAACATGTGTGGACTGTTACAAGTGCAGCAGAAGAGGAGGCATATAAAGCTCATTTAACTATCATGTTAGACATTGCTAGATTTCTCCTTTTGCAAGCTCTAGCCTTTCGTGGACATGATGAGTCTAAAACATCAAGAAATAAAGGGAACTTTATGGAGATGCTTGAATGGTACAGAAAGAAGGATCCTAACGCTGCACTTGTGACCGGTGAAAATGCTCCAGGGAATAATCAAATGAGTAGTCCAATGGTTCAGAAGGATTTGGCTAGGGCTTGTGCAGAGGAGACAAGTGAGTTAATTAAAAGTGAAATAGGAGATCGTTGTTTTGCGGTGCTTGTCGATGAGGCTCGTGATGCATCTATTAAGGAACAAATGGTTGTGGTTGTGAGGTATATACCTCCTCTCCATTTTTTTATTTCGTTGGTTTTGTTTTGTTGCTTTCAAGTAACACTATTTTCTCTTTTCTCTTGTAGGTTTGTCAATGATAAAGTAAGTGTGATTGAGAGGTTTCTTGGCATTGAACATGTTTCTGACACCACATCAACTTCACTAAAAGAAGCATTGGATACTATGCTTAGAAGATATGGTCTATCTATTTCCAAGATTAGAGGGCAAGGATACGATGGAGCTTCAAATATGAGAGGACAATTTCATGGGTTACAAAGACTGGTATTGAAGGAAAACCCATGTGCCTTTTACATCCACTGTTTTGCTCATCAATTGTAGCTTGTGGTAGTTTCTGTAGCCAAGTGTTGTGGCTAAACTTTTGATTTCTTCAATTATGTCACTTCAATCGTCAATGTTGTTAGTGCTTCTTGCAAGAGGAAAGATCAACTCCTTCAAAGTCATCATGATAAGCTTGTTGAGTAGTTAGATAGTAGTGCTATTTTTTCTGGGAGAGGGAAAAACTAAGAAACTAGTCTTGCGAGGCCTGGTGATACACGGTGGGGTACACATCACAAAACATTGGCACGTCTTATAATCATGTGGTCCTCTATACTGGAGGTGTTGGAGAATATTAGTGAAGATGGAACTGATGGGGAAAAGAAAACTATAGCCTCTGGATTGATTCAAAGAATGGAGTCATTTGAATTTGTGTTCATATTACATCTTATGATCAGAGTACTAGGGATGACTCAAGACTTGTCACAATGTTTGTAAAAAAAAATCAAAATATTGTTCGTGCAATAGGATTAATTGGCTCTGTGATGAGAAATATGAATGAAATGAGGGAAAATGGTTGGGAAGCTCTTTTTGAAGAGGTAAAGGAGTTTTGCCTCCTCAAAAATATAGAAATTCCTAATATGGAAGATATGATACCAGTTAGAGGTCGTTCGAGATATCGTGGTGCTAAATTAGTGAGTTACTACCATCATTTTCATCATGGAATTTTCAATATTGTGATTGATCAAGTTTATTGTGAGTTAAACAATCGATTTCCAGGAAGATCAACTCAACTCTTGAGATGTGTTGCTTGTCTTGATCTGAGGGATTCTTGATCTTCCTTCGTATATTCATTGATGAAGTTAGAAATGATGATAATTTTGACACTTGTACTGATCTTGGTAACTTTGCTGAGAAGATGGTTCAGACTGGAAGAGATACAGCTTTTCCTTTGGTGTATCGTCTCATTGATTTTGCCGGTAGCAACAGCAACAGTTGAAAGAGCCTTCTCTGCTATGAATATTATCAAGACTGAACGAAGAAATAAAATGAATGATGATTGGCTGAATAGTAGCATGATGTGCTATATTGAGCGGGATTTGTTTGCGTCGATTGAAGATGAAAAAATTCTAAAGCGCTTTCAAGGCTTAAGAAACCGTAAGATGAATTTGCCAAACGAGGGCTCAAGGTGCGTGTTGTTTACTTGTATTAGTCTATTTCAATACATAATGTTATCTTGCTTTATAAACGGCTGAGATGTTGAAAATTTTTATGTAGAATTGAGGACGTCGGAATAAGTGGAAGTGGTGTTAATTCATGAAGACATGTATGGTTCTTTTTTTGTCATGGAAGACTCTTAATTTGGTACTTTTCTACCTTGAATGTTCTATGTATTGTTTGAGTCTATTGGTTAAACACTTGGAATCTAGAGAATTATATAATTATTTGTGTTTTTTGAAAATATGTTATATCTAATAGTGTATGGCTAGTAAGATTTTAAACCTTATATTAGTTAGCTCGGGGCGGAGCCCGTTTCTGGATCCGCCACTGGCGGGGTCGACGGTGGCGGTACGACCGGCGGCGGAGAGCGAGGCGGCGCAGGAGGGCAGAGCAGGATGGCTGGTGGCAGGTGTGACGACAAGCCTCGGGTTAGGAAGGGTGGGGTCGAGGGGGCAACGGCGGTTGGCGGGCGGGCGGTGCGGCAGCCACCGGCCGGGGTGGTGGAGGAGGTGGCAGGGATGGGGGCTTGCCGGGGAAGAAGATGAAGGGAAGCATGGATCGAATTTGGGTTGGAAGTTTCAAAGATAGATAGGAGCCTCACGCCATGGTCGGTCGTCGCGTCAGCACTGCGAGCATTGCAGCAGAATTTGGCGGGAACAAAGCGCGCGGGGGTCGATGACGCGCTCCTCGGCGTCCGCCACGCCCTGCTGTGCCGCGCGAGGGAGAGGGTCCGGCGTCAACGTCCTCAGCTCGGCTACTACAGCGCCGGCGACCCCCGCGTGAGGCGCCACGCCGGCCGCATATCGTCGCGCTCGCCGACGCGCCGGATGCCGTCCCCTCCGTCCCCTTCTTCGGCGCCCGCCCCAGCCGCGCCGCCCTCCACGCGCTACCTGGAGATCCGATGTGAACCTTGGTGGCTGGCGCTGTTCAATTATTGTAGGCCTTACATGACCGTGGACACGTGCACCGTCGAGATGATCCCGGAGGAGGGAGATGCTCACCTGCAACCTCACCGCCCTCATGTCGATCTGAACGCGCGTGTTTTGTGCTGCAGGCATGATTGCAGACTTTCGAGGAAGAGTTCTGAAACTGATCTTCTGCAAGTTGAACAAAGCAAGTGCAAGTCTGAAATTGATCCGGCAATCCTATCATCATCTTCTGATGCATAGACTGTAATCGCACTGGATTTGCATGGTACTTACTTTGGAAAGTTTAATTTAGCTGAAAGGAACCTGACGTTGTCATATAAAGGAGTTTGGTGTTAATTGAATGTCTAGTGTTATCTGCTCCCTTGATATCTACTGTTTGTTGCAAATGCTCAATGATTGTCCTAGGAGAACGCATAGCGATTGTGATGCTTCACGCATGTCGTTTGTTGTGCCGAAGGTATGCTGACTGAGTGCCTCCAGAGTGCAGAAACCATGACAGGGCCGGATCTACTGTGGCAGAACTGAAAACACCTTGTTTTATTAGTAACTCTAGAAGTGCAGTGTAGTGTAGCTATTCCTATTTTTTTTAAACTACCTTATGTTTTCTCAAATGGAAAGCCAACTGTTGGCTACAAAATGTGTGCTAGAACACCCTATGAGGCTACGACAATCAATCGGCTAAAAAAACTCTAAAAAATATGATAAAATACCCTAATCCGCCCTCGGTGGAACCTCTGTTGTTAGGTTGGTGAATTTGTTCCATTTTGCTACGGCTAAAACCACAGTTCTCAAAAACCTTGATTTCACCAATGTAAATAACAGCTCCCTTTTTCGCCCCGGTATAACATTCAGAGGCAATTCTTTATTACATAGTAGATAAAACATAACACGACATGCAGCTCATTATTCAGAGCATCCTATCCCCATGCTCAAAGCTGAACAGCATCAACATACCATTCAGTCGTTTATTACACCCAAACCATCAAACCATGCCCAAAGCTGGAAAACCTCAAAGACCCCACATGTACTCCACAAGATCATCGAGTGCCGAACTAGCCGGCCCTCCTTCCTCCACACAGTGCCTCGCTTGCCGCATCAGGAGGCGAGCCCTCTCCCTCGGCGCCTGCGGCCCCAGCTCCCGCGCCATCAGCCTCCTGATCGTCCTCGCCATGGCCGTCCTCTCGAACACCCTCCCGACGTCCAGCCCCGTGCCCCACCGGTGCGTCACGTACCTCGCGCTCACCGTCTGGTCGCCGAAGCACGGGTGCACGAGCATGGGCACCCCCTCGCACACTGCCTCCAGCGTCGAGTTCCACCCGCAGTGCGTCCAGAACCCGCCGACGGCCGGGTGCGCCAGGACCTCCCTCTGCGGCGACCACGCCACGATCTTGCCCCTCCGCCGCACCGTCTCGATGAGCTCCTCCGGGAACGGCGGCGGCGCGTCGTCGTCGCCAGCGCCGCGGACGGAGCCCGGGCGGATCACCCACAGGAACGGCACGCCGCTGCCGGCGAGCCCCCACGCCATCTCCTCGAACGCGGTGAGGTCGATGGTGGCCACGCTCCCCAGGCTGACGTAGAGAACGGAGCGCGGCGACCGCTCGTCCAGCCACGCCAGGCAGCCGCGGTCCGGCGCGTGCTGCTCCTCCTGCTGCGCCGCCGGGGCGAGCAGGTGAAGAGGACCGACGGCGAAGGCCGGGCGGGACAGCTCTTGCCGGATCTTGGCCAGCTCCGGCGCCTCGATGGCGTCGAAGGTGTTGAGCACGACGCCGGACGAGGAGGCGCGCATGGCGTCGGTGACGCAGGCGATGAAGTGGAGCATCGTCTCGTCGTCGCTGCCGTCGACGCGGATCAGGTCTCGCACGCGCAGCGGCTCGAGCCCCAGCACCACCTCGTCCAGCCGATCTCCTGCAACGAAACGAATCGATGGTTAGCAGGCGTGCCACAAGATTCGCAGCTAGATTTACTAGTGCACATGCCATTGATGGGGAAGTAGCCGTCGGCGCGGAGGCGCGGGGTGGATAGCAAGGTGAGGAACGCGGCGGCGCCGTCGGTGCGGAGCGCGAGGGCGGGGACGCCGACGCGCCCGGCGGCACCCGGCATCTTGTACCACTGCCCGTCGACCACGACGCAGGCGACCTCGCGCTGCCCCGACTGGCCGCCGCCGCCGCGCGCCAGCTCCGCCGCGAGGGCGGCATGGAACGGGGCCTCGCAGGCGTCGTTGAGGCCGATCATCTGCTGGACCAAGTCGGCGCTGGTGGCAACCTCGTCGGGGATTGACTCGCGGATGGAGACGAAGGCGAGCTCCGGGTGGCGCGCGGGGTCGGGCGCGTTGAAGTCGGCGTGGAGCATGGTGACGCCGAGGCCACGCGCGCGGAGGAGCCCCGCGAGCTGGAGCATCGGGGTGGTGTGGCTCGCGAACGGGAAGGGGAACATCACGACGCGGCGGCCGGTGGTGGGAGAACGCCCGTCTCCGGCCATCGTCGCCATCGTTGCTGCTGGTGAGCTCTGGCGGCTGTGGCTGCGAGAAGGGAGAGGTTTTGGCTGGCACTGGCTCTGGCACGCTGTCTTGGCGAGGTTGGCGAGGAGCTGTGCGAGTTATGCTGGCGTGGAACCTCGTGAGGCGTGTGAAGGGCGTCGTGAGGCATCAGTGCATGAGCTTGCTTACGTTGTCGCGTTACCTTGCAAAGTGAAACGCAAAAGAAGCGGCCGCTTCTGGGGATTGAGCTCGCTCGGAGTGGCATCCATATCGGTTTATTCAGGTCGGCTGTTTATCAACGGATAAGCCCAGCTCGTATTACTGTTCATTTTAATTTTTCTAAGTACGTGAGAAAAACTATATATATGTAGATAAAATATATATTTAGATGAAACATGTATACCTAGAAAATTCAAAACGAATAGTAATTTGAGATGGGGTAGCTAGATTATCCGTGCCATGTTTGAGTAGTGTTCACCAGCTAATTTAATTTCAAGGGTGGATCGCCCCCACCAACCCAACTGCCCAAAAGCTCCATTAGAATCAAAGGAGGGGATGAGGAGAAGGGAGGAAGGGATGAGGAGAAGGGAGGAAAAGAAGAAGAATAAAAAAGAAAGAAGCGGCAGAGAGATCGAGGAAGAAGAAACAAGCCCCAAAAACCTGCCTCCGCCAAAAGTCTAATTTTATCTTATTCATGCCAGCTCAAAATAATAACCACCATGCATACTCGAGGACTATATGTGCTAGCTCTATGTAGAGTCTCGAAACAGACCATTTCCGTCTTTTTATTTTGAATTTCATATTGTATCTGGAAATTTGTTACTTTTGCATATGGGCTTAGACTGAAACAATTTTTTTTGGAAAATGCTAGATTCCAACGAGGTCTATAACTTTGTTGTTGAAAATTTTTATTTGAAGTTATTTACATGTCCTAATGCTGGATTAACAATAAGGTTAAAAAGGAATAGAATTCCCTATTGTATATATGAAACAACGACATACAGGTAATATGTTAAGGAGTGATCATGTGAGGCGGAATGTCGTGAGTTCAAGGCTGGACGCTCATGCAAAAAAACATTTTTAGTTATTTTTATTGGTAAATTTTTATTCCGATGCGCAACTATGGGATAGATCAGGATGGCTCTTCGTGCTAAGAAATATTTTTTTTCAATCTTTTGCTATTTTCATTTGTAAGACATGTTCCTTCGCGTCATCGCGTGGAGGAGCCCCATGAGCGGGAGCACGAGGGTGATGTGTGATTTTTTTGGTGTTGGCGCATGGCTCAGCCATTCGGGCTGTAGCTGCGAGAGGAAAAGGCTAGGTGTTGGCTGGCACTAGCATGCTGTCTTGGCAAGAAGCTGTGCGAGTTATTCTCTCCATTTCAAATTGCAGGTTATTTTGACTTTCCGACTGATGCATACATTGATACGTAAACATATGATACCTCAATAGATAGCATCTACAATAAATTGTCTCGTAGCAGCTATCTAGTGGCAACGATAACCCATACAATGTTAGTGGAGTCATCATGTAGTTCTAAAATTTAATTTATGATATTGTTTCCCTCACTTGACTCCCTTCTCTATATCATCATAAATCCTATGTGCTGCCCACCTCTATCTATAGTTAATATGATTCCAGAAAGATTTTGAAACAAGGGTAAAACCACCATTTTATTAACAATGAGCAAAATATGTGGTGCATGACGGTGTATCAAATCCAAACAGCTATTCCCTCCACTCCAACAAAATGAAAGACGTTTTAAGTTTCGTTCTAAGTTAAGCTTATCTAACTTTAGCTAAAGTCTATAAAAAAGTGCATATACAATACCAACTAAATGCACAGTCAAATATATTTCATGACGGATTTAATAAAATCTAAAATGATATTTGTAGATGTTGGTGTCTTTTTTTTGTTGATAAACTTGGTTAAAGTTTGATAAATCTAAAGTAGGGATGGAGGAGTAGACAACATGGGAACATAAAGCCAATAGCCAACGATACAAAATGACCCACATCCATAATTAGCCAGTGAGACAATAAATATTATGCTACTAGGTATAACCGAACAAGGTAAGACCAATGATATAAACTGGTTGAAACAGTTTATCTTTTCAGAAAGGATACACATTTGCATCCATAAAACTAAAGGCTATGTTGCTTTCAAAGCTCAAACGAAGGGTAGATGTAGAATTTGGTATCAGAAACCTCACATGTTGGTTTTCCCTATTGCGCCACCAATAGAAGGATAAAAATTAGAGATGTAATTTCTCTCTCGAACACCCCATGTCACATTGGTTTACATAGTAATACATCAAAACCCTAGAACCAAAAAGGAAGACATAATATTGCACCACAAAATGAAATTTCATCTCAGTTCACATTTTAGGCTGATTTCCAAGAAGCTGTCCGACTAGATTAGTTACCTGAAGTAAATCAGAAAGAATGGTGAGAAATAAACTGAGGAAAATTGAAGGCTAATGGCATGTCATGTGAGTAATTCTAGTTTCTGTATCGATATATAAAACTAAAGCAAACAGAGATGCCGTAAGTATCTAATCAGAATTATTTTATGCTTGAATTAATATGAAGGCATATATAGCAGAAACATGAAAAACAAATAAACCTGAACCATGTGACACCATAGCTAGAACATGAGAAAAAAAATCTATTACCAAAATTTATTTGCTTCTTAGACATGAATGCCAAGGGAGGGAAAAGGCAGACTACCTTTTCAGGTAGAAGCATAAAGAAAACAATCAGAGACTAATTTTTTTGTTGAGATCAATGAAAAGTACTAAAAAGGGATTAAAAAGGTATTTGATTTTTTCTGTAGCACTAGTCCAAAAGATCAAATAGAAAAATATTTGTCTGCCCCCAGAGCCCAAAAGAACAATCAAGTATAGATGTCTCCAAATGCAGCATTTCACATTTTGTCAAGCTGGATTATCATGGACCAATTATCTCTTCACTAAAAAAGGCCAGTATAACCTGTAGGAAACCTGATGAGCATTGAATATGAAATGGACCAACATAGAAACAAACTTGCCTGCCAGTATTTTGAAACACATCGATCAATGCAGCTGTTCTCACCCATGTTGAGCTCAGCTTCTTTGTGCCTAGAGATACAGAGAATACAATCCAACTCATTCACATGTTATTCACCAATCCATGCACTCACTGACATCATGGCAATGACTCAAAAAAAAACTGCGGGGGGTAAGACAGCCCCCAGGCTTTTTGCTAAGAGAAAACCTTCTCACGCAGACTGAGAAAACCCCCGAACCTCTAGCCCACCCTTACACAGTAAACTTTAATGTCGGGAATTCTTTCGTATAGTTGCATCTTTAATATTTTAACTATATTGTATGATTATCTTCTTCACATCACATATGGGTTTACAGAAGCACATATAACATCCTTGATCAAAATATAGTTCACATATATGAATGCTATAACTAAAAAAAAGGGCACATATGTAACAGGAATTTAGAGCAAAACTAGAGGAAAATGAAAAACACATGCCAAATTCAGGTGTACCTCTTCTCGATGCACTTGGCAAAACATGTCTGTGTAAGCCTGCATACAGTGAAACAAAGATCAAAGATGGAACATCAGAAACTGCCATACATAATGTCATCCATTCTATAGTTCAAGTATAATACATCAATCACTTTGCATACTGTTTTGATTTAAGAACATATACACTAGCATGTTCGAGAGAGAGAAAAAAGAATATAGACAATATGCCAGGCAGAAGAAAAAAACCCAGTGGTATAAGTGATGCAAGAAAACTCAAAACTCTTAATATAGTGAAAGAATCAAATAGATATTGGATCTGAAACCACTAACCGATTGAAAAGATCAACCCTGTATTCCATCTCTTTCTCAGCCAATCCAAACATCTATTGAGACACAAATGACGAATGATCTCAGAAAAGATTCAGGTATAATATAATGAAAAAAATATTATGAATGACATTGTTTACATGTAGAGGAACTACAAAAGGAAAAGATAGATTGGCATCCAAAGAACAACAAGGTTGAAACTAAATATCAGAAAATCTTGGAGGCACGGGTAGTGGTAACTGCAACAAAATGCTTCTGATACTTAGACATGGCTAGAAATCTACAACTGTATCGCTAGGCATAAATATCGACCATGTCCATACAATCATAACTAGCATGCTTACCTTCTTGCCAATTGAAACCATAATCTCATTAAAATTCCAGAGATGCACAATAAGTCAATGTTACGCTTTCTTGAAAATTTGGACTAGCATAAGCTTTAGTACGACTGCAGTTCTTCAGTGTCAGAGTGGTACTCAATGGAAAGGCGCATCAGAATAAAAGCTCAGTATCAATATAGCTAAAACATTAAATCCCTGGGACAGCTGTAATTATTCAGTGTAACCTGGTTACGAAAGTTACTATTGTAACAGTATTGCTAAACATTCAAAATCTCAAATCCCTGAACAGATGCAATTATTCAGTGTAACCTGAAAAGATACCAAGTTAATATTATTTAAACAATATCATGTGTTCCTTCCTTCCATTTCAAGGATAATCAGCAAGCACTCGTTTCCTCAAATCACATGGTGTACATCAAAGGTGTGACAATTTGAACATGGGCAAGGTAATCTGCAAGCAATTAGGGGCACACACCTGTTCCTTCTGCATATTGGTCGGCGCACCACCCGCTGCCATTGCTGCGGCTCACTTCAAGCAAGCATCAAAAGGCTAGCAATCAGGAGACCGGACCAATCCAAGATCCAAGAAACAACATAGACGAAAGCCTAGAACCTGAGGGGATAGGAAAGAGGCCGAAGATCCGAGGACAACTTACCAGATGGAATCACGAACGAAGCGGGGAGTGCGGCGCGGAGTTCTGGAGCTGACGGGTTGGGGATGCCGGCGGCGGCGGGATCCCCGTTTCAGCGAGGCAGCGGCGGAGGAACGGAACAGAGGCGATGAGAATGTCGGAGGGTTTTGCTGGAAGTCTGGAACAAGAAAAGGTAGTGTGGCCCAGCAGCCCTTCACGGCCTTGTCTCGTCCAATTGGGCCTTGCAACAGATGTGCGCCTTGTCATGAGGCCCAAGTAAAGAGCCTGTCTTTTTTTTATTTTTAAGAGTGGTACCTTCGTGCTCTAAAAAAAAGTGGTACCTTCTGTTTCTTTCCTTTTCTCAAGAATGTATGGCCATTCGGATTTTTGTAGTATATACTTTAATTCTTGTGATACGAGAGTAGTTCTCATTCTTAAACTAATAACTATACCTTTTTGTAAAAAAAACTGATAATGATGTGACGGCGAGGGATAGGTGGTGCTAGATCAACTTGGGGTGTTTGGATATGAGGTGCTAAACTTTAATAATGTCACATCGGATGTTCGGATGCTAATTAGGAGAACTAAATATAAGCTAATTATAAAATTAATTGCAGAACTCTGTGCTAATTTGCGAGACGAATCTATTAAGCCTAATTAATCCACCATTAGCAAATGGTTACTGTAGCACCACATTGTCAAATCATGGACTAATTAGGCTTAATAGATTCGTCTCGTGAATTACACTCCAACTGTGCAATTAGTTTTGTAATTAGTCTACATTTAATACTTCTAATTAGCATCCAAACATCCGATGTGATGAGTGTTAAACTTTAAGAGGGTGGAGCCAAACAGGCCGCATTGATCAAACTAAACAAAAATTTGGTTAGGTCATAGGTATGAAATCAGGATAGGATAACCCATCACTAACTCACCTTCAAACCAAAGACCGTATACAAAGTCAAAATATACAAATTGAAAACTTCTCATATCTACGAATAGATAGAGTATGACTTAGAGACGGTTTATGTGAGCTGCAGTTTTTGGAGATTTCTGAAAAGCTACTACTAGCTTTTGGTTCTAAAAATGTAACAATAAATTTTAGAATATGTATTTATCTTTTTGAGCTAAAAAATATAAACAAAATCAGCTTCGTATAAACTCAAGTTTTTATAAACTTTTCGAAAGTTACACGAGAAGTTCGATGTTTGTTTGAGCTGGTGAATTTCACGCTGAGAAGTCGGTAGGAAGTTCAAACAAACAAACAGGGGGAGTCGTGCTAGGCTGCCACGGTCCAATCAAAGCATTTTACATATTTTTATTATCATATAATTAAAAAACCCCACTTAAACTGCACGATTTAGTTTCAGAGATTAAAGTGCTGATGTCTGCAGACAGAAAATGCAACTTAAGTTGGGAGCATTTAACTTGCCCGTTAAAATGCCAAAATCCCATGGATATTCTGTCACCCACGAACTACCGCGAGGACCATATCACACATCGGCCGGTGAGATCACACCGAACTGAACTGCGCTGGTCCGGATAAGCCGCTTGTGGACGCCACGAGCTTCCGGGCCAGATACAAGAGCCTGAAACGCCACAAGAACTCTTGGTCCCCGTCCACGCACGCAGTACGCAGAGACACACACACACATGGCGTCATCAGTAAGCTTCGGCACGGTCGCGCCGGCAGTGGCATCGCCGGCCGGCGGCAGGAGTACTCTGGGCCGCCGCGCGGCGCGCCCGTCCACCGCGCGCACCATCCCCGCCGCGACGAAGATGGTGGCGGCGGCGAAGCAGGAGCAGAAAGGCCTGTTCGACGCCATCTTCGGCGCGCTGTACAAGGAGGAGCAGCTGCTGGAGACGGACCCCATCCTCAACAAGGTCGAGGGCAAGGCCCCCGCCGCCGCGCCGGCGTCGAAGACAGCCGCCGGCAAGGCGGCGGCGGCGGCCGAGCAGAGCGGCGGCAATGGCGGGTTCCTCGGCGGGCTCTTCAACAACTCCAAGAAAGGGTGAACGTTCTTGTCGGAGCCCATGGATTGGAAGGCTCGCGAACACAGGAGTTCTTGCTCGTGAAGTATATCTCGTCGATCAAATCTTGTTCAGCCGCCTCCATTGTAAAGCGCTTATTTTACCATTGTTTCAGAGGAGCCATATCTCTAGGCATCCCATTGATCATCTCCAGTGCAACTATCTTCTTGCTCCTGTAGTCCTGTGTCACAGTATATTATTGTAAAAAAGCAACATCAGAGCACCTGAGGAGGGGTTTTTTTTCAAGCAGGTTGGCTGGTGGCATTTGATCACCAGTATTAGCAGTTTTGTGCTCTTGAAGCCGGATGTTGCTTCATGTATATGCTACTACATCCATTCCTGTCATTCTGGACGTCAACATGATCTCTAATTCCACATGCTTTTCATCGTCACCTTTTCCTAAACATTAGTTTTCAAGAAGAAGAAAAAATGACCCAACCAATCCATTCCAAAATTGTCACCATTAGCTTCCCTCGGCAAGCACCACCGGTAAATAATGGTCGACAGCACCGTCCACAGTACGATGTCACGATGATAACTTTTGCTTACAAAAAAAAAAATAGCCAGTTACATAACTTCATATGCTGAAATGTGGATCATTCTGATTAAAGAAAAGGGGCAGGAACGGCACTTTATTTGCTACTCTGTTCCTTATATAGTGCCCTATACCACTGTTCTCTCGGACTGTAGATATCTTTCGCCTCTACATGTACAATTACTTGCGTAAATTACTTCAATAAAAAAAGTTGCCCTGTGCGCGCCAGCACTAGCTGAAGCTTATGAAAGAACCAGCAATGGTCTCATCTCATGGTCTGGCCATGCTGCTGGACTGCTGTGCGCTGCAGTTGCAGGTCCTCTGTTCCTTTATCCACACTCCAAATTTCTTAGCTGCACCGCCCGTCTTGTGATCTTTTTGCGCTGTTGAGGTTTTATTCACTGCATCGGCGTCGAACTCTGCTGCAAGCTTCAATGGCGTGTTTCAGAGGTAACACTTCATTGAGGGATTGGTATTCTGCAATTTACAGGCATGGATTCATGAATCAGTGACGAAGCATAGTCCCAAAGGAGTAACCAGGTATTTCAAAGCATGCATGTTTTGTTCACAAGAAAGCTTAACAGCTGGACTCTGTGCAACTGCCCATGCAGGTCTTTCCTCTGCCATACTACCTTATGATGATGTTTATTTGTACAAAACTATCATGTGCAGTTCCATTAAGACAAGGACTGGAACATTTCTAGTTGTTGGAACTTGGAAGCCAATACTGACCATCTGTGTCATATTAGAATAATCTTATATCACAATGCACAGCTCTAAGATCTTGCCCTAATAATAGATGCCTCATGTAAATCCAAAACATTGACTTCACTATGCTCCCTAATTGGATTTTTTTTTTGTTGCATGTTCTTACCTGCAGACAGTTCCTATGATCTTCTAAATAGTTGTACCATCTGGAATCACTGCATTTTTAAGCACCACAGTTATCCCAGAACGAATATAAAATCCTTCCGCTGGCCTGTCCGCTTCTTGCACATTCTGCATTCACAAGCAAGGGAATACTGTGAACATCTATTCCTCAAAAATTTTGACAGCGAAGCGTTTTGTAGCATGAACAAAAACAATGTTAGCAAAATACATTATCCTAACTCTACATAGAATTGGCCAAAGTCCCACCACAGTATTTAGAGATTAAGCTTTTTCTATGTTGGTTTTCTAAATAAAAAATGCATATACCACTACTATTGTAAAGGTACCTGCAACCCTACCTACATGCTTCAGATCAAGTAAGTTCCAATGCATTAAAGCTGGCATACTCTATTATTCATAATTAGCCAAAATAAGGATGGAATCTACGAATCATTGACCGATAAATAAGTCAAACTACTCAAATTAAGAAAGCCTAAGCATTGCATTAATAGTTCACTTCCTTAATTCATCTTATTTCATCAGTAAATGGCTGAGGAAGTGAACTAACAAATATTAAAGTGTGTTGCATGTATGTATTAATTTGAAGGGATTCCCTCAATAATTAAAATATATCATGTTCTAAAGGGGGGTGGGGAGGAGGAGGGGCATACATCTGAGTTCATAATGACAACATTCTTTCCGATTCGAGCATTTTTGTCAATAATACAGTTCCTGTATGACAAAACTCCAAGTCAAACGATTGTGCATGATACCTGTGCAACCAAGTTTATATACGACTGAAGAAAAATAACCTTATTATAGTATTTTCTCCAACACCAACTGGAACTTTTCCATCAGACAGTTCAGAACATCTCTCAGCTTCAGTTTGGTAGTAATCTGCCCCCATCATCATGGTGTCCTAAACCAGTTTATTATTCATCAATAGACTTGAAAAAAGTTAAGCAATCCATAATATTCAAAAAGAAAAAGAAACCACTCGTTATGAATACTAGATATTAGCAATCCCATTAGCATAGAAAACTCAGCAATTAACTAAGCTTACGCATTTTGCTTCAAAACTAGAGAACATTACAAAATCGGCAAGAAAATTGCTCAATGATGCATGGTGAAATTGCTATAAATATGTACTAAAATATGGTATAGTGTATTGAAGAAAACAAACAAAAATAGATAGGCACTGCAAAGCACTAATTTGATGACACTGGTTACAAATTGGGCTACTCATCTGATGATTTACTTAGCACTTCTAATTATCATTAGTAAGCACTAAGCAGTAGTTGCTTTTCAAAATAATTAAGATGATCAGCCATGCAATTTGAGTGCCAAGGGGCAAGTGCCAACGTTTTCCCCACCTGCCCAGCAGGTCAGCACTCTCATGCTTCCTCACTCAGGAAAGTTTTGGACTTGCTTTGCAACTGCATAAAATTAAAAATACTTTGTACTTTACCTTAAGCTGCACCCCTTGTTCTAATCTTGAGCGGATACCAATGACAGAGTGCTCAACACTGCACTCTGTTAGAAAGCAACCATGTGAAACTATAGAGTTCAAAACCTGCATAGAAATAGGTATATCAAGCAAGCCTGCCAGGTATTGCATTATCAACAAACGATGTATAGTTGATAGGAGAATCTGACCTTGCAATTTTCTACCCTGGTTGGAGGTAAAAATCTAGGAGATGTGAAAATAGGCTTCACAGGATCGTAAAAATAGAAGTTGGGAGTCTACAAAGACAATAAATGAAATTATTATCATGCACAAAAATACTAGAGCTGGAAATGACGTCAATCAAAAAGTAAACCTGATCAGTGAGAGCAAGGTTTGCTTCAAAGAAAGACTTTATTGTTCCAATATCTTCCCAGTAACCATCAAACAAATAAGCCTGGAACCAACAGAAAAACATGGTATTCAGAAACATGTGTTCATGAAAACTAATGATGGGTATCATATATTCATTTTCGATTTTGGAGAACAGTAGAGCATAAATACCTGCACATCATAGTCTTTTGCAGCCATCGGAATAACTTCTGAGCCAAAATCATTAGCTGTAGGATAATGGCCTCTAATAAAGATGCACAACAAACAAAGAACATAAGTGTCATCAGGCCCAACTGCATCAAAACACGAATGCCAGTGCATGGAGAAATCACAAAGATGCAAAAGAAAACCCTAGGTCTTACAAATCAGAAGAGGTAACAATTCTGTGGCTTCTGAACAAATTTATGTTCATTACACACCACGAAAGAAAAAGGCTAAATTAAAGAAAGTTAGGTGTATGGTTATGCATAAGAGTGTGAACACAAAGTACCATAGATACATTGCTCTTTCATGCAAATAGATTTTAAAGGATCATGGAAATTCTTACCTCAGAAGCTTTCGGAGAACATCTGCCTTGAATACATATATTCCCATTGAAGCCATGTATTTGTATGTATCTGCAAGCTCTGGGGATAACCCAAACAAGTCCATATCCACTTGCTGCATTAACATGTACCTTAGATTATTTAAAAGCTTTTCCATAAAGTAAACAAATAAAAGGGAAGCATTTGAAATGAAGCTGGGGAAACAGAGGCGTGAACTCAAATATTTTAGGCAACATTACAACAGAAAAGGAAGCCCCATGAATAAAAATGTTACTTAGCAAAAGAGGCAATATGCTTTCAATCTATACTTGTCCTAACAAATGATTGATTAGTTCTTTGTCTTCAGGGTAGGTGTGAGGGCATGTACCATTGATTTCAAACTTTCACCCTTGGGCTTTTCAAGAAAATCAGTAATGCGACCATTCCTGTCGGCCTTCATCAATCCAAAATCAGAAGCTCGACTGCATGTGGATGAGATAATAAATAAAAAAAATTACAGGAGGGATATATGCTAGTATGGGATATGTCAATAGAAAACAACGCCATTATGCGCTGAGTACTTGCTGGTTCTTATAAAATGCAAAGCAGCATGAGATACCCAAAGCATTCCAGCATGTATATTAATGATGAGCATAAGACAAGTACGCTCTAGCGAATCAACAGTACAGTACAGTATTAATGACTAGCTAAGATATCACTTTCCTTTGTTAGCAAACCGAAGACTAGTTGGAGTATCAAGACAAAGAACACATTCAAAAGGGAGTAAGGGAGAAAAGTGAATGACCTCTCATCCATAGGAACACAAGCAACTGAAATATCAGCACCAGAGTCAACATGCTTCTGCAAAACAGTCACAATAGCATATCTTTGTGAAGCAGTGAGAAATAACACTGAACTTAAAGCATCAGCCTGGAACAGAGAGGAGACCTGCACAAAGTCCATGTAATCCATCCTGTACAGATGATCACCAGACAGAATCAGTATGTTTTCTATACATTTCAGCCTTGCATCCTTCACAAATATCAAGCAACATTTAATATTAAAAAAATTATAGCATCCTAAGAAAAATATTGCAATAAATAAGAGATGACCCAAGAAGAACCTCAAAAAGCCAGAGGAACTGCCTGACAGCATCAGCTGTTCCCTGGAACCATTTCTTTCCGGATTCCCCGGCTGTCTGGGTAGCTGCCAGCACCTGTCCAATATTCCAGTGTGTAAAACGGTTTCATCAGTTACACGTTCACTCACCCATCCCATAACCCGAAATGGTAGGATTACTTCTCACAATGACTGTTGTTAGAATCAGAGCGTACCTCTACGGACCCACCACTGAACCCAACTCCCTCACCAAAGTTGTATGTCCGCGCGATGTGGCGGTTGAGCGACTGGGAGTTGAATTGGGTGAGGACATATATCTTGTTTATCTTGCTGTTGATGCAGTTGCTCATCGGGATGTCAATCAGCCTGTAGCATCCCCCAACGGGCACCTGAAAGCAGAGACACAGCAATTGACGAATATCTCCTGCAGCTATCGCACAGCTTAATCAATGGCATTGGCATGGATCGCAACGGGAATCCGTGACTGGTACTCATAATTCACAAATCACAATTCGTGTAAATGCTGAAGAAATGGCCGACGAAATGCGACTTGTGAGCGATCGAGAAACAGAGAGAGAGAGGAGGACGAGGGTGATTAGATTACCGCGGGCTTGGCCCTGGTCCGCGTGAGCGGGAAGAGGCGCGTGCCGGCGCCGCCACCGAGGATGATGGACGCCACCGTGTCCGGGCTGACGTCCCTCCGCGCCGCAGCCGCAGCCGCCGCCTGGGCGCCCGCATCCGCCTGCTCCACCTGTCGGCAGCACAATGTGACCACAACCCGAAAAATGTGACCGACACGCCCACTCCCCTACCACCACGGACACGGCCACGCGACGCGGATGACGCCGCGCTCCAGAGCAGCCAGCGTGGCGTGGCGCCGTGGCCTAGCTAGCGGTGTCCTGGATTTTTTTTTTCTTTTCGAACCACGCGGGCCTCGGGGCAAATGCGATGCGCGGGCGCGAGACTGACCTTGATCCCCCGGGGGGCGTCGGCTAGGACGCAGCTGGTGGCGGCCGCCGCCGCCGACACCGACACCGACGCGCGGGTGGCGCGGCGCGCGGGACGGGGCGACGCCGCGGGGAGGAAGGCCGCGGTCGCGAGCGGCGCCGCTGGGGACGCCATCGGCCGTGCCGCGGGAGGAGGCCGCGTCGAGGGATTGAAGGCGGGGGAAATGAGACGGCGAGGACGCGAGGTGGCGCGCGGCGAGGCAGTGGGGAAGGGACACGGAGGGGAGTCTCTCTCGCAGTGGGGGAGCAGCTGGGGGTTTTGTACGGGACGGGACGGGACGGGACGGGACGGAGTCACGGAGCGGGGGTGGGGGGAGCCGAGAAGAGTGGGGAGGCGCGTGGGGGCACGGGGGGGTTTTCGGATCCAGCTCCGCGCGCGGCTCGAGTCACGAGAGCTTGGCTGGCCGGCCGTGCGGCGGTGACCCGGCTCGGCGCGTTCCCCACGGTTGCGTTCCACCGCTCGCGCTCGCGCGTGTTCCAAGGCGCTGCTGCATGGTCACATGTTGTGGCTCACACAGCGCCACACACCCCACACACGCGTGGCGGGGTAGAAATGGTTTTCTTTTCTTGAAGAGAAAGGCCAATTTGCTGCCATTATCCGGCGTATATTCGAGATGAATGATCTCTAGTATGGAAATAAGATGGATTATGCTCGAGAACAACATGATACAATAACGGACTCTCTCAGTACCAAAGAAAGGTTTAACCTATAAATTTATCCCTATAGGTCATTTTGACTTTTCTAAATTTATAGATACTATTATACACTTAAATATATACTATATCTAAATGCATAATAATACCTATGAACCTAAAAATCTAAAATGACCTACAATTCGGAGTTTGCTACAATAAACCATATGATCTCTGCACAAAACCTATGATGCAAATTGCAAGCATCCGCACGACATGTGCAAGTTTGATCACGGGTCATATGGTGAGTTGAATATTTATCTATATCTTCCT
The DNA here is from genome assembly GCF_000263155.2 of Setaria italica. Taxonomy (NCBI): domain Eukaryota; kingdom Viridiplantae; phylum Streptophyta; class Magnoliopsida; order Poales; family Poaceae; genus Setaria; species Setaria italica. Next base: position 8,584,952 of record NC_028451.1, read on the forward strand.
AATCATGAGATCTAAACTTTTGCAGCTTTAACAAATACATTATAGTGCTATACGGTCTTTAACCTTTGTACTTGTACATATTGCTTTTCGCACAGTGGCGGACTTAGGATTTTACCATAGGGTATGCCGAAAAAAATTCTTATGCAATTCGATAAAACCATTTACAATTTAGTAAAACCATATTCTAATTTGGAATGCCACATGCACTAAATAACATGATAAGTCTTAAATTCAAAGATTAAGCTAGAAACAATAACAAATCACAGTATAAATAGTTCAAATGAAATACAAATAGTTCAAAATATAGCATAAAAGAAACTTACAATAAAAGAACCATGTTTTAAACTTTCGTGTAGAAAACTTACAAATCACAGCCTCACAAGATATAAATTTAAGAATGTTGATGGATTAACTCACGAACTGAAATAAAAAAGCACTCATACATATATAAATAAAAATATTTAAGAATATAAGTTTTTTCAAATAAGAAAAGAAATAAAAGATAGATTAATTTTAAACCTCCCTGTGGACGATCAGAAGTTCTCCTTGTGATCTTGTGGAAAACGAACTTGGTTGTGATCTTGTGCGAGAAGTCCTGCGACAGGCGAAGGTGGCGGAGCTCCGGTGTGAGCTTCTGCCTCTGGTCGCCGCAGAACTGCAGAAGAAGACTCCCACGCGGATGCGGCACGCGCTGGCCCTGGTGCGGCGGTGCCGCGGCGGAGGAGTCATGGCATGGCGGCTCAACTTCGATGGATGATTGGATGACCAGGCGTCAGGCGTATCCGCATATACCATTACCAGGCTCAACTTAGGGCCAGGCGGCCAGCGTACATAAGGCGACATGCGTCCAGGCGCATGCCGCATACCGGCGTATATCTGATTAGCTGGGCCGACCCAGGGTACGCCGTGACCCACCCGGTATACCCTGTGGGTCCGCCCCTATTTTCGCATGTTATGAAAAACACAATAAAGGCTAAGAGTAACTAACAATGCTTTATCACACGAAAGGCCCTCTAGTCTAGTGGTTAGAGCACATGAATAGCACCAAGCAGGTCCGGATTCGACTCCTCATGGGATCAAAGTAAATGGGTCTGCAATAAAAAAATTATAAAAAAAAATAGTTAGGGACTTCCCTGCTAAATCCTAACAATCGTGATGTTACCGACCATCCAAAAAAAAACCTAACCAGTTAGGGCTTAGATGTTTTCATTCTGCATTGTCATATTCCCCTTCCCAAATTCAAACTGTGATAATAGTGGAAGCTCAAATGGCTGTTGTGCCGTCATTGAGGACATTACTCATGATCAAGCCATCATATGATGGTGTTTTATATTATCTGATTATTAGGGCAGTTGAGGGAGGTTCCAAGGTATTTTGTGATCTCTAGTATACTATATCCAAACGCCTTCCTCACTCCTGTGTTTCTCCTCAATTTCGATTGGAAAGTGATGACAAAAGAGCCTAAGTGCTATAAATACACCAGTCTCCTTTGATAGCCATTTTTGTTTTTTCGCTATTTTTGTTCAAATTCGATCAGATCTTCTATAAACTCACTTGAAACTGAAATTGAAAAACTAGTTTCATCAAATTTGAAATTGACTAGAAGTAGTTAAGTGTACAAAAAACTTGAACTTTAGAAGAACATAAACCTCCAATTCTGTATTTTTTGAACGTAAAACCTCCAATTATGTATATTATTACATACTTGATACTCGAAACATGAAACATAATTCGTTTCTTGAAACCTGTAGTGGCTTGTGTTTTTGTGTCTCCTACCCTGCCTCTCTTACCACTACATCATCATACTCTCCACGGCACTTTTAACTCGACATCTATGAGCTAGAATAGCTATCCATAACACGAAATGAGATCCTCTGCAGTCGGTTGGTGCCTCTTCAACTGCATCATTGATGTGTGGGACTCCTGTCCCATAACACCGCACTCGTATTTTCATCCTTTAAAGTTTCCTCATTGAGCATATGGGTCGTTGGGTTGTAGGCTTGTAGCTTACGTTACGTCGTACACCTAACTCCCTTTTATATTTTACTAAGCAAATATGCCTGTATGATGCAATGGAAGAAAAATACCTCGTACGCTCCTATGCCAATTGTTGGCGCTAGAAATCGGTCAACCGGATCCCAGCGACCGACACACGACCCGGGAGAATCTGCTTAGCTCCTGTTCGGGTGAATGCCCTGGTGCGGTTCGCGCGGCGTGCCAGCCAATCTGACCTGTTGATTGGCAAGGAAGAACACGTGTCAGGTTCAGAAACTGCGATCGGCTAAGTTTCCGATCGAGAGAGCTTATCGGCGAATCGGCCGATTTGCTGTGATAATGAAATCGGCTATAAGACAGCACGATCCCTGTAGCCTTGTAGACAGAAAGATGCTAGAGTAGCCGGTACAAAGCTTGTGGTAACAGCACTAGGAAAAGATCTAATCGGCAATGAATGGATCTAACGACAGAAAATAATGAAAGCCGATACTACCGATTCCTAGTGGGATAATTGATGATAAAAACTAAGAAAACAGGTAAAAACCTATGAATCTAGTTGATATCGATAACTAGTGAATAAATCTAAACGAAACAACAGCGATGCGCCGGAAGTTAAAGCTTAGATATTACTCGATAAACAGAACTTACAGAATCGGCCGGAGATCAAGATGATGCAGCCCTGCCAACCCGCACGAACTCGTGAAAGGAAAAAGTAACAGCGAAGTCGCCTGCTCGAAAGTAAGTACGAAAAAGAAAGTAACTTGTTGTATTGATTGATTGTTGTTTACAGATTTACAAAGGTAGCTATTTATAGCCCCGTACAGATAACTTCTTAACCGACTAGAATTCTATCTCTAATTCAAACAGAAAACAAATATCTACAAGCATAATTCGTACTAGGTTAGCTATCCCACGCTTCGTGGGCTGACCTCCACCTTATCCTTCCGTCCCTTTCCAAGCCCATACAGACCCAATTAGTCCATCCTCCTGATCGGCCGATTTCTCATCGGCAAAGGATTGCCGATTGGGAGCCTGGCGTATTCTCCCTGAAGCGAAGCAAAAGCCGCCAGCCGATTCCTCATTATAGCACCATTTGACCGATTCCCAACTGTACTTCTCCGATTTCTTTTCTTCTTGACGCCGATTCTACTGGTGACGAAATCCGGCGTCAACACATGCCCCCCAGTTTCGGAGTAAAACACAGTCTTTTACTTCGAAAATTTTTTATAACCTCTCCTCCGAAACGGCCGCAGTGAAAATATCCTTCCATTTCGCGGTCTCCCGGCTGATCATTGCAATTTTTAAAACGGGCGCCCACGACAGCCACTACCCCGAAAAACTCGAAGCGCCGGCGCGGTGAAAATTCCGTTTTTACCCTCTCTTCAGGCATCCTATAAATAGCGTTTCACCGCAGCTCACCTTCAAGCTCATGTCTCTTTTTCCAACGCGCGCGCATCCTTCTTCCTTAACTCTCCCTTGCCATCGAAGTTCTCTAGTTCCAGTTCCTGTACTTCTCCCCCCTTCCCTCCGATGGCGACTCCTTCCGGCAGCTCCTCCGCACGCAATGATCCAGAGATGGTGTCTCCGGTGGTGGTAGTGACGGCCGTCACCTCATCTGCAGATGAAAGAGCTTCATCAGAAATCCCAATGGCGGTCCCCATCACGGCCCCGTCATCCACGTCTGCATCGGCGACCACACCGATTACTCAGAATTTTATCCCGGAGGTAAATACCGAATCTTTCCCCTATCGGCAACGTATTTATCTCAGATCTACTCCTTACATTCTTATGCCCCTTTTCCTTTTTTAGGCGGTTAGACATAGAATTACTACTCATCTCACGGGCAGTCCTGGCCTTGTTTGCCTTGGTCCCATGGGAGACCCAGATCCGGCAGATCTTATAAATTTGGAAACCGACCGGATACCTTTCAAACGATCCGATATGAACTTAGATCAATGGGCAAGCACTTTCAGATCTTGGCCAAATGAAACCCCAGGTTGGAGAGAATGGTACCAACGGGTGGCCGCGTCGAGGAGCGTCTCGTGGGACGAGCTCAAAATCGGCCAATGTATCAACCTCTCCCTGTCTCAAATGGAGAAGAACGAGCCGTTAGTGATGGCGGCTTCCTATTTTTGGTCTGACGCACTTAATGCGTTCTTATTTGGACACGGTCCTATGACCCCCACTCTGGCGGATGTGGTCCTCTTGACCGGCCTGGACATATCTTCCCCTGACACACCTTTCCACCTTTTGACCGCAACGTCGCATCGGCTGGACACAAGGGGAATCGGCGGCTGGAAGGGCTTTATCAGTAGTAACAAGAAGACCGGTACTGTTGAGAACAGGGAACACACCGCTTTCCTGATGATGTGGCTAGAAAAACACCTTTTCTGTGGAAGAGCCGCCGGCCCAACAACCAACACCCAATCCTTAGCTGAAGCACTGTCTAGAGGAAACCATATTCCTCTCGGGAAACATCTTCTGGGTGCCGTGTATCATATGCTCCATCAAATCGGCACAAAACTTTCCAAGGGAGAACCAATCGGCAACCCAGGTGGGCCTTGGTGGTTTGTCAATCTATGGTTGAACCTTTACATGAACAGAATCACCCGGCAGCCAGTGGACCATATGATGTTCCCCAATATCGAATCGGCGGAGGACCCTACCGAGCGTCGCCGATGCATGTCTTATGGCGAAGCAGCGTCAGCTTTTCCAGGTTGTGCGTATTCCGCTACAAAGGTGGCCGAGTACTTTCGATGCTTTTATAATGGATTTAATGAGGACGCAACCATCTGGTTTCCATACCAGTGAGACATTCCAGTCTTCGAGCTCCCCTCCTGCTTCGATTCAACCTCTGACCGGTTTGATGAAAATCTTTATGAAGAACTGATCAAACCAGGACTCTTACCGGCTAACTTCTTTTCGGGGAAAGATGCCCCTACATACGAATTCTACAACCCGTCTACTGCCGCACAACAATTCGGCATGGGTCAATTGTTGGGATACGAGGTAGGCTACGCTAGCGCAAATCAAAATTTCTACCGCGTATAACCAGGAAGAACTGCCGTATAAGGATCACGGGATTACCACTCGACGCACTACTGGTGCGGAAGATGTAGATATGCGTCGATGCAGTGAATACGATCACGTAGTCGTACGTAGTCGATCAACGTAGTCGTACGTAGTCGATCACGTCCAGCAGCTCCTCAGCAGCTCGTCCACGTGCACAGCAAGATCGCCTCCGGTGCCGCGGCTCGTCGTCGGCTCGTCGTGGCTCGTCGGCGGCTCGTCGATGGCTCGTCCAAGTGCTGCAGGCGCAACACCTCCAAGGTATCCACACGTGCAGGGAGGAAGCGTCGCAAGCCGGATTGCTAGATCCGCGAGTTGCAACAGGCGAGGGCGTGGGAGGCGCGGCAAGTGTGTTCAGCCAAAAGGTGTAGAACCCTAGGGCGCCCCCACCCCTCTATTTATAGGGGTTCCTGATGGGCCTCTGGATCCGAGGCCCATTAGTACTCCTAAACCTAATCCAACTCGGATCAAATCCGAATTGGGCTTCCAGCCCCTTAAGTGTGCGACCCTTTGGGTTCGGATACGTATAGACATGGCCCGAGTACTCCTACTCGGCCCAATAGTCGGTAGCGGCCTCTAGCAAGACGTGCCAACTCCTATACGCACACGAAGATCATATCAGACGAACCATTACAACATAATATACATGCTATTCCCTTTGCCTCACGATATTTGGTCTAGCTTCAAGCCGACCGCTCTTTCTCGATCCTGTGATTCGGAATCCCTTTGTAGGTTAACTCTTAACCGTACGTAGCATGGCCATGCATTTTCTGATCCGATCACTCGAGGGGCCCAGAGATATCACTCTCAATCAGAGAGGGGCAAATCCCATCTTGATTGACCATGTCTCATAGCATGCTTCTTGACAAACCCGAAAGCTACCTTTATAACTACCCTATTACGGCGTAGCGTTTGATAGCCCCTAAGTAGGTCAATCCACATCTAGAATACATGCGACAATCTCAGGTCTAAGGACAAAGCGTATATGTTGTTTAAAGAGAGAACTACTTCTCGTGTTGGGTCAGTCCTAACACATGTCTCCACATGTGTCCACATTATTAGTTCAACATCTCCATGTCCATGACTTGTGAAACATAGTCATCAACTAATACATGTGCTAATCTAATATTCATGTGTGTCCTCACATGAACTCCGACTAGGGACAACTTTAGAATAACCATACAAGTAAAGAGTTTCACATACAATTCACATAATTGCAAATCAATTCAAGTAGCCTTTAATGGATATTCAATGAACACAATATACAAATCATGGATACAAATGGAATATCATCATCTCTATGATTGCCTCTAGGGCATACCTCCAACATCAATTGCCGATACGGGTGTATTTTGCTGGCCGAATCAAGTTCAGAGACGTGCTTACAACTGGCCTGGATTACTGTCGGCTGTGAGACCGAATTCCGGACTCCAGTACGATTAATTTGAATGACTGGCTATTATATCCATTTGCCATCCAGCCGTTCAAACTTTGGTGGGCCGAATGGAAGCAATTTCTATTCTGCAACTCAGCATCGGCATACTGCAACCTTCTAGACCCGGCCAACATTGATCCCAACGCTGAGGTATTTCTGATTACCGATTTTATTCTTCCCAACATGATTGAGCACTAATGATTTCATTGTTTCTTTAGGCCGAGAATCGAGCTCCTCCAACGCACAGTCGCAGTGGTCGGCCAATAGAGAGCTATCCGTACACCACCTATCCCCTTATCGGCTACGACGCTCCGTCAGTCGACATAATTGCTGGCCGATCGAAGAAGGTTCATAAGAAGGTCATCAAGAAAACCAGTCGCCGAGTCCGGGCTCGTACGGAATCGGCGGATCCTCCTGTGCTCGTATCGGCAGAAACCTTGACTGCACCACCCCAGGCCACACAAAGTGCCGATACACCAGCCATCACACAAGCCGGGGTAACTGCCGCGTCATTACCGTTGGAAGCTATGCAGGTAAGTCCGAATTTTGCCATCTCCGATCGTTAATTAAACATTAACTTTTCTTAACTCTGTGTTTCCCAGAGCACCTCTATGGAAATACCACAATCGGCGACCACTCGACCGGACGCCAATGCGCCCCTGCCCTCATCCATTGAGGTACGGTACTTATCTTACGGATTTCCTTCGGGTATCCGCGTAATGTATTTAACTGATTTTTGACGCAGGCCATCGGCACACCAAGCGCTTCCCGACAACTGATTTCTTCCCAGGGAGTTGGTCCGAGCACCGCGCCGATTATCGTGGAGTCCTCTTCATCAGATGAACCCATGGCACAGACCACTGAGCAAGGCACCACGGCTTTACAAGCGCAGCATGAAGAAATTCGTTTTAAAATGGTAAATTCCTAACCAGCTTTCAACCCACCGATTTGCTCTGATTCCACGCCGATTCACCCCTTTTCCTTATCTTCTTAGGAACAAGACTCCCCCAACAACAGTCTTTTCTCCTTCGCGGTTGCTCTTTCTGATGATGAGGAAATCGCGTCCCGCCAAGTCGCTCTAAGCTCCGTTCCTGACGACGTCCGAGCCAAACTTACCAACATCCGATCCCTCCTGCAAGGGGACATCGGCCGATTGGTGGAAGATGCTTCGCCGATTCGGCAGCTATTCAGTGACGTCAGCGGACGAGTACCAGAGGAAGCGGAAGAGGCCTTGGCACCGGCGGCCTTTATTGAGTCCATGAGGATCCCCGTCTTTAGGGCCCTTCGTCATATAGCCGATCGCGCAAAACTGGCCAAGATTCGTGAAGATGAAAATGCCTTTAAGCGTCAGGCTCAAGAAGCGAATCGGCGTATCCATGTCCTAGAAGATTCACGCCCGGCGATCATTAGTGAAATAGATCGCCTCAAACGACGGAGGGCGGAACTTGCTAAAGAGATGGAACAAGTGACCAAGGCAATCAGCGCCGAAGAGAACAGACTTCAAGATTTACCCTCTGCTATTGCCGATTTGACACGGGAGCGGCAGCGTTTCGCTCAAGAGGCTCTAAGACTCCACCGCAACGCATCGGAGGTTCCTGGATCGGCAGAAGAAGACCAACGGGTTCTTGACTCTGCCGATCAGATCCGGCGTCGGGCCATCATAGCTATCGATACCCTTTTGGGTAATCTGTAAAACACTGACCGTTTTGTACGAACATTTACTACCTTCTTTGACCGACCCTTCGCGACGCCCTCTATTTACTGCCCTCCTTATTACCGATGGGACGTGGCCTCATCAGATTTCCACGTATTTTTCCCCATAAATGTCGACCTCGGCGCTTACTCCCGATAGCATCGATCTGGCTCCCATTTCACTTTTCCTCTTCTTTTCATCGGCGCGACTATTTCGTCATGGCCTCATCATCATCCTCCTCTGTCGACCAGGTGAAGTCCCAACCTCTCTTCTTAGATCTTTAGGAAACGAATGCTTCACCTTATTCCTCCTTTGTTTCAGCCCCAACGCCTTGGTCCGGAGCTCGTGCGAGCCATCGAGTGCATCCACTCTGAAGACCCATTGACCTCGGAGGACAAGGCTTTGATTCTGGCCCACCAAGAGGAGCTCCACGACCACATTACTGCAGAGGCTCGTGTAGTCTTGGATGCCGTGGTGAATGAAAGCCGTCGCCGATCTCCAGTCATGAGGGGTCGTCGTCGTGACGTTCCTGAAGATGACGTCACCTTGACAGCCCGCACTGTCCTGGACTACATAGAGGGGAACGGCGGCCAGCGATCTCCCGCCGATAAGGTTCGTCTGCTTCCTCGGCCCGTCATCCTGGCGGCGGCAGAGGCCTCGCGCTTTCGTGCTTTGGAGCGGAATGGGGGATCATCTCAGAAGAAGAACAATTAGTTTGTTTTTTGTAATTTTTTTTGTTCTAAGGGCGACTTAATGCTTTGTCGGCCATGTAATCTATCGCCCGTACCGAATGAATGTAATCGGCCTCTCTGGTCGACTTTACGCGTTTGTTAAACCGACTTGTATCGGCCATGTATGATTGTGTTAAAGTTGATTTCTTAGGCCCCAACCCATATACTTGGGTAATATCTTTTTAAGTACCTTCCATTCAGAGCTCTAGTGAATTCTTCTCCTTCTATCGTTTCCAAAATGTAGGCATTTCCTGCAGCGCATCTGCCGATTTTATACGGCCCTTCCCAGGTAGGAGACCATTTGCCGAATTTAGGATCTTTCGACCCGATCGGTAGTACCAACTTCCATACCAAGTCTCCGGGAGAGAACTGTTTGACTTTGACCTTCTTATCGTACCACCTGGCTACTCTTTTTTTATTCTCTTCGATACTTATCAGAGCCCTTAGTCGTTGGCCAGCCAAGTCGTCAAGTTCCCCTTTCATCAGAGATGAGTAATCATCGGCTGACAACTGGTCCTGAAGTGAAATGCGCCTTGATCCTGCCCTTGATTCCCATGGCAGTACTGCATCGTGGCCGTATACCAGCTGATAGGGGGATAACTTGGTAGCTCCATGACAGGCCATTCTGTATGCCCACAGGGCCTCAGTCAAACACAGGTGCCATTTCTTCGGATATTCTTCAATCTTCCTTTTGATCAACTTGATTATTCCTTTATTGGAGGATTCCGCTTGACCATTGGCTTGAGCGTAATACGGAGAAGAATTCAACAATTTGATGCCCATATCGGTCGTAAATTCCTCAAATTCCCCCGATGTGAACATTGTTCCTTGATCGGTTGTTATAGTTTGAGGGATACCGAATCGGTAAATGATGTGGTCCCTTACGAAGTCGGCCATGATAGCCGAAGTCACAGTCCTCAATGGGATTGCCTCCACCCATTTGGTGAAGTAATCAGTAGCCACCAGGATAAATTTGTGCCCCTTGCTCGATGGTGGATAAATTTGGCCGATGAGGTCTATCCCCCACCCCCTGAACAGCCATGGTTTGATGATGGGATTCATAGCCGACGCGGGTGCACGTTGAACATCTCCAAACTTTTGACACTCCTAACAACCCTTATAATATTTGAAACAGTCTTCGAGGATCGTAGGCCAATAGTACCCGTTGTTTCTGATCATCCACTTCATTTTGTGTGCCGATTGGTGAGCTCCGCATACCCCTTCATGGATTTCTCCCATTAGAGTCTTGGCTTCTTCTGTCCCAAGGCACTTAAGGAGGACACCGTCGATCGTCCGGTAGAACAGATCATCTTCGAGCAGCACGTACTTGGTGGCGTGAAAGCGTACTCGTCGCTCCACCTTTTTAGACGGATCCTTCAGGTAATCGGCAATTTCTTTACGCCAATCGTCGGCTGCAAGTTCTAAGGCCATGGCGCCCAGAATCGGCCGATACCCAGATGCGTGCTGGGCGAGTTTGTTTGCTTCCTCGTTGCGGTCTCTTGGAACATGCTCGATTACTGCCGATTTGAACTCTTTTAAAAGCTGTACGCAATCTTCGTGATAGATTCTTAATATATCATCTTTGCACTCAGCCCTTCCGGTTAGTTGATCCACAATTAGCATAGAATCCCCGAAGATCTCAACAGAATCGGCCTTGACTTCTCTCAATAATTGTAAGCCTTTCAATACAGCTCTGTACTCCGCTTGATTGTTAGTGGCGGCGGTTTCTATCGGCAGAGAAAAATCATAGCTTGCCCCCCGAGGCGATATGAGGACGATGCCGATTCCTGATCCGACCCCGCATGATGACCCGTCAAAAAACAATTGCCAAGGTGCTAGTTCCACGAGGGCGATCTCCGGTCCACAGTGCTGGGCGACGAAATCGGCCATGACTTGACCCTTGACGGCTTTTGCCGATTCATACTGTAGGTCAAATTCTGATAAAGCTAAGATCCATTTACCGATTCGTCCTTTCAATATCGGCAGTGACAGCATTTTTTTCACTACATCATCTTTGCATACGACTATACATTCCGCCGACAGTAGATAGTGCCTGAGTTTGGTGCACGAGAAGTAAAGACACAAACATAAACGCTCCACCGGAGGATATCTTGTTTCGGCATCCAAGAGTCTCCTACTGACGTAATAAATGACCCGCTCTTTGCCTTCAAACTCTTGGACTAGAGCTGACCCAATAGCTTTTTCATCGGCTGATAAATACAGTTTAAACGGCTTACCAGTTTGAGGGGGAACCAAGACTGGGGGTGAGACCAAGTATCGCTTGATATCTTCTAACGCCTTGCGCTATTCTTCTCCCCATATAAATTCCTGGTCTGGCTTCAACTTCAGAAGTGGCGTGAACGCCTGAATTCGTCCAGATAGATTAGATATAAACCTTCTGATGAAGTTTACCTTGCCGATTAGAGACTGTAGCTCAGTTTTGTTCTGTGGGGCGACGACTTTGTTGATGGCCGCTATGGTCTTCTGATTGACTTCTATACCTCGTTCGTGCACCATGAATCCTAAGAACTGTCCGGCGGAGACGCCGAAAGCGCATTTGTTGGGATTCATCTTAAGACCATGCTTTTTGGTACACTCTAGCACCCTTCGCAAGTCGGCTATGTGTTCCTCGTGGCTTTTGGACTTGACTACAACGTCATCGATGTAGATTTCCACCAGGAGGCCAATGAGTTTGTGAAAAATGTAGTTCATGGCTCTCTGATATGTAGCACCAGCATTCTTCAAGCCGAAAGTCATCACTACCCACTCGAATAAACCAAGATGGCCTGGACATCTGAAAGCCGTTTTGGGTATGTCCTCTTCGGCTATAAGTATTTGATTGTACCCGGCGTTTCCATCCATAAAGCTAATAATTTTGTGTCCCGCGGCGGCGTCGATTAATACATCGGCCGTAGGCATGGGGTAACCATCCATCGGTGTGGCCTGATTAAGATTCCTGAAATCAACGCAAACGCGCAGCTTCCCGTTTTTCTTGTAAACTGGCACGATATTAGAAATCCACTCGGCATAACGACACTGCCGAATAAATTTTGCTTCAATCAGCCGAGTTATTTCAGCTTTTATGTCTGGTAAGATTTTAGGATTGCATCGCCGTGCGGGTTGTTGGTACGGCCGATACCCTGGCTTTATGGGTAGCCGATGTTCAACAATAGATCGATCTAATCCGGGCATCTCATGATACTCCCAAGCAAAACAATCCTTGAATTCTCTTAATAAATTTGTCAATTTACACTTATACTCTGGATCTAAATCTGCACTAATAAAAGTCGGCCTTGGTTTGGTCCCGTCACCTAAGTCTATCATCTCTAATGAATCGGCCGACGTGAATCCGTGCCCCAGCTTCCCGTCTTCTCGGGCGAACTGATCCATCTATTCCGTTTCTTCGGAGCCGACTGCTCGGATCGGCTGTAGGTCAAAATCGGTGACCTTTAGGAAGTCGGTCTCCCACACCCTACCTGATATGCATCTGACGGTTTTGCAGCTCCATTGCTGTGCATCGGCTGCTGCGATGCTGTACGCGGAGTCGGCTTTGACCACCTCGATGTTATCGCCGACCCATTGTACGAGGCATTGATGCATAGTTGACGGGATGCAGCAGTTTGCGTGTATCCAGTCTCGGCCAAGAAGCATATTATAGGACCCTTTGCCATTAATAACGAAAAACGTGGTAGGAAGGGTCTTACTGACGATGGTGAGGTCGACGCAGAGGGCACCGCGAGCGTTTGACACCTTGCCTTCGAAGTCCTTAAGCATCATGTCCGTCCTGGTTAGGTCGTCGTCGCTCTTCCCCAGCTTCCGGAGTACGGCATACGGCATGATATTGACGGCAGCTCCTCCGTCGACCATCAATCTAGTGAGGGGGCGACCGTCAACATGCCCTTTAAGGAACAACGCCTTCATGTGTTGTCGTTCGTCGTCTTCGGGTTTTTCGAACGTGGCCATCATTGGTTCTAAAGCCAACCGTGCTGTTTGTTCCTCTATCGCCGATACGTCCTGTTGATCGGTAGGGGTCATGAACTCCATCGGCAATATGAAAACCATACCGATCTCGGCTGCCGATTCATCACCCGCCGACTCATTGTTTCCCTTGTCGTCTCTTTTGGGGCGCCACACCCGAGGCCTCCCTTCCTTCCTGTCCATCGCGCTCTCTTCTTCTTGCTGTTCCCATTGGTGGAGGCGCTGGATTCTCCGTTTTTGTGATTTGGTTAAACCATCGGGGCACCACCTGGGGTTTATTGGCCTCCCTTCTTTCCCGGCGCGTTCCCATTCCGGCTCGCGTCCTAACGGGTCCTCGTCCGTTACCCGAGCATCGGCCATGTCTTCGAGCCGGCTGTGAACGCTGGCTTTGCTATTTGATTGGTCATGTCGATCGGCCTTGCCCCCCTGCCTATTATGGCTTCTATCTTCTGACCGATCGTATCGGTCACTTCTGCCCCCCAGCCGATCACGCATGGGAGGGCGCTGATCATCTGGGTTGCGCCAATTCCTGCTGATCGGTTCTGGCCTTCCGTCTCTGGAGCGAGACCTGGTGAACGGCCGATTGCCTCGATAGGGACCGTTGCACTCTGGGCAAGTATCGGCCGACGGTAGCCTGAGGTTATTTTCCCAACAATGAATGAAGAATGGGCATCTCCAGTGCTCCTCGTGCCGACGCATCGCTTCCTCTCGAGACCTCGAACGTTCATGTTGGCGTTGGTATTTTTGGAGCAGGAACTGGGAAGTAATACGTGACCCTTCTGACTCACCATCATCGTCCTCCATTCGTCGCTTTCCTTTGACGTCTTCAGACGTAACTTGATTTCTGGGATCGACAGCGCCACTCTTTCTGGCCGACTTGGACGTCAGCACTTTTGTTTGGAGGGAATTCTTTCCCGTATCAACCATGTTGGTAGGAAAGGGGTGTTGGTCGATCTTCATTGGTTTGGCCGATTTTGCCGGCACTTCAAATTTGAGTCTGCCTTGCTCAATGGCCGACTGTATTTGTTGCCTGAAGATTTTGCACTCGTTGGTATCATGTGATGTGGCATTGTGCCACTTGCAATACTTCATTTTCTTCAATTGTTCGGCAGAGGGTATTGTATGGTAAGGCGAGAGTTTAATCTGCCCTTCCTGGAGTAGAAGATCGAAGATTTTATCCGCTTTAGTTGTATCGAAACCGAATGCTTCCGGCTCCTTCTTGCCGAACGGGCATGATATCGGCTTCTTTCCCTTAATCCACTCTGCAAGTCCGATTTCGGCATCTTCCTCGTCCTCTACTTCCTCCAGGAATGCTACTTTCTTCTGGAAATTCCTTCTCGGATCGAACGGACGCACTTCTTGTCCGGACAATCGGTGAACAATCTGGCTCAGGCTCTCGAATTCTTGCGAGGCATATTTCTCTTTAATGTGTGGCAGAAGGCCTTGGAAAGCTATATCGGCCAATTGCGCATCGGTCAGAGCCAGGGAGTAGCATTTGTTTCTGATTTCCCGAAACCTCTGTATATACGAGGGTATCGGCTCATCACTTCTTTGCCGAAGGCTAGTCAAATCGGACAGCTTCATTTCATGGACCCCGGCATAGAAGTACTTGTGGAATTGTCTTTCTAGATCGGCCCATGTAATAATTGAGTTTGGTGGTAGAGTCGTGAACCATTGAAAGGCCGATCCAGACAAGGACGATGAGAACAACCGTACCCGTAGGGCATCTTGCGTAGCTGCTTCCCCGCATTGGATGATGAATCTATTCACATGCTCTACGGTAGAAGTGTCATCCATCCCCGAAAATTTGGTAAAATCAGGGACCTTGTACCGATGGGGAAATGGCAACAAGTCATATGTAGATGGGTAGGGTGTTCTATAGGTATAAGTTTGCACTTTCGGCTTCAAGCCGAATTGTTCTTGCATTACCTCTGCAATTTGCGCCGACCAATCTGGTTGTTGCTGGGGAACAATTGGTGGTGGTATTGGCACGTGCTGATAAATCGGAGGCTGAATAAAAGGAGGTTGATGAAAAGGTGGTATCTGAGTATAAGCCGGTGGTGTAGTAAAGGGCGGCTACTTGTATGAACCACTTGTCTCATCATATAGCATGAGATCTGACATCTTGTTGACCTCCGGAGCGATAGGCTGGTATGGTGGTATGATCGGCCGAGTGGCCGTTTGGGATGGTGTCTGGAACGGAGGATTTCCTTGACTGACCGATTGATTCAAACCGGCCGTGTTTAAAGGTGCCCCCCAGGGTAAAGGGCTGACTGGAGGGAATGGTGCAGAGGACAGTTGGATAGAACCATATCCCAAAGGAGTTGATGACGCAGAAGCACCGGATCCACCGATAGAAGATTGGATCGGCTGTGAAGCCTGATAAGCCTGATTTGGTGGAATCGGCTGAAAATACGTTGGTCCCCTGTACCCTTGAGGTATACCTCCGGCGAAGGAGTTGACAACAGCATTGTGCACCATGTTTGAAAGTACCGGGGATTGATTGATGAAGGCGTGATGAAGAGATTGTTGAATCATATCGGACATTTTATCCGAATCTTCAGAAATTGTGATCTGACGGGGGGTGGGGAAAGGAGTCTTTTTAACCGTCTCCCCGCTCCTGGAACGACTGAAAGATTTCAAGCAAGTTTTCCGGACTTGCTCCAAATAATTATTCAGATCTTCCTTTTGGTCGTCCTTTAGATCTGCTTCCGTCACTTCGATGACGTTTTCTTCGGAGACTTCAGCAGCTTTTGACATGATAGCGGTTGTATTGGTCCCACTGGGCGTGCCAAAATGTGTTGACGCAAAATCCTGGCGGTGGTGGACCCTGCATCAGCACATGAGGACCTGGGAGATCTGCTTAACTCCAGTGCAGAATCCAAATCGGCGTGCGTGGTGTGCGCGGGCGTGCCAGTCAGTTTGACCATTCAACTGACAAGGAGATGATAGTTATTGTGAAGTCCGAGGCAACCGGCCGATCAAGCCGATATAATCTTGGCACAGTAGCGATAATGGTGCAACAAAATAAATCATGACAAATATATCGGATGTGAAGCCGATTCCAGTACCTTGATGAATGTGAGTGATTCATCGGCCATCCAGCCGATTTAATATAATTTACAATAAATATCGGCCAGACGGCCGATAGAAAACAGGATGCTGTTGAGTTGTTGCCCCGCCATAGCTAGAGCCACAAGCCGATGAGATCTAAACTAACGTCACCACCAATATCTCTAGGTGAAACCACAGCGATGCGCCCGGTAGTTGCAGTCTAGAAATATTTAGCAGGACATTAATCTGAACCCCGCTAGCCGATGATCCAATCACAACGGAACTTACTCCCAACAACACTCGAAGGATGGCCAAGATCAAGATGCAACAGGCTATTAAAAATAGATCTATCGTCTATTCTGACAGAATTAATAATAATTAATATGTCGTAAATGGCAAGACGATAGAACAGATAAATATCAGCCGATGCAAGCTTAATCAAGGCGGGATAACTGGTGAATACCGTAGATCGAGACAGAAGCGATGCGCCGTAAGTCAAAGATCCAAGATACTCGATAACTGGTAGATGAAACTAGACGAAACCACAGCGATGCGCCCGGTGGTTAAAGCCTAGAACACCTGGTGACGGAACTTGCAGCTCGCCGGAGATCGAGGTCGATGCAGCCCAGCTTGCTAGAAGGAACTCATCGGGAAGCTACATTACTCCTACTCCTAATGCAATGGCGTGAAGCCGAAAAGGTAAATAAAAGATAGATGTGTTGTATATTGATTGTGTGATGATTCTTTACAATGGCCACGTCCCTTTATATTTATAGGGCGGACGTTACATAATTGGCAACAACCACGCACAAGGCAAGTCACGTACACAATCTTTTCTAATAAAAAACTCTATCTCTAACTAACCCAACTCTATCTCTAAAATATTTTATTCTATGAAACAACCTCCCGTACATGCACAGATCGGCGGTATGCATAATTATTCTAGAAGCCTCCCACACATGGCATGCAAAGTGCATCAGAATCCATGTTGTATATTCTAATCATTTTTATCCATACATGCTGGCCTTTCCTTTATATCATCCTTGCCTCTCCTTGCCGATCAATCCAATGAAGCCGATTTGGACTCCGTGCCGATATGCACGCATGCTAGCTTCTTAATGTTGTACGTGACTCCAATTATCTTGTACTCCGAATTTATAGGTTTGGTCAAAATCCGGTGTCAACATAGGCCCCCCAGTTTCGGAGTATGAATGCTTCATGTTCCGAAACTAATTATAGAAGTCTGATACTTGTCTTCAGAGCTAATGACGTCTGATTGCCATATTCAAAGCCACATCGACTCCTCTTGAAATATAAAGAACTCCATCGGCCTGATGCCTTGATCCCACCCTGAGCCGATAAATTCGCCGGCAGTAGAAACAGATTAGTCTGTTGACACCAAAACTTAGTGCAGTAACCAGCAAGCTTTTGTTGTCAACACAGGCCCCCCAGTTTCGGAGTATGAATATTTCATGCTTCGAAATTAATATCCGATACTATAAGCAGCCGATACTATTTTTCTTGGACCAATCAGCCGATGCAGTTTTAACTTCGTCGGACTAAAATATAGCAAAAATCCCATTAGCCGAAAACAAATCCGTCAGCTGAAAACAAATTTCATCAGCTATTTGCCCTTCCGTGGTTTGGACATACTAAGCTTATTGGAGCCCAAGACTCCATCAACTGAATAAAAAACTCCATTAGCTATTTATATGGCCAGCCGACATTATTAATTCCGTCGGCTGAAAGGAATCGGCTATTGTATGGCCAGCAAGATAATTCCATCGGCCACTCTTCCT
>NC_028451.1:8613949-8822344 GCF_000263155.2 Setaria italica
CGGATCACCAGGACATACTTACTAGTACCAACGGCCTAGAGATATTTTTATTTCACCATGCAAAAGGACCAGCCGATACTATTTTTATTTCAATCAGCCGATGCTACTTTACCATAAATCGGCCGATGCTATTTTTCCATAAATCGGCCGGTAATACTTTGGAATCAGCCGATGCTACTTTGCCGTAAATCGGCCGATGCTATTTTGCTAAGCAATCAGCCGATGGTATTTTTATTTCAATCGCCCGAAAATATTCCATCCGCTGACCAAAATTCTTCATCGGCTGACCAAAATTGGTTGATAGTCCATGATCGGCTGAAAAGCCATGGACGTGTGCATCAGCTGAATAACAACATGATTAGGTTCCCATGATTAAAATATCCATCAGCTAAACTAAAAGATTCCACCGGCTGAATTAACAGAAAAATTCCTCCAGCTGAATTTAAAACAAATCTCATCAGCTGGCCAACTGATTCTTGCTTTCTTTGTACTAGTCGATAATGAAGAAAAAAAAACTCCATTGGCTACTATGTGCCCAGCCGATTTGATTGCAAACAATAATATATTATGTTTTGAAATTCTTCTCCTTGCGCGATCATGACCTTTTGAACTCTTCCAGTGTACTGTACTAATGACGCCCAAAATCAATGTAACGTCACTCTCTATGTTGTCTGGCACCATGCTCAGAGTTGGCCGATAGAGAGAGGAACAGATCGGCCGGAGATTGGATTCGATTGGCTATCGGTTGCCTCAGCCGATGGCGCGTAGAGGCGTGGAGCCAAGGGAGCAATCGGCATCGCTAGCCGATGAGCGAACAACGCCCAGGCCAATTCTGATCAGCCGCACAGATGCGAAACAGGGGAACCATGCTAAGTCGATCGGATGCCTCAACCTAGGATATATACGTATATTGACATGGACCTTCAACCACGTAGATAAGTAGAGCCCTGGAATTATACGCATGCTTATCTTGGAAAATAAACTTGATTATCAATCGCCATTAAAATGTCAATCGTGTCCCACCAGGCGTGCCAAAAGTGTGTTGGCGCTAGAAATCGGTCAACCGGATCCCAGCGACCGACACACGACCCGGGAGAATCTGCTTAGCTCCTGTTCGGGTGAATGCCCTGGTGCGGTTCGCGCGGCGTGCCAGCCAATCTGACCTGTTGATTGGCAAGGAAGAACACGTGTCAGGTTCAGAAACTGCGATCGGCTAAGTTCCCGATCGAGAGAGCTTATCGGCGAATCGGCCGATTTGCTGTGATAATGAAATCGGCTATAAGACAGCACGATCCCTGTAGCCTTGTAGACAGAAAGATGCTAGAGTAGCCGGTACAAAGCTTGTGGTAACAGCACTAGGAAAAGATCTAATCGGCAATGAATGGATCTAACGACAGAAAATAATGAAAGCCGATACTACCGATTCCTAGTGGGATAATTGATGATAAAAACTAAGAAAACAGGTAAAAACCTATGAATCTAGTTGATATCGATAACTAGTGAATAAATCTAAACGAAACAACAGCGATGCGCCGGAAGTTAAAGCTTAGATATTACTCGATAAACGGAACTTACAGAATCGGCCGGAGATCAAGATGATGCAGCCCTGCCAACCCGCACGAACTCGTGAAAGGAAAAAGTAACAGCGAAGTCGCCTGCTCGAAAGTAAGTACGAAAAAGAAAGTAACTTGTTGTATTGATTGATTGTTGTTTACAGATTTACAAAGGTAGCTATTTATAGCCCCGTACAGATAACTTCTTAACCGACTAGAATTCTATCTCTAATTCAAACAGAAAACAAATATCTACAAGCATAATTCGTACTAGGTTAGCTATCCCACGCTTCGTGGGCTGACCTCCACCTTATCCTTCCGTCCCTTTCCAAGCCCATACAGACCCAATTAGTCCATCCTCCTGATCGGCCGATTTCTCATCGGCAAAGGATTGCCGATTGGGAGCCTGGCGTATTCTCCCTGAAGCGAAGCAAAAGCCGCCAGCCGATTCCTCATTATAGCACCATTTGACCGATTCCCAACTGTACTTCTCCGATTTCTTTTCTTCTTGACGCCGATTCTACTGGTGACGAAATCCGGCGTCAACACCAATAAACATGACAAAAAAATCCAGGTGATAGCTCGTTAATTATGACCCACTCCAATACCGTCTTGTTGCCGTTGGCACCCTCGCCTACTCGATGAGAAATCTTGTTGCCGTTGGCACCCTCGCCTACTAATGAGAAGAAATTTTTTTTCTCACACATCCTTGACCCAATAAACATGCTCAGGTGATATATCAATACAATTAGTTTTCCGGTAACTTGGCCTACCACATGATGTATGCTCTGCTGCGCCACGGCTGAACCATGAAAACTGTAAGATCTCCAACGGGTCCAGCTGAAGGAACACTTGAGAATCTATCATAAGCAATAAGTTCTAATTTTGACCTGTAGAAACGCAATCAGTAAAATTGCAATGCTTCTAGCGTTGATATGGGTAAATGATATACTTATAGATTATCACACTACAATGCTAAAACTGATTAAAATTGCATGCGCCAACGCAAATGGCCTTCTCTATCTCCGAAGATGGAAGGCTAGAGCATGGCACGTGTTGGGCACAAGACCAGCTCATGGTCCCAGCCCCCGTGCTTGGTCCTCTAACAGGGTTGTGGTCGGCACACGAAGCCCGACACCTCCAATATGGATGAGCCTCATGTATATCCTCCAATGGCGATGGAGTCGGCTCACAGGCTCCAATGTGGTCAGCATGCCTCCATCATCCATCAATGCTAGTCACCTCTTTTGCCTTAAGGGCAAGTGAGGCAACTTTTTCCTAATCCCTGATCTAATCTAGTGAAGAATTGTTTGAAATTGAATTGGATTTTTGCCTAGATTGTTTGTGTGCTGTGGTTACCATTGGCTGGCTGGGTTATCATACACCATGTATTGGATTTTTCTTGTTTCGTCGATCCGGTGGCACTTGTTGGTCTTCTTCTCGTTCTTTTTCTTCGATTCATAAAGTGTAGCCAAATTCGAGGATTAATGGTTTGAAGTCCATATCTGTGCATTTATTTAGTACTAACCCTCACTATTCTAGGACTTTGGGTGTTTCTGCTTTTTTCAGAAATATGCTAGAAATACAAGAGAAATCATATAAATGGAGCATATGTGATTATGTTGAAAAAAGACCATAAAGTATGGCCAAAGTAGACGATATTGTAGATGATTTTAGATACGAAATTGGACTACACCATGTCGGAGGACGATCAAAATAAATATAAATTTCATTTATTTTGGAGATCAGAGGAAAAAAACAGCCTCGGAAGGATGTGGAATGATGATCTCATCGTATCACCTTTTTTTTTTGTTTTGAGGGTCTTCGTGTTATCTGCTGTGGTGCTTAGCAGGTAGCACCACCGGCCAATTTGGCCTGGCACAAATGCGCGGATGGCATTGCCGTTGCTGGTTGATTGTGCGCACGCATGAGGGCTGGCCCAGGTGTATGAAGCTTGGCCCAGGAGGCGGCATCACATGCAGCAGCCAGGCCCAGGAGCGGGGAGCGGCGGCGCTACAGGAAGCGAGGGCGACGCAGCTGGTTTTTTGCGCGGGGGGTTTTCCTCACGTAGAAGTCCGCCTCAGGCCTCGTTCGTTTCACCAGGATTGGATTCCAGCTAGGATTACTTCCAGGTCCGGTTTGAGTGATTCCACCCGTGTCACTCAATCTGGTCAGGATTCATTCCAGGGGTGAGGAGGTATGGTTTCAATCCGGGCCATCTAATGTAGAAGGATTCCAATCCAGGTCGGTTTTCGTTCCAGATCAGACTAAAACGAACAACACTTTCAATGCAAGTCTGGTTTCAAACCGGGTCACTTCAAACCATCCGAAATGGACCTCATTCCGGGCCAATCCGGTGAAAACGAACGAGGCCTCAACTGGTTTTTCACCGGAAAACGTGGGTTCACCGTTTTTTATTCCCAACGATTTACGATTACAAATAACTCGGAAAAACTCTGCAATTTTGTTATTGAGCGCGTTGGAGTTGAGCACTCCAAGCTAATCTGACCCTCACCGCCGACGGCAGCGCGCGAAGAGTCTTGCATTGCAGCCAAGTCCCCTGACGAAACTTCCTTCTTCTTTTTTTGAATTTAAGCTTTCTTTTTTCTCCTGACGAAACTTCAGCGTTCAGATCCGCTCAACTCCGAGCAGTCTCAAAAGTCAAAACTGAGGAACCCAAATCCCAATTCCCGTCACGCTTGTACGCCACGCGGAAACATCCGTCCCCGCCCGCTCGAATCTCGATTGCCTTGCCCCCGGCATCGCCACCTCCGCCTGCCTGCTCCCCCGCTCGCCCCCAGCCTCGCCGCTTCCTCCTCCTCCTCCTCTCCCCCCCTCGCCGCGGGACGCCTAGGGTTTCCCCTCGCGGGCGGGCGGGGCGGGGGCGGGACGGGACGGGGATGGAGGGGTGGGCCACCGCGGCGGCGTACACGGCCGCCGCGCTGGCCTCCGCCGCGGCGGCGACGGTGATGGCGCTGCGCCTCGTGCACCGCCACCTCCTCCACTACGCCGAGCCCACGCACCAGCGCTTCATCGTCCGCATCATCCTCATGGTCCCGGTACGCCACCGCTGCTGCCGCGCCACCCTGTAGGCCGGTTCCGTAGGCGAATTTTAGCTGTTCACTTCAGCTCTTCTAGCTCGTAGCTGCGATTTGTAGGCGAACTGTGACTTCTGACTGGATTTCTTCTAAAGCTATAACGTTTTGGTTATTGATGCTTCTAGGAAGTTATGGAGTACCACGGGTAGCAACAAACCAAGAGTTAGTATTCATGCTTGGGTATGCAGACAGATTGCTAAGCAAATGGTATGCAGCGGCTGCCTTAGCATCGATAATTTTGTCTCAACAAACAAAGGGTCCCTGTTTCAGAAGGTTGATACGCTGATATTTGGGTTTTGGGGAATAAGCTTGTTTTCTGAATATTGTACATCATTTTTATGTTTCCTTTGCGATGGAGGACGAAACCACTTTTTCTGAATTTTCCCACTTGCCACTGCAACAGATAGCTGGTGCACCTATAATGTCGCGATAAGCACATGCCAACAGATAGCTGGTGTACTTGAAGCTGAAAATGATGCTTGGAACTATTAAACCATATATAGCCCTGTGGGGGTTGAAGTAACTTGCTGAGTGGAATGGCTTATATTCTCGTTCTGCACCCTGCCTCAGATATTCTTTAATTAATCTCCTAGAATGAATTTTGGTTGTAGTGGAAGTGTGGAACTATCAGAACAACTAGAATGACACAGATTATCTTACAAATGTGAATTTTCAGTTCTGATTCCTGCGCAGTTTGTCAGCCACGTGCAGTTAGGATCCACTAGTTATATCACAGGGGTTTGGTTAGGCCATTTGTTCCATGCCTTTGCTCTCTTTGGTTTAACACAGTACATATGATCAGTATGCTTGCTCTCCGTGCATCTAAAGTGAATATTTGTCCTACATAGCTGGTATAAAGTGTCAGCATGGAATCGTATATGTATGCATGTGGATTGTGTTCAATTTTTTAGTTTTATCATCCTACAGATGCACCTTGTATCCACCTTTTATTAAATTAATAACAATTTATAAGTACATTATTTGCAGGTATATGCAGTGATGTCATTTCTTTCCCTTATCTTACCGCGTAAAGCAATCTACTTCAATTCTATTCGAGAAATGTAAGTTAACTCCTTGCAGCTAAAACCTATTTTGTTTTATTCTGTGTGTCACCTGGTTCATGTTTATCACTTGAAGCATGTATACATGTATTTCTGATGGATAATGATGCCCTCATAGTAAGAATTAATAAATAAAACTGCTCTAGTAGCACTCTTTTTTAGCACCCATCTGTCATAAGCCCTGTGAATTTATATGATCCATCAGACCATCACCTTAACCAATGACAAATTGCAGTGTCGCACGAAACAAAGCTTAAGGTGGGAAGGGTGTGAACTTTCAACTTTGTTTAGTTATGGTATTGCAGTAGTTGTATTGCCATTTAATATGCCTGACATAGGGGAGTAACTCAAGTTGCTTATG
The DNA here is from genome assembly GCF_000263155.2 of Setaria italica. Taxonomy (NCBI): domain Eukaryota; kingdom Viridiplantae; phylum Streptophyta; class Magnoliopsida; order Poales; family Poaceae; genus Setaria; species Setaria italica. The sequence goes on from NC_028451.1 coordinate 8,620,023, forward strand.
TCACTGAACTAGAATCTGTTTTTAGTCAACCCGACCAGTAGTGAGGCATGACCTAATGGAAAGCAAGAACGTTAGTTCAGAAGAATTAATGGATTATACATGAAATTATATGGGTAAGCTACTTCTAACACTGCAGTGCAGAAATGGTTTCTGCTGATCTTTTGGCGCATAATTGTGGGGAGTTTCTCACAGTGCCGGTTCCTGCTGATTAATGAAGTGAAGTTCAATTGTCTGCATACTTATCTAATCAAGGACTAAGTCATAGAGATAATTGGTCATGTGGGCTGGTTTTCTAGATATGCATGCCTACCATAAAATCATGATATTAGCTTTATGAGCAATATCTTACTTGGCTCATCTCATGACTGTGGTTCCTATGACATATCGTAGTCCATGGATCCATATAGCCTATCAAATAATTGAGATATGGTAAAAAATAGTACTTTGTGTTAGTAAATGATCAGTGCTGAACTTACCCCACTTCTAGAAATGTTCATAGCAGGTAGATCCACAATCAAACAACTATTTGATCATGCCATGCATTTTGTGTTTTTTGTGTCGAACTGCCTATTGAATTAAAACTGTTCTATTTTCTAGAGACGTTGATCTATGTTTCATGATCGTTCCTTTTAAATATTATGGATACTTAAGTTCTATTGAGTTTGTGTAATTCCCTGAGTTCAGTTAGGTAAAATCAACCAGAGTACCTTACCCCATAACTAACACTCAGAACTGTTTCACTCACAATAACTACATGCTAATGCTTATGGCTCCAGTAAATGTGAAATTACCTAGATTATAACTCAGACTATTTTATTGTTCTTTTTTTAATGGATGATTTTATTGTTATAGTTTTTTTTGAAAATGTATGCTCCAGATAAAATGATGCTTAGTTATTTGTTATCCCTAGTGGGCTCATTGTTGAACTATAGATCACATAACATTTCTAACCATCCTTTTTCAATCTTCATTATCATTGAACTTTTTATCGAATTTTGTCGTCTCCTTAATATTGTTCCTGTGACCAATAAATCCATGATATATTTTTCTTCTCAAACACGTAGAAGAACTGTGTGTCATTGGCTCATTGTACTAAGAAGATAAAAAAAGGTTGCAGTACAAACAAACACCAAATACAAAAAAATCATGATATATTTACCCAGCATTTTTAATTGGGATTCTTAATCCTATATTTGGGTTGCATGTATGTGCTGACAACAGTTGTTTAGTGCCCTTGGGCATAGGAACCATGAACTGTTTATTAACTACTCCCTCTTGTCACAAGTGAGTGAAGTTTTGGAGACCATCAGTCTCCAAAACACAGTTTTACCATTAGTTTTTGTTAAAATAAATTTGTAACACATAGCAAAAGTACACTATTGTGAACCTACTTTTCAATACAAATCTACTCATCTTTTCTTTCAAATATCAATCTCAATGCACAAGAGATAATTTGTACTCTTTAAGTTTGACATGGTTGACTTCAGACAACCCTAAAATTTCACTTATTTGTGACTAGAGGGAGTAGTGGAGACTACCTCTCTTAAGACTCAGAGGCATGAGTGCATTATTGATTTATTGTAGCACTTATGCAGATTGCAGAATATCACTGATTGTAGTAATATGATGTCAAATACATTGAACAATATTTTGGTCCTCTTGAAATGATCTTTTGGCATGTTGTGGATTCTTCCCAACACCCTGGTGTAATTGCTGGCAAATGACAGACGTAATGATTCACTCTTTTATGTTATTATTTTTTATATCTGTTTATTTTCGTAAGTGGTAATTTGATTAGCTGCCCTAAGTATTATTCCTCCTGGTGTTCTTGTAGGATAGTCAAGGTTCATGTGTTGTACCTCCTGTTGTCTTTTATTGTTTCTGTAGTTCCCTGACAACTTTGAGCTATTTCAAGCAGTACAAAAGCTAGAATATATCAAAACTTACTTGCTGAATTGTGTTTTAGCTATGATGCTTGGGTCATCTACAATTTCTTTTCACTTTGCTTGGCATGGGTAGGAGGCCCTGGAACTGTGGTGGTAAGTTTGAGTGGCCAGTCTCTGAAACCCTCATGGTTCCTGATGACTTGCTGTTTACCAGCTATTCCTCTAGATGGGTGCGTAATTCTCCTTTGTGTGATTGTTTGATCAACACAACTTCTTGTGCAAGTGCTAAATGGTCGTATTTTGTGTTCCTGACAGGCGTTTCATAAGGAGATGCAAACAAGGCTGTCTGCAGTTTGTAATCCTGAAACCAATCTTGGTTGTTATCACCTTCATACTTCATGCTAAAGGAAAATATGAAGATGGAAACTTCAGTGTGAACCAGTCTTATCTATACATAACTATCATCTATACAATCTCATACTCTATGGCACTGTTTGCTCTTGCACTGTTTTATGCGGCATGCAGAGATCTACTTCAGCCATATAACCCTGTCCCAAAGTTCATCATAATAAAATCAGTTGTGTTTCTCACGTATTGGCAGGTAAAGTCCATTGTAAGGATATATTCATGTCTTTCTCTGAATCTACTTGGGAGCCATTAGCCTGCAAGCAAAATGATCCCACCAGTATTTCCTGTTACTCAGTGAAATATATTTTTTTGTATTAATTTGAAAGCTTTTCTCACAGGGCGTGTTGGTTTTCCTTGCTGCAAAATCTGGATTCATAAGAGATGCTGAGAAAGCAGCTTATCTGCAGAACTTTGTTCTGTGTGTTGAGATGCTGATAGCAGCCATTGGGCATCGATTTGCATTCTCCTATAAGGAATACGCTGGCTCCAATGCTCGTCCTTTTGGTGGTTTCAAGGGAAGCCTTCTTCATGCTATGAAATTCAACGACTTCTATCATGACACTGTACACCAGGTAAATTAGCAGTCCCTTCACAACTCATCCTGGTCCCAGATGCGAAACATACGCATGTTCTGTCTGCATCTCAATTTCCAGAGTGCAGTTTCAACTTTGTTTGATATAACTGTTTTCTCCCATGTTGCAGTTTGCACCTACATATCATGAATATGTGCTCTACAGTAATGAGGAGGAAGATGAACCTACAAAATACAGCCCCAGCACTGTTGTGCCAACTGGAGAGCAATTAGTAGAGCTGGCGGAAGTCACTGTCGTGAGCTCAAAAGCTCCAGCAATGTCAAGCTTACCGCTGAACAAGGCAAATCAGGCAGAAACAATGCCCACTCAAAGTTTGGAAGTCAAAACTGCTACTTCAGCAGAACCGTACGAGCTGTCGAACTTCCTCAACGTAGAGTTATCTGATTACCCTGCCGAGGTCCCCGTGATTCCTGATGTGAGAGAGCAATGACCTGGCGCTGTATATTTGGGGTGTAGATGGGCAGTAGCGCTGTTGAGCTAATCGTAGATTACGTTGTACATAGAAATGTTGCGTGTTGGTTACGTTTCATTGTTCGCCCATTTGAAGGGCATGCTCATTTTTTTTTTCTGAATGGGTTAAAGATGAACCAATCTCACAGATCAACTGAAGTTGTCAGGGGAATATAAGTACGAGGTAGGAGTGTGAGCAAATGTCTCGGATTTGCTGTTGCTGATGATGTGGGGTGTGTATTGAACGTGGTCTCTGTACTGACCTTATAAAGGTTCACGTGTATAGCTAGCTTGCAAGATTGCACTGAGATATGGATTTACTTCAGTATCCTTCATACGAGCTCATAAGGGAGTGGAATAATGCATTTGATTTTCTTGTTGCTGTAATGGCATATTTCATTCTTGAATGCCCCAAACTATGTTTGGCATGACTCCAGCTCTAGGTGGAGCTGTTCTACTCCAAAATTCCAGGTAGAGTCAGCTCCACTTCAGAAATAAAATGGGGTATTTGGCTAGATGGGTCCTCTCAGCTCCAAAAAAAATCAATTTCAGTGTTAATTGTCATTGTTGCCCCAATTCAGGCCCCACTTGTCATTCTCTCCCCCTCCTTTCTTCCTCCTTCCTTTTTCCTCTCTCTGCCGTTGTCCACTGGTCACCCGAAGGAAGAGGAGAGGAAGGCACCAGCAGGTGGGTGGTGCTGCCGGCGGCAGGGGGTGCGCGGGCGGTGGGAGGTGCGGCCGGCGGCGGGGGGTGCGGCCAGCGGCGGGGCTCGGGCGGGCGGCGGTGGGGGCGGCCGGCGGCGAGGCTCCAAGGCCGGAGCGCGCGGGACGGAGGGGCCACGGCGGCCGACGGCGGGAGTGACGGGCGGCGCTAGCGCGGTGGAGACCGGTGAAGATGAGCACGTGGAGTCTCGGAGGAAAATAGAACGAACCGTTTTTTCTGTGTAATCAGTGGCATTGGTGGGTAATTATCCACCAACTCCACGAGGAGGTTCAAAAGAGTGGTTTCTGGAGTAGCAAAAGAGGTGCTTCAAAACTCCACCTCCATTTGCACTACAGCTCCATGAAGTTGGCAACTCCATGGAGTTTTGGAGTTAGGATGTTTGGCTGAATTTTTTGATGGAGTTGCTGGAGTTTAGGAGTGGAGCTGTGCCAAACAGAGCTAATCCACGTTACAAAGGACTGAATAATGATTAGTGAGTCGGGCCTGCTGCAAATTATACGTCTACAAAACATCGATAGTCATAGGTAGTATACAAATGCTGTTACTGGAGGAATTAATTTATTGATACTCTTTTCTGAATCCCATAGGGTGTGTTAGTGTACACTGACCGAGTCAAGTAACTCACTTTGGCAGTTCATATTCATCTGAAACAGGCCAACCTAACCGCATCCGTCATCTCCTCAGAAGGGTTCATCCCGGCAGCTTTCATCTGGTACATGACTCGCGCGGCCTGCTTGTACCGTCCGCCGCGAGCATACGCCATGGCCATGGCGTTCCAGCACACCGCGTCGGGCCTGCCACCGATCGCCTCGAACGCCCTGGCGGCGTCCGCCAGCCGCCCTTGCTTCGCGTACATGTGCACCAACCCAGAGCCGACGAACTGGTTCGTGTCCACCCCGCGCTTGATGGTGTCGGCGTGCACCTGCTCCCCGCAGCACCCTTGGTGCTGCTGGTTCTCTGACTCGGCAAACACGGCGAGGATGCTCGACAGCGAGAAGCTGCTCCTGGGAACGCCGGCGGACGCCATGTCCCTGAAGACGTCGGTGGCCTCGTCCAGCAGGCCGTCCCGGTGGCAGGCCGTGATCAGGCTCGTCCAGGCTGCTTCGGGAACGGTTTCATGGCAGTGGCGCTCCATCATCATCGCGAGCACTTGCCGTGCTCTTCTGTGAAGGCTGCCGCTCTCACAGTAGAGCTGCACCAGTGCGCTGCCGATGTCGCCACAGACCCTGCCTTCCTTGACGACAAGCGCCTGCACCTGCTCGCCGAGACGCAGCTCGCCCGCGCGGGTGCACGACCGCAGCACGGCCACAGTGGCGTGGGCGAAGCCGTCACCGGTGAGGTCCCGGGCTTCGTGGCACATGAGCGCGAACAGGCGCATCGCGTCGTGGTGGAAGCGCGCGTCCGAGTAAGCCGAGACCATGGTCGCCCACGCCATGCTGTTCCTGGCCGGCATTTCGTCGAACACCCGGCGGGCGGCCCCGATGTCCCCGCACGCTGCGTAGGAGAGCAGCACCCGGTTGGAGAGCGGCAGCGGGAGGCCACCGCCGGCGGGGGCGCAGGCGCAGCGGCGCGCGAGGTGCGCGTGCACCGCGGCGACCTCCGCGGAGCTGGCGCAGTCCCTGAGGAGGGAGATGTAGACGTCCTCGTCGGGCGGGAGGCCGAGCGCGTCCATCAGGCGGAGAACGTCGCCGGCGCCCGACGAGGACGGAGGCGCGGCAGCGGATTCCGGCGGTGGCTTCTTGGTGCAGTCCTTGTCGTCGGCGGTGTCGGTGGTGGTGAGGTTGGGGACGGGGAGCTTCGGGCGCGAGAGGAGAGGCGGCGGCGGCGGTTTGGCCGGTTTGTTTAGGGCCGGGAACCGTGGCTTGCTGGTGGAACTGGCCGGGGAAGTGGCGTTCGCGGAGAGATGCCGGCGGCGGCGTGAGAGGCGGGGAGTCGCGGTGGCGCAGAACGGCTTCGCGTGGGAGCAGCGCGCCATGGTTGGCTGCAACTTGCAAGGTTGGCTGAATCGCTGAAGCACTGGAGGAGGAATGGACCCAAAGGCTTTTTTTAACAGCCCAGCCTAAGGCTTCGTTGGAATGGCCAACTTTTCAAGCTGGACCTGCTCGTTATTGGGCTGGGCGTTGCTAGAACCCAGCCCAAATCTGGGAACTGCTTTTCCTATTTTTTTGTTAGGATCAACCGATCAAACCACAAAAACTAGACTGATGACAAATACTTTTCACAACTAAAAACATTCGACTACCGATGAAAAAAACCCAAAAGGATCAATATTGTCCTCCAGTTTCACCAAATTTCGTTGTTTGGCTCTCGAAATTGGTCCAAATGTTCATTGCTTTCATATACAGTGGCAGTGAGCCACGCGGTAATGTGATGCAGTAGTCATTTGGAATTGTAGGGATTTATATTCAAACAATTTCTTTTAGAAAATAGCATTATTGCCCCTTCAATAAAGAAATTTTTTTTCTAAATTCCACCTCTGCCCCTGAACTCATCTACCAGTGACTTGATGTATTGAAGATGAAGCTCATCCTTTTCTCACCTTCTTTTTATGACTGCAATTGTAAGGGCATACTTGGGACAATCCGTGGTCATCTGTGCGCATGTAATGAGATTTAAACTTTTTTTCTAGAATATTTTATTGCCACATGCTTTGTCGTGCTCTTCATGTTGGTGTACAACCCCACATGATAACAACCTGCTGTACAGTGCAGCTTCTCCATGGAAAATAAACCAAACCTATTTAGATTTTAGACAGTCAGATCGAATTAGTTTCACGCATGTATAAACCAAAACTATCTGTCCGAGGTTTAGTCACGCAGAAATTTTGTGTGGCTTGCATGTATATATGTGTATATATACAGTTTTCCTACTCAATTACAAAGGGGAACTGCAGAAGGGGAAAAAGAAAGAAACACCAAAAAACCTTTGAAAATTGAAACGATCCCATTCAGCTCATTTGTGTTACCCAACGCCGGGAATTAAACTCACTTCAACCGTTCCAAAAAATAGCCATCCTTCTTATATGATCGATCGATGAACACCCGAGAAACGCAGAGCCTAAGCATTTCACCATGGCCTCCCTCCAAGCTCTCTTCTGCGCCGCCACGCTCCTCCTGCTCGTCATCCCGCACGCGTGCACGGCCGCCGCCGCCGCCGCCTCCACCACGGTGCAGGAGCAGTGCGACAGCTACGCCGCCGGCGACCGGAGCAGCTACGACTACTGCGTCTACAAGCTGGGGCGCGACAGCGGCAGCGCCACCGCCGACGCGCGGGGCCTCGCCGCCATCGCGGCGCGGGCCGCCAGGGCGACGGCCAAGGCTACGGGGGAGAGGATCGCCGGGCTGCGGGCCAACGAGACGGTCCCGGCGCGGCGGGGCTGCCTGGCGGCGTGCGCCGCCGAGTACGCCGCCGCCGTGCGCCGGCTCGGGCGCGCCGCGAGGGCCGCCGCGCGGCGCGAGGGCGGGGACCTGCGGCGGGCGCAGGCGCTGCTCGAGGAGGTGACGGGCACCACCGCGCGCTGCGACGGCGCGTTTGCGGCCGCCGGGCTGGAGTCGCCGCTGGACGGCGCGGCCCGCGGGCTCGACGACGAGGTCGAGCTGGCCATCGCCCTCTTGCCCTCGCCGCCATCGCCGTCGCCACCGCTGCCGACTAGAGCGTGAAAGATGCGCACGCATGCGTGCGTTACGTTGAGCAATATTTTTTTGTTAAGTTAACGTGATGAACAATAAATCTTTGACATCATGCATGAGTTGTTAATGTTCTTGTATGTGCAAGGAACTAGAGAACAGACTGAACACAAGTTCGATCACCATTCCACCCAAGATCCATGTCCATGTCACGTTCTCTAACAAATTGGAACTGCACTGCATTTACCTAGACACAAAAAAATTACAACGGCAACTCATATGCATGAACAACTGATTGCTGAGTCAGCAGTTCGACGAAAGCTAATTTCATCGAACAGCTACGGCTCCATAGACGACGATGCTGGCAAGAACGGCTTGTAACAATGCGATGATGGAAGACGAGGAGCCCTGCAGCCTCGATGCTCCTGTGTATGTGCAGCAGGACGAAGATCCAGATTCGAATGAGAAATCAGCGTCAATCACGATATCACATCAAAATTTTCACAAAAACCGTTCAATCTATTAGCTGCTCACCCGACGACGATGGCGGCGGCGGCACCACGGCAGTAGTAAACGTAAACTCAGGTGTCAGCGGCGGGAGCGGCTTGCCTGCGAAAGAAATTAACAAAAAGCAAGAACGATCGATCACGATGAATCAAAATCCATGGCTCTAATAATATTTGCCAGTTGGAGAAACTTCACGGGGATTATTAATGAAGAAGGAAGAACCTGAGCAGTTGCGTGTGAGGGAGACGAGGACGTGGGCGTCGCCGAGGCACTCGGCGGTGACGTTGACCATGGCGCGGGTGCTGTCGTACTCGGGTCCGATGAGCCTGGCGGCGTTGCCGCGCATGACATGCATGAGGCAGCACGGCTGCTCCGCCACCGTTCTCCTCACCTGGACGCAGCACGGGACGGGGATCTCCTCCGCCCGGTGCTCGATGAAGTCCAGGCACGACAGCAGCCGCTGCAGCGACGGCACGCACGTCGTCGTCTCGTCAGGTGCCGCAGCGGCCGAAGCCGGTGCCGAGAGGAACGCCGCCGCCGCCGCGACGGCGAGGAAGGAGAGGAGGAGGGCACGGGCGAAGATCGGTCTGCTGGACCGCGGCGCCGCCATGCCGCCGTCGTGTGGTGTGGCACGCGTACGTGCGGCGTATGGAAGGGGTTTGGTCGTCGTCGTTGCATGTAATGAATGACCGGTTGGTATGTATAGCCGTGGAATCTGATGTGGGCACGGATGCTGGCCGCAGCATACGTGATGCACCCTGTCTCTATCCCGGAAGTGCACGTCGGTTCAAGTGTACGGGAAAAAATTGCGCGCAGGAGTCCTGCAACCTGCCGCGCGTGCAGGACGCTGCCAGATGAAAGACGCGTGGCTGTCCAGGAAATCGAACGCGCGCGCAGATCGGGCGGACGACGAGCCAGCGCCGCTGAACGCGCGCGCCCCTCGTGCGGAAGATGAGCCAGCGCTGAGCCGACGGAAGACGAGCCAGCGCTGAACGCGCGCGCCCCTCAAGCCGGCGGAAGACGAGCCAGCGCTGGAGCCAGGATTTCTGTGATTCGTTTCACAAACAAAATCTGAGATATTCCGTAATCTGAAAAAGGGTTAAATCTAAAGAGTGGTACATGGAAGTGATGTGTATAAAAGAATAACAGATCCATAAAGTGTGATGTGATCCTTATCAAACAATATAAATGAGTTACACAGTACCAACTGACATAATACAAATCTAAATAAAATTTTATGTAACACAACAAAGATTACATGTTTTCTTGATTTGACATTCCACCAAAATTTAATTTCTTAACAACCGGCTGTAATGTGGCAGCTTGATCAACTCCAAGTAAGAGATTCGTATATTCTTCTTGGATATAAGGAGCGCTCACGGTAGAAGAATCTCTGTACATATTAAATTATGGCATTATTAAATTATGGCATTATGGCATTAGCGTATCCACCTTGGATGAAAGGAGCAGCCATGGACGAAGATTGTCCATACACATCATTTGCAGAGTTTGGCATCGTACTGTTAACATCGATGCTACCATCATTAAGATCCTGTACCACAGAAAATGAAACTGCCGATAAATAGTTGCATATAAGGAAATCAAATATGAAAAGTGGATATAGTCCAACACATATGACTTACGATAGATTGACCTAGATCAACGCCTTGAAATTAGAGGGACCTCACTGGCTTTTTGTTGCATCCTGCTTAGAGAATTATCTGCTTCCAACTTATCTACGGCATTCTCCAAATCAACAAGAAGTTCTTTGGACAGTGAACACTTCAATGCAATGGATGTCACCTTTCGTGCAATACGTGCAGCATGCATTTTCAAGCTTTCCTTCTCAGATCCTTATTTCTCAATATAGAATCCTCTCTTTGCATATTTTGTCCATCTGTTTAATATGTATTGAGATGGCAATAAGAAAACATCGTTTGCATTGAAGACTTTGAGGGCATGCTTGCATAATAGACCTATATGTGGATATCATATTTCATTAATTTGTATTATAAACTATACTATTGCAATTAAATTTTTTACTATGGATTCGTATTTTCTGCAAGCACATGTAATGGTAATATCTGCTTTGTTGAACACAATCGTTGCTCCATAATCAGAGTATATATGTGTAACCGTATATGTCAAAATCGACCCCTCAGTGTGTAATAATTTACAAGAGAATGAAAATTGTTCATTAAATTCTTCCTGAAACTCTTTATACATCCGACTTGTATATGACTTAGCCGCAGTCTTCAAAAGAGGTATGTGTGCAACTGGGCTCTTTCGACATGATTGAAAAGCTTCATCCAACTCATTATTATGAAGACTAGCAGAAACCTTATCACATTCTTCAAATAGTTCCGAAATACCCAGTTTTCTACAAAATCTTTTCTTGAATACGTTATTCATACCTTCACTTCTTTGAGTGGAGTTCATATCAGTTGTAAATGAGTCATGGTATATAGCAGCCCACTTTGTCCTCAGATCATACAGGTTTAACATCCATTCATTATCCTTAAGGTTGTACTCACACAACAATTCATCCCACTTCTTGTTCAAGTAAAACTCAGATATATCTTCATAGACACATCCCTTAAAATCATGAAGAAACTTCTCTGGATGCTGCTGGATTACATGACCGAGATTGCTAGCAGCATTTAGATAAATATGCCACAAACAAAGACGATGGCTTGTATCTGGGAATACATAAGCAATTGCACCTGCCATGGCCATATCTTGATCAGTGAAAATTGTGTTGGGATGCTTACCTGACATTGCTGTTAAAAAAGTTTCAAATAGCCAAAAATGATTCAATAGTCTCATTAAACAATAATGCAACCCTAAAAATTATAGTCTGCTTGTGATGGTTGGTTCCCAGGAGTGGAGCAAAAGGCATTTCAAACTTATTAGTCTGAAACGTGGTGTCAAAAGGCACGGCATCACCAAAACATGTGTAATCCATGATAGATTGACCATTTGCCCAGAAGAAGTTAGCCATCCTGCCATCTTCATCTATTTGAATGGCATAAAAAAATATTGAATCCTCTATCTGCTTATTTTTTAAGTATTCCAACAATGTTTGTGCATCATTGGATTCTAAGTATTTTTTGCACTGCCGACCAATCTCATTGTTACAATCAATCCATGAGAATGGCACTTTGTCGGCTCCTCCATAAAATTGCACCATAAACTCAAACACCTGGGCTGGCTTCATTCCGCCCTCACTCATTTGGCCAATTAGCTTCTTGTCCCCTTCTTGAACACGTCATTGGGACCTAAGATTCTGTATTTTATTTGGACTTGCAAGGTAATGGTTGTGATCAAGCACAACCTTCCTGCACTGACTAAACCCCCTCCTTGCTGACACTAAACTGAATACGAGCATCGCAACATGTCCTTGTAGTGTCCTTTGATGACTTAATTTGTCGATGACCTTGACTACTGCGAACTATATATTTGAGATAGATACTGCCATCTCTTCGACGCTTTGTGTCGCTCTTTCTAATATTGAACCCAACCTTGCCTGCATAGGTGTTGTACATATCATAAGCTTCCTTGTCAGATTCAAAAGACATTCCAACTTCAGGAACGATGAAATAATTTTCCGCAACTTCATCAACCACATGTTGTACAATGAGTCAAGAATTAAAGGTGCCTTACAACAATACAGACTATTATAGTATCACTTCAATTTGTTATTCACATTCCTTCAGTTACCTCATCTGGCCCCTGATCACCGCTATTGTCGTTGCTTCTCCCCTCTCCTCACGTCACTGTACATGCAGAACGATAATCAGGGTCTGTACGCTAAACATTACATACTAGGGAACAATGACACTGCAATTCACTCCATGATGAAAAGATAGTCACCTCCAGATTCTGCTCCATGCGTGCCCTCCGTTCTGGAGCCATGAAGCACGAGCGCGAATGCACCCCTGACAACGCCTTGCCCCCTCGGCTAGGTAGTCGATGGTGCCTACATGATGCTGAATGTCTCGATGCCGTCGGGCAAGGCATGCTCCAACGAGTTCACCTACAGACCCGATGGCGCCATGTCGATCGCTCCATCGCTGCCACCCGGCAGGGCATGCTCCAATGAGTCAGTCTCCAGATTCGATGCCGCCATGCCGATCGCTCCATCGTCGCCACCCGACAGGGCTTGCTCCAACGAGTCCGCCTCCAGACCCGACAGCTTCATATGGATCTCCATCACCGCCACTTGATTCTGCACGCGTGACGGCTCAAACCCTAGGCGGCAATAATACGGAAGACGAGAGGAGCTCCTACATGTGGTGACTCCGTGACTAGGAAATCGAGGTGCAGCATTGGCTCGTCTTCCGCTAGCTCAAGGAGCGCGTGCGTTCACCGCTGGCTCATCTTCCGCTGGCTCAGTGCTGGCTCGTCTTCCGCCTGAGGGGTGCGTGCGTTCAGCAGCGCTGGCTCATCTTCCACCCGATCTGCGCACGCGTTCGATTTCCTAGACAGCCATGCGTCTTTCATCTGGCAGCGTCCTGCACGCGCGGCAAGTTGTAGGACTCCTGCGCGTAATATTTTTCCCAAGTGTACACCATGTTCAAGAGTCAAGGAGAGTACACTTAGAATGATTAGCAAGAGGAAAGTGGGGGGTTAGTTCCTAACCCCCTTTAGTACCGGTTGTGCAATCGGTATTGCTACTTCGGTACTGAAGGGGGATTTAGTACTGGGTCAAATAACCAGTACTAAAGAGGTATTAAAAAAAATAAAAAAAGAAATCCCGCTGCACTCCCTCCGCTGTCCGCCACCATCAGCCGCCGCCGCCCTCCCGCCTCGCCCTTTCGCCACCGCCGTCCACCGCCATCCGCCGCCACCGCCCTTCCGCCACTCCTTGCCCGGCCCCGCCGCCCTCCCACCGCCGTTTGCCGCGCCCTCCCGCCGCTCCTTGCCTAGCCCCGCCGCCTTCCCGCCGCCGTCCGCCGTGCCCTGCCACCGCCGTCCACCGCTCCTTGCCTTGCGCCCTCCTGCTGCTCCTTGCTCGGTCACCCCGCCCTCCTGCTGCCGTCCGTTGTGCCCTCGCGGTCGCTGTTGCCTTCCACCACTCCTTGCCCAGCCCCACCACTCCTTTCCCGGCCCCACCGCCCTCCCGCCGCTCCTTGCCTCCTGCCATCGCCCTTGTCCCCGTCGCCGCCCTTGGCCCCGTTGCCGCGGTGCTGAGAGAGAGAGAGAGAGAGGACAGAGAGAGAGAGGAAGATAGGGGGAGGGGGCAGAGAGAGATGGAGCGGGTATAGGGGGGAGATGGATAAGGTGGATGAGGAGACGGGGTACTAAAGGTTGGGAGCTCCTTTAGTACCGGTTGGTAGGTCCAACCGGTACTAAAGGTCACCCATTAGTACCAGATGGAGCCTCCACTCGGTACTAATGTGCCCATAGGCCTTTAGTACCAAGTGGAGCTCTCAACTGGTACTAAAGGGGGTCATGGGGGGCTCCTGAGGAACTAGCCGTTAGTATTAGTACCAGGTCAAAAACCAACTGGTACTAAGAGATAGGACCAATGCTCAGTTTTCCAGTAGTGAAAAGTTCTTAATAATTGAAGTTTAAGAAAATCATTTGTGTGAGGACTGAGGGGAGTAGCATAGTGTGCACGTAGATGTGGTTTGGGCTTGATTTTTGTCAAACAATGGCATCAAGCTAGCTTGTTACTCTTGGCGTGGTTAGCAACAACAAGTAGGCTGTGGTGATTGGAGAAGGCCCTTGGTGACGTCTTGGAGATTATAGGAGCCTACTACAAGGAGAAGATCTGTACTTGATTTGAAGCTTGCCATTTTGGAGATTGAGAAAGCAACATTCTTGGTGAGCACTTGAGCTAGCAAAACCCTATGTGGCTGCACATCAAGGATTATAAGGGGAGCGTCAACTCCTTGTTACCTCAAGAACGGATCTGGTCACTTCTTGCCCTCTCTTTTACTTCTGGCATTTACTTTCTTGTAAGTTTGTTTTATTGCTCTTATTTGTGTCCTTAATGAGCAGCTAGCTCGTTAGTTGCTATCTAGCATTCCCTCATAGGTTAAGGTTTCTTTCAACTTACAATTCTAGGCTAAGGCTACTTGCTTATTCTAGTTTAAATTTGAATTAGTCCTAGTTCATCCCTCCCTCTTAGGGATGCTGAGGGTTGTAGCATTAGCTGGCTGGGGCGCTAGGCACTAACAAATATCTCGTCGAGCATGATGGACTATAAGTTAGATATCTTTTCTCGGGTCTATTTAGGGAAGATCTGGTTCCAAGTTTGGAGCAGATCAAGTTTGTCAGTGAAGGCCTTGTCAAGGCTTTTGTTGGCTCCTTGCACTAGTGTCCGACAACATTGTGCTCAGCTCAAAGGCAGGGTGTACCACATCTACATCACTAACGAACTCACCCTAGTTATTGGCTTCTTGCTCGATGCCCATGAGCATTAAGGGTATGTTTGGTTGCTGGCCATAATTTGCCATGCCTAATGTTAGCCACACATGTGGCAAGCCACGTAATGTGGGAACAATGGATTGTTTGTTTGATAACTAAAATGCGGCAAAATCGCTGTGGCTGCTATTTGGATTGCTGCTACATATATTTGGTAAAAAGTTATGTCACATGTTTGGTTGCCAGCTATATGTTGGTAAAAACACTTTAATACCATAGTGCTAAGATTACCGTCCATTCCTCACAAAACAATTACATTTCAACATAGCAAATAGGGATATATTTTAAAAATATTACAAGTACAAACACAAGCCTGATGTTTTCAAATATTAGTTCAGTGAAACAATAACATGATGGTATCCAATCAATTTACATAATCAGTGGTGCTAACAAGTGTCTCCCGAAGTGATTTTTATCGTAGCACTGATTTCATCAATGGAGTCTGCAGAACGGCTCTTACAAAAAATAGTACATGCCAATATAATCTGATAATTCATCATAAATTCGTCAAGGAAAAAATCTAATCAAAATCGACACTTCATCATAAATTAATCTTATAAAAAAAGAAAAATACAACATATTTCCCACTGGAGAAGTAGGGGAGGGGGCGCATTTTGCAAGCCGCATCGAGGCTCTATCAGGCAGCATGTTGCTCCTCTCACAGGACGGTTGCTTCCTTTACTCATCCCGCTTCTGCCTCTGCAGTTGCCTTTTCTAGGACATGATTCTTCAAATTCGTCAGCAGAAGGTGGTGGTGACTGGCAAGTATATGAGAATCGTCTGTAGTACATGATTCAGTTGCTTCTGTAGGATGTAGAAGTATAGCTGGTGGGGGAAGAGCCCGCGATGGAGCAGGCATGAAGCAGATGTGGGATGTGTACTATCTAGAAGTACACAAGCTAGAGAACAAATTCTCTGGTTTGGGGTTCCACCATGTCATCCATGACAACAACATTGATGCAGACATCCTATCAAAGCTTGGATCTACACGCACTCAAGTTCTAGCAGGAGTTTTTGTCCATGAGCTACACAAGCCATCCATAATGGAGCCGGCACCATTAGCAACCACTGATTGAGATCCTACCATGCCAGATCGGGAGGTTATGATGATCGATGTAGACTGGACTGCTACTTTCATCGATTACATCAAAGAGCACAAGCTACCCTCAGACAACATTGACGCAGAACAAGTCTTATGGCGCAGCAAGAACTATATTCTAGTCAGAGACAAGCTTTACAGAAGAGGTGCATTGTTAGGAGTGCTCATGAAGTGCGTCTCACAGCAAGACGGTGAGGACATATTGGAGGAGATCCACAGAGGCATTTGCGGCAACCGCACGTCCTCAGGCACAATCGTGGGTAAAGCTTTCAGATCAGGGTTCTATTGGCCTACAGCTCTCGCTGATGACGAGGAACTAGTCCGCCGATGCCAAGGGTGCCAATTCTTCACCAAGCAGCAGCACGTACCTTCCCACAAGCTGATCACCATACCATCCTCTTGGCCCTTTACGTGCTGGGGGCTTGACATGATTGGCCCACTTCCCACGGCGCCTAAAGGATTCAACCAAGTTCTGGTGACCATTGATAAGTTTACCAAGTGGATTGAGGTGAAGCCAGTCACCTGCCCCAAAGCAAATAGAGTACTTGACTTCCTCGACGAGCTTGTTCATCGCTACGGCTTCCCCAATTGCATAATTACAGACATGGGTTCAAACTTCAACAACCAAGGGTTCTGGGAATACTACGGAATAGTGGGATGAACGTCCAATATGTCTCCATCGCTCATCCGTGGGCCAACGGCCAAGTTGAGCGCGCCAACAGGATGGTGCTAGACGCTCTCAAGAAAAGGTTGCACGACATCTTCAACACCAAGGAAGGCAAGTGGCTCAAGGAGCTACCCAATGTACTCTGAGGGCTACGTACCCATCCATGCAAGCCTACAGAGTAATCGCCCTACTTTTTCAGCTACGGATCTGAAGCCGTGCTTCCTGCTGACGTCATGTAAAAATCCCCAACAGTCGAGCAATATGAGGAAGGTGCAGCAGAAGAAATAAGGCATCTAGACATTAACAACCTTGAAGAAGCTTGCTGCACAACACTCGTCCAGTCTGCAAGATACGTCGGAGGCCTTCACCGCTACCATGATCGAAAAGTTAAAGAACGATCGTTCAACATAGGTGACATGGTCTTTCACCGTACCCAGGACACTAAAGGGCTGCACAATCTCAACTTACCATGGGAGGGGCCTTTCATCGTCTCCATGGTCACTGGACTTGGATCATATAGACTACAACACCCATCTAGTGAAGATTTCAACAACTCGTGGAACATCGAGCAACTTTGTCAGTTTTATCCTTAATTTAGATTTACATATTCATGTAATTGGCCATTGGCCCTAGTTGTAGATTTACAATTCAATAAAGCAGTCATATCCTCATCATAATTCAACTACTTAATTTTGCCTTATCACGGCTTGCAGAAGCAAGTTTGCAGTACTCCTAATGAGCTATTCAGCTCCCTAGGAAAAATCACCCAATCGCGGCTTGTGATAACAATTCTACAAAACTCCAACAAGCTATTTAGCTCCCTGGGCAAAATCGTCCAAATACGGCTCATAATAACAAGTCTGCAAAATTCTAGTGAGTTATTCAACTCACTGGACAAAATCGTCCGGCACACGTCCTAAGTATTCTACAATGTGCATCTGATTAGGCTTACAAAAGAAGCCTTGTGCACAGACACTCACATTAATCGTATGAGCAATAATCAGGATTAATTGTGAGAGGCACTAAAAATAACAAGTCGCAAAGCAAGAAAATAATTGCATAAAGACTTCAATATATTAGAAGCATTGACAATTGTTCTTCATACAAATACTAATGTTTCTTCATCTCCAGATCTACTCAAGTTCTAGCTGCTTGCTACTAGCTTCTGTAGTGATGGGATCCATCTCCCACATAATCTCCTTGAATTGCTCATCCGAGCAGTCTGACGCCATCCCTTCAACAACGGGTTGTAAATTTACTCGGGGATAGAAAGACTTCACAAAGCTCAAGACCTACTGGGAGATAGACTTCACCATCTTTTGAGTGTAGCCAAAAATCTTCTCTGGCGCATCCTTGAGTATCTCTAAGCTCGGACAAGGCTCTACACCTTCAGCTAGGGGCTCTATCATATCCACAATCGGCTGGGTGGCCTTACAAAATGTGGCAGTTTCCACCTTAGCCTCACGATCTTTGATGGTCTCCATGGTAGTAACAAGATCAGCCTTGCCATCCTCATGCATCTTCTTCTCCTTCTCTAGGTTATGCTCCAACTTCTCAACTTGCAAGACAAGTTTGTCGTGCGGGTCAGTCACATGATAGAACGCATTGGTCCAATCAGTGGCTTTCTCCTAGAGTTCTTTCTTTGACTTCTCAAGCTCCGCACATTAAGGCAGCAGAGGATCAGTACCACAAGTAGAATCAATATTCGGAAAGCAACAATAATAACGATTAGCTTTAATCCACTGGTTCAAGGACTTGTTGCGTCCGCTGAGTCGTTCTTTCTCTTCTTCAAGTTGCAAGATGCGATTCCGGTATTCAACAGCAGCTCTGTCATACTTCATCATTAATTGAGACAACACTCCCTCTCCTTAGCAAGTTCTTTTTCAAGGGCCTTAGCACGAAGTACTGTGTCCCCACATCCTTCAAGCATTTAGTATTTGTGGTGGTAGCACTTGATGGCATCCTACGACACACACAATAGGTACTCGTATTAGTACACGAGTACAAATTACAAGGCAATTATCAACAAATCAAGTCAGAAAGAACATACCTCTACATAATTGATAATACGGCGGTGTATCTCCATCATTCCAGCGACCACATCCATATTGAGCAACGGGTCGTCGATCAGTTGGATTTCTTCAAGATGAATTGCTCTAGCCAACAGAGGATTTGCACGAGCTTCAGAATCAGCTGTGCTTTGCGGAACCATAGCAAGGTTTGTCAACGGACCTGGTTCAGAGGATGCGTCGGTGGCCATGACTTCCACATCCTTCGCTGCTTCAATTTCCACCTATGGCTCGAGGGCTACAGGAGTAGCAACGGTGCCAGAAGTAGTCATCACCACTTCTTCGAGTACTTGTCGCTCAGGGGCTAGTGGCACAACATCGCTTGACGATGCCAATACCTCATGCATAAGAGCCGCCACAGCAGACGTAGCCCTTGGAGTAGACAGCTTCTCCACAATTTGCTCCTGCGGTAGAAGTACTGCTTGAGCCTGGATGATGCCTTGGGCTGAGTGGCTGCCGCCATCAGTCACAGGATTGGAGTCAGGCCTAGCCAAATCTATGTCTGAGGATTTCTTGCAGAAAGGGCACATATTTCTGTCACAATAACTTACTTACGAGTCATAATAAGTACTCGAAAGAACAACAAAGGATACCTTCAAGATCTCCTTAGTTTCAATTTGGGTTCTCCTGTTAGGCGTAGTGGCTTAATAGCTGGAGACGGTGCCTTTGGCGCGGCCTGAGAAGTCGCAGCTTGATCCTAGCCAGCCTTAGTTACTGCCCCCACTGCCGACATCATCTCTGCGCCAACAGGGTTTACCGCATCACTAGAGGAGTTTTCATTGCTAACAACAGGCTCTGAATCATCTTCAACATCGATCACCTCCTCGGTGATCGGTGTCGCCTAGGCACTCCCGGGCCTACCGGAAGACTTGTACGGACCCACTCAAGGGAACGTTCCTGAAACCTACTCGGACATGAAGACTACTCTGCAAGGCACGTAAGCTTCATGGACTCCTTGAAGACTAGTTGGGTCAGAAGGAAACTATTCTACCGAGTTAGAGTAGGATTCTGTAACGTACTCGAATAGGGCTCTTGTACACAATCCGCCCTATAACCCTGCTCCCCCAACTATATAAGGGCAGGCAGGGACCTCCTCCAGACAACCAAGAACAAGTGCAACTTGACACAAGTTCAATACAACCAACACACAGAACGTAGGGTATTACGCGATCTAGCGGCCCAAACTTGTTTAAATCGTGTTTCTTGCATCACCATCGACTCCTTGATTCTCGATGACACCCACCACACAAAAGACCACCTTGGGTACTCCCTAGGTGGGTTGCCGGTCTAAAACACCAACAATAGGCAACTTGTCCTGAGCAGCTAAGGCAGCTGTCTTCTCAGTTCCCTTCGCCACCTCGAGTACCTACAAACCACTAGTGTCATCCTAAGCAAACACGGTGGTGACATTGGAGACACCTTTTGGGAGTAGTGATACTCAGGATCTTGTCCTTCCTTTACTACCAGACAGGTCTCCTAGCATGAGTCCAGTACCAAAAAGGGATCCAAGTATGACTCCACCTCCCCCTCCTATGAAGAAGCGTTCAGTTCCTCCTCCACTCCACCTCCTAAGAAGAAGCAGAAGGAGAAGGCACCATCTGAGAAATTACCTTATGATATGATAGATGAGGAGGTCAAGGCTGCAGTGATTGTTGAGTACGAAGCATGGAAGAAGGCTTGTAAAGAAGCATGGTTGAAGAAACAGAATCCGGAGCCACACCGGATAAGTGTAAGATTTGGTCTTTCATCGGAAGAATGGAGGCGAAGAAAAGGAAAAAGCCAGAGAAACCTCCGTTATCTGATTACGACAGGCAGATAACAAAGCAGGCAGCTCAGAAGAGGTAAAGAAGTGGGAAATCTATTGCTCAACTCGGATAGCAATCCAACCAATCGGTTGCCCCGCTTGTGGTGCTTTCTGACTTTGAGAAGAACCTGCTGGAATTCAGTAAAGATACAAATCTGATAGCAATACAACTTCGAGGGGAGGATGAGATCCCAACGCTTCTTGTGCTTGATAAATGGAAACATGAGTATGGTAAAGAGCTCGTGTGGCCATGCTTGGTGTAATATCTTCCAACGAAGATGTACAAGCTACACCAATGGTACATGCAGGGTACAGCAAATGGTTTTGTCGTGATGGAAGTTCGGATTGGTGATCAACATTACTTCCGTGGCGATGACATCATAATGGTGGATCTGGAGGAATTGTACATGCTATACAATCAAAACGCACTAGACAAGTCACTAATCAGTTGCTGGGTCCTGTAAGTCTTTAGTATATTCCTCTAATTTCAAAATCCTCGCTCTAGTCAATTTACGATGTCTTAACTCCTATTCAATTTTGTATTGTGCAGGATGGAGATTCAAACTTGTCGCAGGATGGGATACCATGACGTAGGCTTCATGGACCCCTCAATTATTTTCCAGAATAATCTAAAGGATAAAACAAAATGGACCATGAAGAATATATTTAAGTTCCTCGACAACCATTGGGACAAAAGGTGCATATTATTACCATGGAACTTCGAGTGAGCGTTTTTCACATCTCTTTCTTTTCCGAACTAGCACTTAAAGATAATACTAACTAGCTTCAATTTGGATGTACAGGTACCACTGGGTACTCCATATTATTATCCCCGCTTCGAGCTTCGTGTATGTCTGGGACTCTTTGAGGAAACTAAAAGAAAAATTCGCTGACATCATAAATGCTCTGAACAAATGCTGGGCTCGATTCCTTCAAACTCACAAGGGTGATTTCGAGGAGCATTTTATTTGGAATCTAGATTTCCCAGTATGTGTTGAATTTTCACATCTCGTGACACTTCCTTTAATACAACAAATATTTCATAACTTTTTTCCATATATATAGTGTTCGAGATAGGTGGAGGGTACTCATTTATGCGGATACTACGTTTGTGACTACATCCACAACTTTGTGGGCCCGAACCGTATCACCGAACACGAATTAACCGTACATATTTCAATTCATATGCTTATACTTCAAAAACCAATCCATATGTACATACTTAGAAAAATTAGATTAAGTATTTCAATTCATTTGCTTGTACTTCAAAAACCAATTCATTTGCATGTACTTAGAAAAATTAGATTAAGTATTTCAATTCATTTTCTTATACTTCAAAAACCAATCCAATTGCATATACTTAGAAAAATTAGATTAAGTATTTCAATTCAAAAACCAATTCAAAAACTAATCCATGTGTATATCCATGTGCAATTCATATGCTTATACTTCAAAAACCAATTCAAAAACTAATCCATGTGTATATACTTAGAAAAATTAGATTAAGTATTTCAATTCATATGCTTATACTTTAAAAAAGTTTTATTTGTTCAACAAATTTAGATTAAGTATTTCTAATTCATTTGCCGATGACACAGATGATGACTAGGAAGGAAAAACTCGTTGATACCGAAGTTTTCAGGGCAATACAAGATCAACTATGTGGATTTTTTCTTCTGGACGAGGTTACAAATCCTGTGAAGGAGTTTCATAGTAGTGGATCTTAGCTAGTGCACAAACCGGACTCGGGTTCAGATTAGTAATTAATTACGATATGTGTATGCATAATATGTCTATATAAATATGTGTAATATTATTCATATATGTGTATGCACAATATATATATAATATTATCTCAAATGTTATATTAAAGATAAATAGAACTTTACATATATTAGCGTATTACAACTAGTATATGTAAAGAAACTAATACGAAATACAAATATAGAATAAAGTAACAAAAAATAAGGAAAAAAAGGAAAAAAATAGTACCGGTTGGGGATACCAACCGGTACTAATGAGGGCACACCCTCACGTGGTGTGGAAGCCCTTTAGTACCGATTATTTGAACTGGTACTAAAGAATCCCCTCTAGTACCGGATGGCCAGTACCGGTTGCACAACCAGTACTAGAGGGGGGTTTAGAACCAGTACTAGAGGCGATTTCTCCGGTAATGATTTCATCAATTTAGTAAGTAATATACTCATCGCGCAGGCATGGTTCATCCGTGCAACGCAGTGACGCACTGAGTATATATGCGAGTAAGGTTTGCTACGACCAGCTCGTCGTCATCCTGTCGTGGCCCTTAGGAGCGAGGGAACACATGCCTAGTCATTGAAGCAGCTTCCCAGCCATGAAGCAGGCAAACTTATTGCTCTGGGAGTACTCATATGGCACGGCAGCCACTGTGAGCAGCCGCTCCAGCACCTCCTTGGCCCGGTCAGGTTCCTCAGTCTCGCACTCGAGCTCGTAGCGTGTCCCAAAATCAAATCGCGTCTCGTCGAGCTCCAGCACGAGCCCCAGACCCTCGCCGTCCTCCTCGAGCTTGTAGACGGCACGCGTGTTTCGGAAGCCGCCTAGGCAGACGAACGGCGCGGCATCCCTGCCGACGCCGTACTCTCTGGCGACAAGCTGGATGATCGAGGAGTCAACACCACCGAGGCGCGCGGGGTCATCGGCGCACGCAAGGGCGAGGGTGGTGTCGATGGTCTCCACGATCTCTTCAACGCGGCTAACGCCAGCGTCGATGCACGGGCGGCGCTTGAGCACAAGAATCGCGAGTGTGGGGGCATCGTTGGGTCCGTAGAGGCGGACGCGGAGCTCGGCATTGGCCGTGGCGAGCGGGCACATAGCGGCGTCGAAGAAGAGGTTCCGCTGGGGGTGGATGCAATGGAGGCGTGGTGCGAGGAAAGAGGATAGGCGGCGGTGAGCAGCAGCATCGGGGAGACGGAGCTTGATCTCAACCTCCATAGGGTGGGGGGTAGGGACTACGGTCTCGGGTTGGTGATGGGGGTCGAGGTGGACATTGGGGCCGATGCGTTGAGCCTTGGTGGGTTCGGGGGGCGGTAGGTGTGATGAAGGGGGTAGGAGATCTGCCTGCCGGGTGCTGGGTTAAGAGTGGTGTAGCCGCTCGGGGCGGTGGCTGCTGGGGTGCTGCCTGTTGGAAAACTTACGCTCAAGCTCTTCCTAAGCACTAGCTGAGTAGCTAGTGTCACCTAATAACTAATACCAGCAACATACACAACTCACGCAGGAACACAATAGCAGCTCACGCAGGGCACTAGCAGAGCACACTCGCTCAAACTAGGAATGCAAAACTGAAAACAAAGCTAGCACACTAGAGTAAGTACATAACTCTGGGCACTCCTTCAAGGAGGCCCGGTGCTCCTTATTTATACAAGAGCTCAAGCACTATTCATCGAACAACGATGGGTGTGTGCCCTCCCAACAGGAGGCATCACCATCGCGCTACAAGCGCGTTCGCTAGTGCTAGCACTACTCCACAACACTCATCACTGCCGGCTCCCAAATTCGGCAGTGACCGGGTGTCCCATCACCGGCGGTGATGACTCCATCATCACCGCGGGTTTGTATCTCAAACTGGTGGTGATGATGGACACCATCACCGTCGGTGTATTCCACAACCCAATGGTGATGAGTTTATTTCACCGTCGGTTTGAACCGACTATGATGAGCTTTTTCAGAGGAAAAAAATTCAGAAATTTAATTAGAATCACCCATTTGACAGCAAAATACCTCCAATATATATATATATATATATATATATATATATATATATATATATCCTTTAACGAATCATGTACGAATGACACTAATAAATTCATTTTAATTATATTACCACTCGATGACAATATATTATGTAAGTTATTACATTTGAGATGTGCCAGGGCGGGTTGCACACGTGCTCAGTTTGGTTTGAGGGAAAAAGGCAAATGTGTGCACATTCAAGATGCATCTTTGTCTTTAGTGTTTTATTATCACTACTTTCTACAATGTAAAGTTCCTAGATATTTATTATTTCAAATAACAAAGCTGTTGTTTCATTTTATATATTCCACACAGCATTATAAGTAATATATATACACGGATACTTCTACAAATCCTTGGGGGCTTATCCTTAAAAGTTGTAAAAGATGGGCACCTTTCTATTCATCGACGAAACCTCATAATCCTATGGAGCCCAGATGCTCATCATATTGAATCTTATATATTTCTATTTCATAAAACGAGTGAAAAAAAGTCGAACTTGGCTAGATCAAATTGTACGCAAAGAATATTAAGCAGGAAACGATGCTTATCAGCAGGGGGGCGACACCTTTAACGATTCTGACTCCACTCACACTTCCTTTTGTAAAAATTATAAAGTTTTATGCTGAAGAAAAAAATTAATATTCTTCCTTAGCAAAACTTACAGCGTACAGATTCTTTATTTACTTTTTTTTCAACTACTAGGAAAGGACCCGTGCGTTGCCGCGGGAAATATGGGAGGATAAACAATAATTCTAAGGCCAAATTTAAATTACAATTTTCAAATCAAACATTTCTAAGAAAACTTTAGACTACATGCACACCAATATTTTAAATCACCGGCTATGAGATTCAGCAACAACTGCTAAAAACACCGCTATATCCTGCTATTTCTATTGTAGTTAACGTAGCGGCACCTCTCTAGAGCTGCTACAGCGCCGCTATAGCTTCGCTACAGCCCACTATTTAAAACGCTGGTGCACGGTCTAAAACTTGACATGATGAGTGGATTACTTGGCACATGAAATCAACCATGGACTAAATTTATTCCATCCTTTCTATCAACCTTCATTGCATCTGATCCGCTGTTTGTGCCGGAGTGCTCGAGCCTTTTACGCTCGACCTGTCCAGAGCATGGTTTAGTCGTGTCCCCACACGATGGCCTTCCCCATCACACCTCCCTGACCTAACTACCATCAATCACCGCAGCCCTTTAGTCTCTGACCACATTGTCTCATCCTGTCACGACTATGCTCATAGCTTGCGATAAGGCTACTTACAAAGGCGGACCTAGGATTTGAACTTTGGGTAGGCCTAACAAAAAAAATCTAAATGCAATTCGGTATAAACCAAAACACAATTCGTCAATTCGGTAACACAAATACAAAATTCTCCAATAACACAAATAGAAAATAACCAAAAGTATGATAATGTATTTAAAATGTCTCCTAATAATACATTAAATTCAATAACTAAGTTTCGAAGTTGCATAAATTACAATATAAAAAGTTTGAACTTAAGATAAGTATCATATACAAATTGTTGCTGCCGTGGATTGACTATTTATTTCCCACGTGTTATTTTAAGCGAAGGATTTGCACAGCTTATTAAGATGTAGTCTGTTTTTGACACACAGGACGCATGCCAAAGAAAGGTAACCAGGAAGGCAAGATTATTTGTTTCTCATACAGATGTAAGAGGCATGGATTATTTGTTGGGCCGGCCTCTGAAATATACATGTAGTCGAAAAGAATTGGGCTAAATTTTTGGGTAGTCCTGGGCCTATATGGACTACCTGCTGGGCCCCCTATGGCTACTTAACCGCATGGCAACAAATTGCTGCCTACAGTCATTATGTTTGTTTAGTTTTTCACAGTTAACTTTACCTTGCTATATGGAAGGAGATTCTGTGAAATACTTGATCTCTACTTTTTGTTAACAGACGTTTTTTGTTACAATTTATGCATTCAGTTTTAATCCGATTGCTTAATCCATGCTAGTAGTTTTTAAACACAACTTTTCACTTTTATTTGATATATTGCAAACTAACCAAAACAGAGAAAATTGATAGGCCAAACAAAAATTCCCTTTGCTCAGCACGTGGAGTAGGAGGAAGTGGATGGCAGATCCCCCCTCCCCCTCCCCCGCCCCCCGGACTGAGCACTCCGAATCCGATCCCAACAGGAAGAAGGAACAATGTGGGGCATCGCTGATCGCAGTGCGCGCCAGCTTCGCAGCCAATGATCTCCAACAGACATCATTCCCTTTTTGCTTGCACATGGTTTCCGCACCACTCCCCCACCCTACCCGCTGATAGGGATGGAAATGTGAAAATGGATATTCGAATTATCCAACATCGATATCCTCTAAAATGACAATATGAATATCCATATTCATATTCGAATTTTAATGTGGTACTAAAATGGATACAACCAAATTTGTTTTTCTTGATTTTCTCTATCCGATTCCACATTCGTATTCAACAATATCCAACACTATCCGTATCCGACCATACGAAACTATTAGTTATCTCTATAACTAATGATAAATGATGTTAATTTAAATATAAATAATGAGAGTATATCATTGAAACTATTCAAAAGTTATCTTTATAACTAATAATTAATGATTTTAATTTTATTATTACCAATATAGTATCCATAAAACTATTTAAAAATTATCTCTAATTTTAGTGATCAATGTCATTAAATTTAATAATAAATATATATGAATATTCAATTTACTTTGAAATACTCTACTTTATCTATCTAACAATCAAAACTTTTTTTATAAATTTTTATTATTCATCGATAAATGTTTATATTTGTTGAAATGTATATTTATCCATATATTAATTTTTTTATAAAGTGCACTATTCTGAATAATTATTAATTAATGTAATATTTTCATGAGCTATCTTTGTTTGCACTTGTTAGGTCTAGTTGTATAATGATTTGTTTATTCAAAAACCATCAATAAACAAAATAGGTACATGTTATCTTCAAATCGAGTAAATATCCGATGGATATCCAAATTCGAGAAATTCTTTTTATATTTGTATTCGAGAACATCCGAATTAGTATTCGTATTCGACTTAAAATAAGGTAAAAAGTGCTATCCGAATTCGATTCCATGTGGATCCGATCCAAATTCCATCCCTACCCACTAGCCCCCCATTTCTCCAACCCCATGGTCCCCCTAAACCCCAATTAACATATACATAATTTTGTGTAAACAAAAGTTATACACAAATATTATAACAAAAAATTATGAAAAAAATATTTATATATCACAAAAACATGCAAACAAATATTTGTACAACCAAATTATGTAGCAAAAAGTTGTGCTAAACATATTTTGTAACAAACTTATAACTTTTCCAAAAACAACTGTAACAAAATTATGTAGCAAAAAGTTACGCGAAACATATTTTATGACAAACTTATACACATAACTTTTCCAAAAACAATTGTATAAAAAGCTTTTCCAAGAAAAAGAGCTTTGCAAAATAAAATTGGAGAAAAAAAGTTGTGCAGATGCAAATCGGGGAAAAATTATTCATATAACTTTTTCACAACAGCAACATTTTCACATTAAAAGAAAAAAAAATAGGCTTGCCGGTGCCAGTGCCGTGTCGTGTCGTAAGCTTGAAGCCAACCCTGCTCCATGGGCTCTGCCAGGAGCCAGAGGTCCTCATCTCCCCCACCAAGCAGGCCTGGCTCTAGGGGAGGGGTAGGCCGTGAGACTGCCCGGGGCCCATGGAGCTGGGGGCCAAGACCATATAGGTAATTAGTACATATTAACCATTTGAAGACCCATCACAAAGCATCCCATGCCGTAGGTAACTCTCCCTTCCATTCCTATTCTACGTAACCATCCATCGAGCGGAGGGCAGGCCGCAGGTGACATTTCGTTTGATCGTTTCTTACCGCCATGACCCTGCTTACCCATCGATGTGCTCTGGCTGAGGAGAGGAGACACCCGCGTCGAAAAAGATCTGATTGGCTCCTTACCTGGCGAGGCGGCAACCAGCAATGGCAAGGACATCGATCCAATTTGCTCATCACAGTAAGAAACACACCGATTGATTAGTATTTTCAATTTTTTTTCTTATTTGTTTTTTTCTTATAATTCAATGTATTTATTTGAATATGATAGATGTTGCCTAAGAAGCATTTGTCGGGTGCTCAGAAAAGAAAAAAAAGGAAAACAAGAAGATCAGTTCGTAGAATCATAGAGAGGTGCTCTTCATAAGTTTTTTACAGTTTCAAATAATGCTAAAGTCAGTCAAGATTAAGGATCCTTATTATTAAAAATTAGTTCAACAGGCCCTTATCTTCTTGCTTGCCCAAGAGCCCTTAAAATTATAGAGCCGGCCCTGCCACCAAGCCTCGCTAGTGGCCATCGCTACCGCCGCTCGGCTCGTCGGAAGCCGCCACCGGTCCTCCTCTTCGCTGGTTGCCACCACATGTGGAGCAGGCGGGCTTCCCGGATCCATGGAGAGGCACGCGATGGGTGAAGCCCAAGCCGCCTCTCGGCGGTGATGAAGAAAGGGAAGGAGGAGCCCTTGTCGAGGCGGCCACACCACCCTTCGAAGTTGCTGCTGTCGGGGATAGATCCCCAGTACCCGCAAGGAAGGAAGGAGACGGACTCCTACTAGGATTCCTCTGTAATCCTACTAGGACTCATGCCATGTAATCCTGCTAGGACTCGTCCTTGTAACCGACTAGTAATCCCGCCCGATGGAGTATATAAAGGAGGGCAGGGGTACCTAGATCGGCAGAACCGTCAGAACCACCATCAATTGCCAACAATCAGGCTATGCAACATCCAAGCACAGGGCGCAATATACAACACACCAACAGGACGTAGGGTATTACGCTACTCTGGCAGCCCGAACCTGTATAAATCCGTATCTTGTGTCCTCGCTTTTACCTTCGAGTTCCAGGTCCGGCGAATCCCCACCAACCAATCTACTACCTCGGGGACCCCCCTCGGTAGGTTGCCGGTATAAAACACCGACATCTAGCGCGCCAGGCAGGGGTGACCGTCGAGATCATCGGGCGAGCTTGAAGGACCTCGTCTTCAAAATCAATTTACTTAATGAGAAGCAAGTCGCCGAGTTCCAATTCGAAGCGGAGTCGAGAAGCTTGGGAAAACAATTGGATCACGAGCGATTCCATCCCCAGAGAGCCACAAGTCCCTGCCCAAATTGAATTTGACAAGGCAACGCCAAGGATCGCACCGATCAAGATTACAGCTCGTGCGGCAACACCTACAATCGGCAAGCTGATGCGCCAGCGACAACCTTGACTACTATCGGGGGCTACTCCTCTGTTTTCACACAATTCACAGCGGATTTAGTACTTGGCGGCACGCATCTCCTGTCGCGTCAAGCAGGGATCAAGTAGGAACTTGGTTCGGTAATCGAGTTTGAAACCAAAGCAAGGCATCTCCGAGTCCGAAGTGAAGTTAGCCTACTACACCCCACAGACTAATCAGCAAACTACCAGGCTATCATCGTGTCGTTGTTGTTCCAAAGGCAAAAAGAACATTGCAAAGCTGATTCCTTTTCGACCAAAGCTAGAACTCAAGTCTGAAAGCAGAGCATCATCAGGACCGAGAAAACATGCTGCCGTGGTGCATGAAGAAGATAAAAATTCAGCCTGAAATTGTTATGCACACACAAAGGAGTACAAGAAGACTTCAAGTGCTTCATGGCAACATCGACATCCGGCCGCATACTACCTCGTCAACGACTACTTCAACTTCGCGAGGGCGCTTAGTGACCCACCGACGATTACCTCGACTACTAGTCTCGACTAGAAACTAGTCGGGACAGGCCTTGCACCATCAATACCTAGTCGGAATTGACTCCTACTAGCCAGCTTGACCAACAACCATCGCGCCAGCGACAATCTCGACTACTTCGATGGGCGACTCGCCGACGACTACTTCGACTACGCCGTGATGCTCACCAGCGACTACTCATCTTGACTAGAAAATTAGTCAGGGCGGGCCTCACACTGTCAACAACTAGTCGGAATCGACTCCAATTACTCGGCTTCATCAACAATCATCACAGCTTCATCGACGACCGCCACAGCTTCGTCGACAATCGTCCACGAATCAAACTAAGTCACTTTTCTAATTATTTTCTGGCTTGTCTTCCACATGCGGGGCAACACACCGACTACTTATTTGTGTACGCCTCTCGATGGGAATTAACCTACAGAGCTACACTTTGCCAACTACTTGCCGGAGGGCAGCAAACTCTTGAGTACAATTGTGCTCTCTTTTTTATCGCAGCGATGACTACTCATTTTTGTATTCTCTTAAGGTCACTAATCTCCTTGAGTAGAACATGCCTTAATTCGTGAAAGCCTCAGGAGCATCTGTCATGCCTAAGTGCCAGCACACATACATGAGATAAAGATCTCAGCTATGCAAATGACAGTGCCCATACGTGTACAAGAGACAAAGATCTTGCCACATAGTGGTTGCAGCTAACGAAGACTGAGAGCCTAAACGTAACTGGCTGACTACTCGGGAGAAATATGGACAAAATAAGAGCATGACACAAATTATTTATATTGATCACCGAATAAATTCCAGTAGTTTCAATATTCCACAAATATGCTACATAATGTATGCATCTCTTCTTTCAGGTCAAGCTTCGGCGACGATGCTCCAGGACGCTAAGCGTACCTCCAAAGGTACCGCTAGCTTCCATGCTTGGGGGCTAAGCGCCAATTACTACTCCGAATATCTCCAATGGCTCAGCTTGTTTCCAAGCTCGGGGGCTAAGCACCAATAAATACTTGGCGTGGCTCCTCCGGCTCACCTGACACATAAGCTCGGGGGCTGGACGCTGCAAAACTACTCGGATGATGACTTGCATGAAGATTCAAGATCCTTGAGTTGATTGGGCTGATAAGCTATATCCAATAATTGTTTTTTTTTTCAAGTTGAAAGAAGAAGATTTAAGATTTTTATTAACCCTCAGCCTGATTCTACGATTCAACCTAAGGCTTGAGGGCTACTCCATATGGAGTGCGACTTTGTCACCCTCCATATATGAAGATTATAGAATCAAGACGATCAAGGCTTTGAGCACACTATAGCCTCATGGCAGCTTTGAGAAACTTTGAAGATTCAGCCAAATGAAGTACTCGAAGAGCACCAAAACTACTCGGTGAGAATCTTGAAACTACTCAAAGACTGCTGCATTCAACTACCTCTAGAGCTTCTATCCCCGTGTCTCCAAGTAGTGCTGAGAGAGGTGTGAGGGGAGAGAGAGAGAGAGAGAGAGCCCATGAAAGAGTAGGAAAAGTAAATGATGCAACATGTAGGCCCCACCACGTGGTGTGGTCACGAAGCTTCACGGAAGCTGCATCAGTCGCGAGCGAGCACTCGCTCGCAGATTCAGCTTTAGGGATGGCTATCGGGTGGGTCTGAACTTGAGACCCACGAATTTTAGACCTGATGGGGGTGGGGGCAGGTCCAAAATTCCCCCCACGGGTCTCGGGTTCGGGGGCCCGAGATAGGGTGGGTGTGGGGTCGGGTTACGAATTCCCCCCATGGGGGTACACAGAGCCTGAATCATAGTAAATTTGGCCCACGAAGCACAACTGCACATTCATAATATGGCCCATGAAGCACCATCCTCCTCCTGGGCCTCGAACTCCCACACCTCCCGTTCTTTCTAACTTACCCCGTCACCCACGCTGCCTCCCCTTCCCCATCTCTCACCTGCTCCCCTTTCTCCCCCGTCTACCTCCACCACATCCCCAGTAGCGGTGGTGGCCGATGAACCCCCCTCCCCCTCCCCCGCCGCCCAGGCAGCGCTCCATCCCACGAGGCCACCACAGTGGTTGCCGGTGAGCCCCTCCCTCGGTTGGCCCTGTCCCTGGCGACGGATGGCATGCTAAGCTCCTGCACCTCATGGCCGCCTCATCGACAACTCGGGTGTTAGGGCCCTATCGGGTTCAGGGGCGGGTGAAGTTTTTAACCCATTTGTTGTTTTGGGCGGGGGGCGAGGCGGGTTTGTGGCTCGGGTTTCGGGGTGGGGTCTGTGAAAGCTCCACCTGACCTTGACCCATCCCATTGCAATCCCTATTCAGCTTTGCGAACAATGTGCGACCCGTCTATGACATGTTCCTCAACCGACCAAATCATGAAACATTACTTGTTTTAGAGATGTTTTCAAATCACAGTAGCACCTCACTGTTGGTAGGCGAAAGAATCCTAAATTTTGTGAGTTAATGACAACATACCTAATGGGACCAATAGGGTCTTTCACTATATGTTGACGCCCATTTTTGACTAGGGTCAACAACGGAAGACAGAGTCCAGAGCCGATGGGGCCCAAAGGACTCCGAGATAGAAACGTGTCTCCGTCGAATAAGGAAAAACGCAAAGGTTTATTTTAAGTAAGTTTTATAATTTGTAACAGTTCACTTCGTGACCGACCAAGACTTTAGCTTGTTTTCCGGGTATAAATATACACCTAGGATGTTGTAGTCAATCTATCAATTAATTAATCAATACAACTCTTTTTTTCAGCTTCACGCAACCAAACCCTAGGAGTAGATTAAGAGTAGCTTCTTCGACGAGTTCTTTCTAGTGCGCAGGGCTGCATCGGCTTCGACCTCCAACAAGCTTGTAAGTACTGTCTTTATTGGTGTCGGATTTAGTGACTGGCAATCCACCAAGGGGGTGCCCAGGTGGTAGATTTGTAGGTGCGGGAGATCGTAAGACTAAGAACTCGAATGGTAACACAAGGGTGCAAGGTTTAGATAGGTTTGGCCTACCAAGGAGGTTTAGCACCCTACATATTATGTTCTAGTGGATGGTATTGCTCGTGTATGATCAGATGTCCTCTGGTGGTGCCCTTGGCTCCCTTATATAGTCCGATGACCTAAGGTTACTAGTCGGATTGGATCTAATCCTAGTTGGTTGTTACAAGGGAATCAATCTAAGTCGGTTTACAAGATATACCTCGTGATATCCGAGTGGGATTTGATTTGCCCGGCCTCCAAGTTTGTGTTCCACGTGGCTTCATATCTTGGGCCGCACGCCAAGGTCGAGCAGGGCCCACTTGCATAGCCGGCTAGTATACTGGTCGGTGGGGACTTGCTCTTGAGCCTTGAAGCGATTAAGGTAATCGGTCCAAGGGTCAAAGATTAAAAGTCCAGCAATAGATGCCATGAAATTGAGGAGCCCAACCCTCGAGCGTGAGGGCTAGTGGAGCCACGAAGGCATGCAGACCAAAATTGGGCGCCCAGGCCCCAAGTGTGAGGGCTGGTAGAGCTACGGAGGCACGCCGATCAAAATTGGGTGCCCAGCCCCCGAGCGTGAGGAATGCTGGAGCCACGGAGGCATGTCGACCAAAATTGGATGCCCAACCCCCGAGCGCGAGGCCTGGTTGAGCTACATAGGCACACCAACCACAAATTAGGCGCCCAGCCCTCGAGCGCGAGGACCGATGCAGCCATGGAGGCACGCCGACAAAAATTGGGCACCCAGCCACTGAGCGTGAGGAGTGGTAGAGCCATAGAGGAAAGTCGACCAAAATTGGGTCCCCAGCCCTAGAGTTCAAGGACTGGTAGAGTTGTGGGGGCACGCCAACCAAAATTGGGCGCCCAGCCCCCGAGCGCGAGGACTGGTAGAGCCACAAAGGCACGCTGACAAAAATTGGGCGCCCAGCCCCCTGAGCGCGAGGACTGGTAGAGCTGCGGAGGCACGCCGACCAAAATTGAGTGCCTAGCCCTTGAGCGTGAGGATTGGTAGAGCCGTAGAGGCACACCGATGAAAATTGGGCACCCAACCCCCAAGCGTGAGGACCGGTGCAGCCACGGAGGCACGCCGACCAAAATTGGGCACCCAGCCCCTGAGTGTGAGGAGTGGTATAGCCACAGAGGAAAGCCGACCAAAATTGGGTGCCCAGCCCCCAAGCGTGAGGACTGGTAAAGCCGTGAAGGTACACCGACCAAAATTGGGCACCCAACCCTGGAGCCAAGGACAAGTAGAGCTACGGAGGCACACCAACCAAAATTGGGCACCCAACCCTCAAACTCGAGGACTGGTAGAACTGCGGTGGCACGCTGACCAAAATTGGGTGCCCAACCCCAGAGCGCAAGGACTGGTAGAGCCGTGGGGGCACGCCGACAAAAATTAGGCGCCCAGCCCCCGAGCGCGAGGACTGGTAGAACTCCGAAGGAACGCTTACCAAAATTTGGTGCCTAGCCCACGAGCGCGAGGACTGGTAGAGCCACGGAGGCACGCTGACAAAAATTGGGCGCCTAGCCCCCGAGCGCAAGGACTGGTAGAGCCACGGAGGCACGCCGTATAATAATCCGAATGGAAGTCCTGCAAAAACCGTCCTTCATCCTTTTCATTGGGAGCAATGTGAGTGGAGTGTAACGGAAGTCCCGCGGATTTCGTCAAACGCACGCGCCATTTCGATAGGACATCGTCGTCACTAGGGTTATGCCGTTGGGTTCTTCAAAAGATGAAAGGGCGTGGTTCCAAATCCATTTTAGTTCCTCTGCATACAAGCGTCATCCTTCGTTCACTCCATCACCACTACACCCACGATCCTTGGTTCGCACCGCTCCATCCTCAAACTTTGCCTTGTGCCGCCACTCCCGAGAGCCTTTGCCGCCACCTTCCTGCCCTCCATCAAGTGTATGCGAGTCAAGAGCCCCGCCTACATCTTTTTTAAATCACGGGAATTGGAGACTGAAGAAATGGCCAAGTGCCAGATCCATCCACCTACATGCCCAAATCGGTGATGATGGAGGAATGGATCCATGCGCTCGTCAATCATGGCTTGCTCGGCCCCAAGGCACTCCTCGACTGGAAGTCGACCACAGGCTAGGAGTTTTCGTCCAAGGACAAGGTAGAGGCTGCTATCTTTGCATCATTCTTCAAGATAGGATTTGGGATTCCAACCGGTCATTTCTTACGCGGACTGCTCAACAACTACAAGATCGAGTTAGTTCATCTCAATCTTGGATATTGCAGTGTTTATCCATGTCTGCGAAGCTTTCCTCAAAATTCCCCCCATTTTAATCTCTGCAGATATTTGTATCAATTAAAGCAAACATACAATAGGAAGAAGAGGGTTGTTGGGGGTTGTTCGTTTTCTCTCTATTCAAGGAGAAGTACCAAGTATTTGGATCTGAAATTGAAGGACTCAAACAAAGGGTGGCACAAGTAGTGGTTCGCTGTGGCCAATCAAAAGCCCGAGCTGCCACCACAGACTAGATTCCTGCCAATGTCAAGATCGGAGTGGTCTAACCAGCCGAGCTCCAACGAACAGATTTACAAAAATGAGCTACTGAAGGACATCACCAACCTGAAGAGGCATGGTCTTACTGCAGCAGCCGTGAGCATCAGTTTCAGCCGGCACCTAATGCAAGTGATCAAAGAGAGGGTCCACCCTGGCTACGAGTTCTTCGGGCCGCTAGATCCGAGTCAGGAGCTACAGCGCAAGGTTTCCGAGGATGAGGTCAATGCCCGAGTGTTGGAGTTTTTCTATGGAACCATCAAAAGCAAACGTTGTACCAAGGCTTGTTCCCTCATGAGGCCAGCGGATCCGGTAAGTATTTCTTGGTAAACGAATGCTGCTACTGCCGACATCAATATCTTTTTATCGCAGGATAACTATTGTTGACACATCGACTGTGTTTGTTAGATTTGGGACTTCACGGACTACTGCCCGGTGTCGCTTCTTGGTGGTAAGGAACAGGCGAGACCTAAAATCTGTCTGACCTTGGAAGCTGAGCAGGCAGCTGCTGTATTGGATTGGGAGTCAGACTTCTCGTTTGAAGGGTCGGACAAGAACGTCTCGAACCAGGGTGGCGGGGTCGAGAATGCAACGCATGTTGGGCGCCAAACGCAACAAGCTGTGAAGAAGATTCCTCTCTCCAAGTCCTAGAAACCAAGTGGCACGAGGAAGAAGGCCACCGGGAACAAGAAGAAGGAGGCTGCACTGAGCGCCTCAGCTTAGAAGCATCGACCAACGAGGTGGAAGAGGCCTCCAACTCACCGAGCTCGGCAGCCAAGAAAAAGAAAGCCGACCCCCTTGAGACTACTGCTGCCAACACGGAGAGGATCAAGGAGAAGCTAAAGGCGGAGATCCGTAGAGGGAATTTGAGTGAGGCCACGCTGGCGCCGCCACTACCCTTGCACCCCAAGTTCTGGGTGAAGCGGAGCACCATGTAAGTGCAATATATTGACATTACTCGTCTTGTGGTTCTTCTGTTGTTTGCCTTGGTCACGTTACCCATCTAGCCGATTGAGCAAGAAGGCCGTTATGGATGATGAGTCCAACCCGCACCAGGCCACTACGCCAACCCAGACCGATGAGGCAAGCGGCCGTGCCACTCCAACCCTGCACTCCTCGTGTCAGGAGGCCGGTATGGATAAGAATCGTCATGCTGGAGAAGGAGAAGCACAAGATCTGATGCCGCTGGACGATGAGGTTGAGGGTGTCGGAGCTACAAGTGTGGGCACCACGGCTATCACCATTGTAGGCCCTGGAGCCACGGAAGTGACAGGTGAGAACGCCAAAGCTGTGTCTCGCTTGGAAGAACAACCCAGGGATGATCATTTGCTAGAGAGGGCCGCTGATGATGCCGATGTGGACATGCACGGAGAAGACTCACCATCCACTTTGGACTTCATCGGGACGAGCCTTGTGCAAGACATCCTTGAAGATAAGAGGGACTTTGGCGAGCTATAGCAGATGTCTTCCAAGGTGTCCACACTTTTATCTGTAAGTATGCTAACTCCTATTGATGTTTACCTCTACGTCTTGTAGTTTACTGAGTTTGGTGGATGTGTAGAATCTGGCCGCACGTATGCAAGTGAGCTGACACTATTCATCAAGCTGAGGGATACCGTCTTGAATTGCAGCGGCTTGAGGTTGAGCTGAAGAAGGTGAGGGAAGATGCCCAGAAGCAGCTCGGACAGAAGGACTGAGAAATAGTTGAGCAAAAGAAGCCAAAGAGATCCAAGGCAACCTTGACGTGCTGCTGAAAGGTATGTGCCGCCACTACGACCCGTTAGCCTAAATTTGCCTTTGGTCAACAGATGCTGAGAAAAGCGAGGAGAGACTCAAGAGGGAACTCAAGGAGTGTGAGACAGTGAATGCCCGACTCCAGCAAGATCACGGTGTGGCAGTACACCATGAGTATGCTGTGTCTCAGAAGCTTGCTTACAAAGTCAGCTTGCGCAAGGGTGTGGACCGATGCTTGGTCACAGCAATGCACAGTCTTCAGCATGGTTATTGCAGGGTTGGAGGTAGAACTGGACATGATCCAGCCCAATGCCAATCCAGCTGTGCCGAAGCCACTTCAAGATCGCCTAAAGAGTGCACCTGGTCAGCTGAAGGAGCTCCTGATGGAGACTGTGGTGGTGTGCGCCAAGAACATCCTAGCAATATTGAAGACGCACTTCCCGCGGATTGCTCTGGGGCATGCCGATGAAGGGGTTGCGGTGGACTTCGACGCGACCAAGCTCCCAGAACTAGCCAAGGAGTTTACCGGGCTGGCGAAGAACATTGTAAAGGAGTTGGACTTGGAAAACAGAACTTAGTTTGTATATCAAATGATGTAGCAGCATGTAAAAATATGACTTATCACAGGGTTTTTATTTGGAAAAACACCCCTTCCTCTCTTGGTGCGTACTATAGGATGCCGTGTAGTTAAGACTTGTAGTTGTTAAAGCGCCCAGCCTTGCTTAGCCAACACTCTGTTGAGAGCAGATTTTAAGCTTGTAGAGGGGGCATGTACAAGGTTGTCTGAGTTTCACGAGCAAGGATGCCGGCCACACATGTTGATCGTACGACTTCAAGAGGTGTAGGAGGGAAAGAGGACCCAGAGATCGGCGTGTTATGAGGGAAGCCCCCGAGCTTAAAAGTGAGGTTGTTGGCCTGTCGATCAGGTCGGACAGCCCTAGAGCATCGAGAAGAGCTCAGGAAGGAAAGTGGGAAGGGGGTAGGTACTCAAGGAACCTCAAGGGTTTTTATTAAATTATAAAAATGTGAAAGAAGTACATAGCTTGTAAATATTAAGGGTAGAAGCATCGTAGGGGTTGTATGTTCCATGGGTTGGGTACACCTGAGTCGTCCGCCCATTGAAGCTGATAGGTGCCTGGCTGGATCACTTCTTTGACGATGAAGAGGCCCTCCCATGGGGCCGATAGCTTGTCCATTTCCTTCATGGATTGGATCTAGCGAAGCACTAGGTCACTGACATTGAAGAAGTGTTCTTGGATGTTTTTATCATGGTAGTGCTGGATCTAGTGTTTATGCCAGTCATGTTGGATCAATGCTGCCACTCGATGTTCTTCTAAGCAGTCAATATCCACCTGTCGGCTCTTCTCAACTTCGCCTTCTTCGTAGTACTGAATGCAAGGAGCACCAAGGACAACGTTGGTCTGCAGTATGGCTTCGGAGCCATAGACCAAGAAGAATAGGGTGTAGCCAGTAGCCCGACTCTTCTGCGTCCTGAGACCTCAGATTACATGAGGCAGTTCGTGGAGCTATTTGGTGGCGTACTTGGAGGCATCATCAAAGATGCGTGATTTCAAGGACAAGAGGACCATCCTGTTGGCACATTCGACTTAGCCATTGTAGTACGGGTGTACTACTGAGGAATAGTACACATTGATCATGTTGTCTTGGCAGAAGTCCCAGAATTCAGATACCGTGAATTATTTTCCCAGGTCACTGATGATTCTGTTGGGGACCCCAAAGTAGTGCATGAGTTCTTCCACAAACTGGGCGGCCTTGGCTGACTCTATGCTGGTTACGGGTTTCACCTTAACCCATTTGATGAATTTGTCTACAGCTATGAAGATGTGGGTTTATCCACCCGGAATAGTTTTGAACAGGCCGATGATGTCGAGCCCCTAGCATGCAAAAGACCATGACAGAGGGATGGTGCGGAGGGCTTACGGCGGGAGGTGTTGCTACTTGGACAAGAACTGACACCCTTTGCACCTTTGGACAAGTTCTTTGGCGTCGATGACAGTTGTAGGCTAGTAAAATCCAGATCAGAATGCCCTTGCCAACCAAGTTTCCCAAGGCAGCGTGACTTCCGCAGGAACCCAATTGGATTTCTTGTAGGAGCTCTAGGCCTTCGCTCCGTAGGATGCACTTGATAAGGCTGCCGGTTGACGCAACCTTCCAGTATAACTCCTTGCGACCACAACATAGCTGGTGCTATGTCATGTTAGCTTTTCGTGCTCCACTTGGTCTGCAGGGGACATGTTTCCAGTGATGTACGCGATGAAGGGTGCTCTCCAGTCATCCTCCGCTTAAATCATCAGGACATCAAGGTTGGCTTGGTTGGGTTGTTGTTGTGTGGCATCGCCGGCAGCCTGGTCGGGGTCCAAGATCTTGATTAAAGGTTTCCTTAGGTCCTGGAGGAAGACGCTGACAGGGACTTGGGCCCGCTTGGAGCCAAGCTTGGATAGGACGTCAGCTGCGACGTTATGCTCCCTGGGGACATGGTGGAACTCAAGGCCGTGAAAGTGGGCCTCAAGTTTTCAAACTTCAGCGCAGTAGGCATCCATGGTCTCGTTGGTGCAATCCCAAGACTTGTTGACCTGCTCTATGACGACCTTCGAGTCCCCGTAGGCCAGGACGCGCTTGATTCCGAGTGAGGCGGCTATGCAGAGCCTGTGGATGAGGGCTTCGTACTCGGCCCCGTTGTTGGTGGTGTTGTAGTGGATCTGAAGAACGTATTTAAGCTGATCACCTTTAGGGAATATGAAGAGAACCCCAGCACCGGCCCCTGTGAGGTTGAGTGCGCTGTTAAAGTACATCGTCCAATGCTCCAGCTTCTCTGTGGGAGACGGTTCTTGGATCTTTGTCCACTCAGCGATGAAGTCCATGGGTATAATACATATATGGTTACCTATGGAATGGAATTTAAAATTATTGTGAAAATAAAATATAATTGTAACGAGGAATAATTTTTCATTTATGATCCTTGAGTCCTCTTCACTGAAAATAGCATGCAGATATGATTATCCCTTTCGTATACAATGATCAATGATCATGTGTAATTGAAATTAATAGTACTAAATTAGCAAAATTATAGTTATTCTCTCACTAAAATAAAGTAATAATGATATTTGAAATATTGTAGTTATTTTGTCGAGGCTATAATGAAAGCAAGTAAATAATTAAGGAGTCTTAGTGGATTGTAGACGGTCAGGGTATGATGTTTTTGTTTAGATCGGATGGTGCAAATAAGAAGGTGACGTGACTGCACCACAGAAGAGAGAAATAACATTTAGTGCATTAAAATTTTCTGCAATATATGAAATTTCCTTTGATATTTTCAATATTTTATTTGCATCTTCAACAACTTTCTAGGAAAACGGTAAGTGGTTGAAAAATTCAGCAAATTTGAACCAAATGTCAGTGGTGAAAAACTCGCCTTTAGTCCCGGTTGGTAGGGAGCAAATCTCTCGAAAATCCATCCGGGATAAAGCAATCGAGATAAAAGGGGAGGTCTTTAGTCCCGGGTCACTCAACCTAAAGGGGTCGCCACGCTAGGCACAACCCCCACCCCCTTTAGTCTCAGTTGGTTGCGCCAAAAAAAATATTAGAAATTCCCAGGAGGCCCCCCACACGCGCACGTCCTAAGTCACAAGTCACATGATTTTTCACACGAAATATGCGCGTGCGCAGTGCGTGGGATTCGAACCCACGACCTCAAGCCTCACACGTAGCTTCCTTGCCATCCCACCTACGCAGCACATCTAACTATATAGGGAATGCAATCCTTTTCTATTAACTTGTGAGGGACCGTTTCCAACCGGGATAAAAGACCCCCATTTATCTCGGTTGGTAATCTAAAGGGTCGAGAGCTTTAGTCCTTTTTCAGCCACCCGTGGGGAACTCTTTTATCCTGGTTGGAAACACCAACTAGGATAAAAGACCCCCCCCCCTTTTATCCCGGTTGGTACTTAGTCCCGATTGGTGAACTTTAGTCATGGGCCAAATATTAACCGGGACAAAAGGGGTAGATGGAAGGTGAGTTTTCTACCAGTGTGTGTTGTTGATTGCCCACTAAATTGTATATATCTGAAAAACTAAGAGTGTTTATTTCAACTAATACGAAGCCAAACTCATCACCTGAGTGGGCTTCTTTCCTTGGTTCCTTGCCACAATTCCTACACCATGCAATGCTGCTAAATCTGTGCACACGCTATAATGATGGATCTTACATCCTCATACTACATGGTTTACCGCACACTACGCCAGAAATAATTTATGCTGACACGCCGAAATTAGAGTGCTGGTGAGCGAAATTGGCACATGTCAGCACAAATGTGACTGGGACCGCTAGGCGAGCACCCGCCAGCATAGATGGCTCTATGCTCCCGCCGCCACAGATGGGATGCATCTGTGCTGGCAAGTGCGTTAGGTGTCCCGCCAACAGACATGCCGTCCAGACAAAGCAGCGAGCTTCTTGCCCAGCCAACCTTCCATTTGGAGCTTGGCTGAGAGGAACTCGAGAAAAGCTCCAAAAATACAAAATCTAAGGAGGAAGGTTTTGCTCTTATTTTCTTTGGAGGAGGTGATTATAAAAGGTAAGATTGTGCCATTCCAACCTTGTTTTTCAACTTCTATTCATCATTTTTAGCTTCATTAGGTTGTCATCTAGATCTAGATCTTGACCTAGAAAAGAGAGAAAATAATTAGTGATGGATTATTTTTATAAGTAAAATTCTATGGTTATATTATAACTATTATAATGTTATGTTTGTAATTTTAATGTAATATAGAATTGAATTTGATTATATTTTTCCTACTTATTAATTATCACATCCATAGTTTCAATTAATGAGTTTGATTGAATTTAATATATAATTGATTTTGATTTTTTTCCTTCTATTTATTAATTATTACGTCAATAGTTTAATTGAGTTTCATTTAGGGTAATATAGAATTATTTTTTATTATATTTCTTCCTACTTATTAGTTACTACATCCATAATTTAATTGAGTTTATAGAATTGCGAACCATAGCTCATTAAATTACTTAATATAACATAGAATTATTGTCATAGGTTGTTAAAGATGGATCATAGAGTATGAATGTATGGCATACGAAGACATTTGCATACATTCATGTCAGAGGTATCAAAGTTTGTGGAGGTCGCGAAGAAGCACGCTCGCTGCAAGACAAGCAAATATGTTGTCCGTATTTTGACTGTAGCAACAATATTGTATGGGAGGATACTAATGTCATCAAGAGGCATTTGATAAAGCGAGGTTTTGTAGATGGATACACAATTTGGTCCCACCATGGTGAGGCAGGAGGTACTTTCAACAACATAGACATCAATACTGGCTCTGATGAAGTGGGTGGTGATGATGCAAACAAAAATGATCAAGTTATGATGGATAATGATTATGATCGTGGAGATAAAAATGGTGATCAAATAAATGCACGTGTGGAACCATCGGTGGGCGAGGAACGTGATGTTGATATGGAGGACATATTGTGCCACATTGAACCGGAAGTGTTGCTAGGGAGTGCTAAAGGGTTATAGAATTTCGAGATACTTAAGAAGGCAGCAAAGGACCGTATGTATGAGGGATATGGGAAGGAGTGGATAGTGTTGTGTTTCGTTCATCTTCTAATTCTAAAGGCTAAATATGGCTGGTCAAACAATAGTTTCAATGATCTCCTTACTCTGCTGGGAAAGTTGCTCTCAAAGCCTAACTTTGTGCCAAAAAACACAAATGAAGCAAAGAAGATTATCAATACATTGAAGATGTGTGTGCAAAGAATACACGCGTGTAGCAACCACTACATATTTTACCGGGGTGAGTATACAACATTGCAAAAGTTTTCAAATTGCGATGGTGGCCATTACAAAAGTAATGCCAATTTCTGTGAGGACTGTACCAGTTCCTCCATCGGGAATAAGAGTAAGAAGGGTGCAAAGAAAAGTGTTGGTGCTCAAGTGGAGGACGAAACCTGTATAGGTACTGACATGACGACTTAACGCAGAGTCCCTGCATTAGTGATGTGGTATTTGCTGATGTTGAACCGTCTGAAGCATTTGTTCTCAAACCCAAAGACCGCCGAAATGATGACTTGGCATGCTGATCACCCAGTAAAGGCTAACGAAAAGTTTCAACATCCTTCCGATGCTCACCAGTGGAGGACCTTCAATGCCAATCATCCAAAGTTTTTAGGTGTAAAAAGGAATGTACAGTTCACGTTAAGTACATACGGCATAAATCTGTTTGGTGAAAGAAGCAGCACGCATAACACATGGCTAGTGCTGATGACCATGTACAACCTTCCCCATGGCTATGTCACAAGAGAAAGTTCCTTTTGCTAACCATTCTCATACAAGGCCCGAAGCAACCTTGCATCGACATAGATGTTTTCCTTGAGCCATTGATGGAAGATATGTA
Source organism: Setaria italica (assembly GCF_000263155.2). NCBI lineage: Eukaryota > Viridiplantae > Streptophyta > Magnoliopsida > Poales > Poaceae > Setaria > Setaria italica. The sequence goes on from NC_028451.1 coordinate 8,663,517, forward strand.
GAAGCTTTCCGAAAATCGGGTTCGGATGTGGGATGAGTACAAACAGGAGCACTTCACACTAAGGGCCATTATCTTTGTTACCATTAATGATTATCCCGCCCTATTTGCCCTGACAGGTGAGGTAAAAGCTAAGACAGCATGTGTAGTTTGCTTGGATGGTACATCATATGTGTACCTTAACGGATCTATGAAGATAATGTTCATGCAGCACTGGCACTTCTTATTGAAGACGCACAAATACCACAAAATGAAGGACTTTTTTGATGGCACCAATGAGAATGATTTTGCTCCAAAACCGGCTACGGGTAAAATAGTATTTGAAATTTGTGAGAAGGTCAAGTTCAAACTCGGTAAGAAGTCATTAGGTGGTGCTGATAATTCAAAAAGGGGAAGGAAGCATGCTGAAACCACTACATTCTTGTATCGGTGGGATCTGCTGGAGGGCCCATGGGAACTGAATAAGCTATATGGATGGATCATGAATGCAATGAAGCAAATTCCAGATCCCATCCAAGACTATCAACATCATCTTTGGTGGAATGTCGGGTACCGCCTCCAAGCGATCTCAAAAGCTAGTACTATGGGAAATCATGTCCATTGAGCCAGCTATCCCAACACCTCTTAAGTGGTCTGAGGTATCAATTACCTTCTCTCGAAAAGATCAGTGACTAATTTCTCAGAATTGGGACAATTTCCTCTCGTCCTGGTCCCGGTTGTTGCTAGCTCCAGGCTCACTAACGTACTCATTGACGCAGGCAATGGCCTCAACATCCTGTTCACCAAGACTTTGAAAAAGATGGGCCTCAACATCACGGAGATGCTTACCCCAACAAGCTCTCCCTTATATGGAATCATCCTAGGCAACGTGGCTATACCTCTTGGACAAGTAGTCCTGCCAGTTACCTTTTTGACCAAGGAGCACTACCAAACTAAGTACATCTGGTTCGAGGTGACGGATTTCGAGACTTCTTATCATGCTATCCTCGAAAGACCCACATTGGCCAGGTTCATGGCTATCCCGCATTATGTGTACCTGCTACTCAAGATGCCGAGACCCAATGGAGTCCTCTCCCTCCGCGGAGACTTGAAGAGATCATACGAGTGCGACATTGAGGTCGTGAAATTGGCCGCAACTACTCAAGTGCCTAATTCAACGCAACAAGTCTTCACCGCTTCAAAGAAGCTCTCCCCGACAAAACTCGAAATTCCAGAGAACAAATCGGGGGTTACCAAGGTCAAGCCGGCAAGCGACGTGGACTTCAAAGCCATCGACCTCAAGACCAACGACACCTCCAAGACAGCCCTGATCGGCACAAGGCTAGATGCTAAATAGGAAAGCACACTCATTAGCTTCCTTCGGGCTAACTGGGATATTTTCACGTGGAAACAGGTAGACATGCCAGGTGTGCCCCAGGGGCTGATTGAGCACTCACTTAATGTAAATCCCAAAGCTACTCCAAAGAGACAACGACTACGACGATTTGCCCAGGATAGAAGGGAAGCCATCAAGAAAGAGTTGGCAAAACTACTCGCGGCAGCCTTCATAAAAGAAGTCTTCCATTCGAGTGGCTCATCAATCCTGTCCTGGCTCAAAAAAAGAACAACAACGAGTGGAGGATGTGCGTTGACTACACAGATCTCAACAAGCATAGTTCAAAGGACCCTTTCGGGCTCCCGAGGATCGACCAAGTCATCGACTACACAGCTAGATGCGCACTACTCTATTTCCTAGATTGCTACTCAGGGTACCACTAGATAGCTCTCAAAGAAGAAGACAGGCCAAGACTGCGTTTATCACCCCTTACGGACCTTTCTGCTACACGACAATGTCCTTCGGGTTGAAGAACGCAGGCGCCACCTACCAACACGCAATCTAGATGTGCTTTGAGAAACAGCTACACCACAATGTTGAGTCATACGTGCACAATGTCGTAGTCAAAACTAGAAATCCAGATGACCTCATCGCCGACTTGGAAGAAACCTTCGCTAGTCTACAGACTTTCCGATGGAAGCTCAACCCAACGAAGTGCGTCTTTAGCGTACTATCTAGAAAACCAGTCAGGTTTATCATTAGCCACAAAGGTATTGAAGCAAACCTTGAAAAGATATCCGCCATCATCATCAACATGCAAGGCTCCGTCTGGTATCAAGGACGTTCAGAAGCTGACTGGGTACATGACGGCCGTCGACAGATTTATCTCAAGGCTTGGAGAATGGGGCCTTCCCTTCTTCAAACTACTCAAGCAGCAAGACAAGTTTTAGTGGACCGAGGAAGCAGACAAAGTCCTGCTACAATTGAAGGATTTCTTGTCAAAGCCACTGATTCTCACATCACCCACTCCTAATGAAGACTTGTTCTATACATCACTGCAACTACTCATGTCGTAAGCTTGGCAATAGTAGTCGAGAGATCCAAACAAAGCCATGTATACAAAGTATAGAGGCTAGTTTATTTCGTCAGTGAAGTACTCTCATATTCCAAGACCCGGTACCCACCGGTCCAAAAATTACTGTATGCCATACTACTTACCTTGCAGAAGCTGTGGCACTACTTCCAGGAACACAAGATCTCCGTTATCATATACTTCTCCCCTAAGTGAGATTCTCCACAATCGAGACACTACAGGCAGGATCTCAAAATGGGCAGTAGAACTTGGGGCGTTATCCCTGGAATTCAAGCCAAGAACCGCGATCAAATCCCAAGCTCTAATCAACTTCATGGCAGAGTGGTGGGAAAATCAACTACCGACGCTGGCAGAGCACCTAGAGCATTGGGTGATGTATTTCGACGGGTCACTCAAGCTTGAAGGCGCCGGCGCAAGAGTACTCTTGATATCACCCAAAGGCGAGCAACTCAAATATGTTCTTCAGATCTTCTAGGAGGCATCCAATAATGAAGCAAAGTACAAAGCGTTACTGCATGGGCTCCGCCTAGCGGTATCACTAGGAATCAAAAGGTTGCTAGTCTACGGCGACTCACTAATAGTCATCAACCAAGTTAATGACGAGTGGGATCGTAACAAGGAGAATATGGATGCGTACTGTAGAGAAGTATGCAAGCTCGAAAACAAATTTTCGGGCCTGGCATTTCATCACGTAGTCTGCGACAACAACGTCACCGCGAATGTCTTGTCCAAGATGGGTTCAACTCATGCTCAAGTCCCAGCAGGAGTCTTCATCCATGAACTCCACAAGCTATCCATAGCAGACCCGACACCTACTACAATCACCGATCATGGTCCTGAGGCACCAGATCGGGAGTTAATGATGATTGACGTGGATTGAAGAATTCCATTCATTGACTACATAAAAGAGAAAAGACTACCCTTGGATAAAACGCAGGCAGAGTAGGTCCAATGACAAAGAAAGAACTATATTTTAGTCGGAGACAAGCTCTACAAACGAGGTGTATCATCAGGAGTACTCATAAAATGCGTCGCACGAGAAGATGGCAAGGACATATTGGAGGAGATACACAAAGGAATCTGCGGCAACCACGCATCCTCGCGCACGATCGTGGGCAAAGCTTTCAAAGCAGCGTTCTACTGGCCAACCACCCTAGAAGATGGTGAAGAACTAGTCCATCGATGCCAGGGTTGTCAGTTCTTCACCAAACAGCAGCATGTCCCCGCCTACAAGCTTATTACCATACCTCCAACATGGCCCTTTGCATGCTGGGGGCTCGACATGATTGGTCCACTTCCAACGGCACCCGGAGGATTCAATCAAGTACTGGTAGCCATCGACAAGTTCACTAAGTGGATAGAGGTGAAGCCGGTAACCTGCCCCAAGGCAGATAAAGTACTCAACTTCCTCAACAAGATCGTCCACCGCTATGGATTCCCCAACCGGATCATCACAGACCTAGGTTCCAATTTCAACAACCATGAGTTCTAGGAGTACTGTGAAAATAGTGGCATCGACGTTCGTTACGTCTCCGTGGCTCATTTGAGGGCCAATGGCCAAGTCGAGCGCGCCAACGGGACGCTTTTGGAAGCACTAAAGAAAAGATTGCACGACATTGGCAACACCAAAGGAGGCAAGTGGCTCAAAGAGCTACCCAACATCCTCTGGGGGCTACGTACTCAACCGTGCAAGCCCACGGGGCAATCACCCTACTTCCTAGTCTACGGATTAAAAGTTATCCTCCCTGCTGACATTACGTGGAAATCCCCAGCAGTCGAGCAATACGACGGAGGGGCAGCAGAGGAAACAAGGCTCCGGATATAGACAGCCTTGAAGAATCACACTATGCAGCACTTGTCCAGTTTGCAAGATACCTTGAAGGGCTCCACCGCTATCATGATCAAAATGTCAAAGAATGTTCTTTCAGCATAGGCGATATGGTCCTCAAGCGTATTCAAGACACCAAGGGGCTGCACAAGCTTAATTCACTATGGGAAGGGTCGTACATCATATCCAAGGTCACAGGCCTAGGATCGTACAGGCTACAACACCTCTCCGGCGAAGACATCGAGAACTTGTGGAACATCGAGCATCTCTGTCACTTCTACCCCTAGTCAGAAGACTACGGGGCACTCTAAATAGGCCACTGGCCAACATTGTAAGTTTTTCAGCATATTAATGCAGTATTTTTTGTTGACATCCGACTACTCGTCCTCGCCTCAATCGCGGCTTGCCAAAGCGGTTCAGCAGAATCTTATAAGCCATTGAGCTTTCCGGGCCACAACGCCCCAGTGCGACTTGTAATTACAAGTCCACATGAGTTATTCAACTCACCTGGCAGTTCGTAAAGCGGACTAGCGGCGTAAGAGCCACCAAGTCATCTGAGAGTACATAAACTACTCGTTCCACTACTTATTTATGACAATTTTTGTCTTGAGGACATTTTGTATTAACGAATTTTGCAGTTTTAGGATTCATAGGGTACATCAATGCCACCGCTCAAAGAAGTCAGGGCAACAAAAATACAACAGTATGCTCAACAACGACTACAAGCTTCTGCTTATCAGCAGTTATAATAGAAGTCCCAGGCTTTTACAATATCACGCAAAGTATGTGTGAATAGCCCCAGGACAACTCTACACCTCGGAGCAAGAAGCGTCGAGGTGGAAGCAGAAAAGAGAGCGCATCAAGAAAGCTGCGCTCAATTGCTGCACTCAAGGAAGCTATACTTCAGTCCTCCCCCAGCAACGATCCAGATAAAGATCGGGACGCACGGTGCTCTCTCCTTACGAGAATTCTTCTAGCATCATGGCCTCCGGACTTAGCCGAAGAAACTATGGAAGGAAGGACCATCTGGGCACTCATTACGAGAATCCTCCTGGCATCATGAGATCTAGTGGAAGCTACCCTTGGCGAAGAGCAAAAGCCTCAAACCAACTATCGCTATAACCCGAGCCATGAGCTCTCCGAAGGCAGAAGCAACCCTATTTATAGCCAAGGCAACAAGCTACCGTTCCTCATCCCACTTCTGCAGCTGCAGTTGCTTAGGGCATGATTCTTCATATTCTTTTGCAAAATGTGGTGGTGACTGATGAGTAGATGGTCGAGAATCATCTGCAGTACATGATTCAGTAGGCTGTAGAAGTATAGTTTGTGGGGTAAGAGCTCGCGATGGAGCAGCTATGAAGCAGATGTGGGAGAGATGGAGATTGATTTCTATGGTAAATGAGGCGATGGTTGCGTGGTAGGTGGGAACTTTTGGTGCGCCAGGGTGCTGTGGAATCGTAAAAACACTCATCACACTTTTGGTGGACAAACTTGTGGCGAGATGGTTTCGTGGCTGCGTCAAGCCTAGTTTTATTTCTCAATCAAACACTTACCAAACTAGTTGTGGCAAGCCTAATCTTATGTGTTGCAATTTATGGCTGACAACCAAATACACCCTAAGAGCCAAGCCTTTGTCAACCACCATCTCCACAAATCTTGTGGCGGCCTAGTCAGTGCATGCCTCCAAGAGTAATGAAGCTAAAGGATGAGGGTAGAAAATGGGATTGGAAATTCAGAGCTTTAATATCTAGGATTGAAGTCCTAGGAGCAGTAAAATGGTTATAGAGGGAGAAGGGAAAAGGAAGGGAGAGGGGGAGTCCAGGCACGACGGCAACGGGAAGGAGGGCACCGAGTAGGGCTGGTCGGTGGCACAATGGTATCATATCCCATAAGTTTCCATGAGACTAAAAAATATGTTGTAAACATGAGAATGCAAAACAATTATTTTGTCGTAGATTTTCTGTTTTCAAAAGCTTCATTTTTCTACAATATTTTTTTTTGCTAGAGCATGGATCCAAATTTCTGCTCGGGATACATGGTAAAGAAGGTCCGGTGTAAAACAAAAGCTCCAAGAACCGTACTGTACATACTTCCATGTAAGATGCTGGATGCATTAGCATGGCATAACTTGGTGCAACAACAAACAATTCAAGCAAGCAAATCTCACACACCTCAGAAAATAAAGACAAAAGACATCTGGTACGACTCACCTCAAAACCGAGAGAGGGATGGATAGTGGCACAATGGTATCATATCCGATGAGTCGGCCATTGATTAAAAAATAGTTCATAAACATGAGAATGCAAAACAATTATTTTGCTAGATATTTCTTTTTTCTTCAAAAGCTTCATTTTTATATGAAACTTTTTTTTTGCTAGAGCATGGATCCAAATTTCTGCTCGGGATACATGGTAAAGAAGGTCCGGCGTAAAACAAAAGCTCCAAGAACCGTACTGTACATACTTCCATGCAAGATGCTGGATGCATTAGCATGGCATAACTTGGTGGTGAAGAAAATAATTCTAGCAAGCAAATCTCACACGCCTAAGGAAATAAAGACAAAAGGCATCTGTCATGACTCACCACTCTTGTCACGAAAAAGAAGATGATGAACATGCATTCAGTACGACAGTAACAACATCAGAGTACAACTGTGCAGGCTGCCACACAGGCTACAGTACAACAGTTATAAACGTGAGTCTTTCTTCCTCTGTAAGCAACCCAGAAGCATAGTTGTCTGCGGCTATAAAAGGAGTTTACCCGTTCTAGTTTCACCTCTCTCTTCATTCACAATTATTACCCTCCATCCCTCCACAAACTAGAATGGATCTTTCCCCAAAGTTTTTCGCCTTGCTCGTCGTTATCGTCCTCCTTCTCGGTTCCAATGGTACGTCTATTGCTTGATTAGTACACACATGTATCATTGAGCCTAAAAGATTTTAGGACTTCGGGTTTTGGAATAATCCTGCACATAGCATGCTTGAATCCTTGTATCCATGTAGTCATTGGAGATAGCTCCCACGCATGTTGTTAACTGGATTTATTTGTGTATGCAGAGATGCAGGGCCCAGTGCGTGTGGCAGTGGCGAGGCAGTGCCAGTCGCAGAGCCACCGGTACAAGGGCCCATGTGTGCATGACACAAACTGCGCAAGCGTTTGTCAGACCGAAGGTTTCACTCGTGGCAAGTGTGTAGGCTTTCGTGGCCGCTGCTTCTGTCTTAAGGCTTGCTAGCTGCCTGGGCCTGGCGACCTGCATACATGTGCTCAATAGATCGAAATAAAAGATGTATGCATCGGCTAATGGCATGAGCATATGAATAAAATAAACATCCGGATAATAAGTTTTGAATTTGAGACAATATATCTACTTGCAAATGGTGTTTTTTGAATTCTTGCATATACATTTTTTGAAATGAATCAGGCAGGAGTATTATTGCATATAATGTTGTGAGGAAAAATGACGTACCTAACTAGCTGCTAGAGCGCTTGGACGTTCTTGGATGGTGCTTCCACTGCAACCCGATACCTCACGATAACGGTTGGTGGATCATTCTCAGTAGCACAACAAATCCTCTCCGTGCTTTCTTAGGGGGTGTTTGGATCTTTAGGATCTCCTAAAATTTATGTCACATCGAATATTCGGAGGCTAATTAGGAGGACTAAATATGAGCTAATTATAAAACTAATTACACAGATGGAGGCTAATTCACAAGACGAATCTATTAAGCCTAATTAATCCATCATTAGCACATGTTTACTGTAGCATCACATTATCAAATCATGAACTAATTAGGCTTAATAGATTCGTCTCATGAATTAGTCTCCATCTGTGCAATTAGTTTTGTAATTAGTCTATATTTAATACTCCTAATTAGTATCTAAACATTCGATGTGACAGAAATTTTAGGAGGGACTAAAGAACCAAACACCCCCTTACTTCCATATTAATCATGATGCCCAGCATAAACAACGAGTAACAGGCACTGTCCCCCTTCCCGATCTCGTTTGAGCTCTTGTCGTCACAAGTGCCATCTTGTCTCCGCTAGCTCGTTTGTTTTAACTAATGGATTACTAAAAAGTCACAAATAAAAATTAGAAAGTTACACAGCACAAACGCTTGGGACTACTAGAGGGGTCACAGTAGTCTTTTGTGGGGGTTAGGCCGTTCATACAATGCCCCTCCCCCCCCCCCCCCCCCCCCCACCCCAAAAAAAAAAAAAAAAAAAAAAAAGATATCCGCACATGCATATAGGATGCCACTAGGCCGAATCAGCAGCAAAATACACATCAAACAAAAAGGGCCCAAAACGCCGAAAGAAGACACAACAGGCATGACCCCGGAGCCCACGTTTGTTGGCAAGAAATGACCCATTCACCATCACGGTTTCTTTCAGAGGAGGAGCCAGGGAGATGGGGTTTTGCTTCCACTGGCCCAATTAGCCCACCAAACCGCGATCTCCTATCCCAATGTACCACCTCCGTTTCCAGTTAGTTATGAACTTAGGAAAACTTAAAAACAAACTACAATTTAAAATGAAAGGAATATATAAAAAGTAGTATCAGTCATCTGATCTCTCTAGCTACAAGGCTTGACGTACTTGACTACAAGTTAGTAAGGACTTTGGCGCGAAATAATCATACATGAAATTTAGATTTGCATGTGATGTTATCGGTAGGTATATAGTATAGGCCTTGCCAACGCAGTCTATTTTTTGTTCAGACCTGTTTCAGTTTGGTCATACAATTTATTACCTAGGCCTTGCCATTTATTTTTTTTTCAGACCTGTATGTTTCAGGTTCGTCGTACAATTTATTGCCTACAGGTCCAGTCAAGCTCCGTTCAATTTTTTAATCTGACCAATAGACAGGCTGCGGGTTTCCACGTTTGACCAATCAAACTGATCCGCAAACATGAAGTCTGGTGACTCCCCAAAATCCCAACTTTAACACTACGCAAAAAGAAGATTTCCTATCACATCAAACTTGCGGTACATGCATGGAGTACTAAATGTAGATGAAATCAAAAACTAATTGCACAGTTTTATTGTACTTTGCGAGACGAATCTTTTGTACCTAATTAGTCAATGTTTGGACAATAATTCACAAATACAAACAAAATACTACAGTTGCGTATTTATGGCAAAATGCAAACTTTGCCACTCCTAATTTGAAAACTAAACAAGACCTGGATTGCGGATTCGGTTTTGTTAACGCTGAGAGATGATCTTTAATTTGTTTTCCGAATGCTAGCTTTCATTTGAGGCTGGAGCGCTTCACTGAAGATGGTATCCCCTACGCTCTCAATAGAAGAACATCAGGTCTGAATTCGCAAGAGGTTCAAAACAGGACCAATTCTGGAATAAGGCCCTACGTATCACTTTCAACAAGTTTTTTATATTTTCATTTGAATACGAATTACACGCAATGGCGCACATACTTTATCATTATATTTTTCCAACACGATATCGGGACTTTTTGGGACCTCGATGGACATGAAGCCTCAAAAATCATCATCGAATATTGTTCTCGTGATGACTTCTCCTACATTGGATAAATAGCAAGGCGGATGAACTGATGATGAGCTGGATGGTATGGATCGCAGATTCCTGGTGCATGCATCACCTACCGAGCGAAGAAGATGCTTCGAGATCTGGATCATCATCTCGTGACGGATGACGTGCGTGTCAACATGAGCCAGCACATGGTTCTTATCTTATTATCCCTTTGAGCAAAGAGAGGATAGGAGGTCCACGTAATGGGAAGGCTGTGCTCGGAGGACTGTTAGGTTACACTCGTCACGGTAGATCCCTTATCACCAACATTAAGTTATTTGCTGTGCTTGGATCAATAGGGTGAAATCTAAGTTATTTTTGGATCGACGTACAAAAAATGTTTTCCAAGAAAAATTCAAATGTCCAATATATAAACATTTCGAATTCCGAGTACGTGGACGTGTGTAAATTGATAAGGAAAGGGTATCAAAGTGTTCAACTGATCGATTGAGCGAGCGTGGACAAATTCGCAGCGAAAAAAGGAAATGCTAAGGGCTCATCTGTAAGGACCTTTACCAGCTCTATCGTTGCCTGCTTTGCACGAACCAAAACACCGTAGCATGAAACCATTTGACAAATCAAGATAAAAATAAACTAAGTTGAAACTGGATCTTTTATCTTCATCAACTTCAACTTTATCGTTGAAGCGGTTTTAATCAAACCATTTCAGATGATTTCTAAATTGATAGATCGGAGATGAACACGCTACTGCGATAAATGAGGTGGAATGGGAAAGGAGGACCGGAGAACATGAAGACATGTGAAATGTGTGATTGGAGAAGGCCCATACGCCAAACAAAGAGTTCGTCCCCGGGGCGGCGGGTATTCTACAGCCCAATCCGAAACGTATTTTCTTCCTCCGGCTGCAAAACGTGCAAGAGCAAGCAAGCCACCCCCTCGCAGAGCACATGGCCGACCCTCTTTTCCGTGCACCACGTCCACGGATCCCGTGGTGCTCTGGACTCCGTAGATGGATCAGAGGCAGCCGCCGACCACGGCAGTGAGGCCCACCGCCCACGGTGAACCAGGCCCACGTGGGGTTCACGCGCCGCGGCCCCGTCGGTGACCCGCCGCATCCGACCCGGCTCCCGACCGGCCTCCCAATCAGCAGCGGACAGGTGGCGCACCAGTCCCACTTGGCAGTGGCTCGGAGTGGAACGAAGCGGAGTCGCCGTCGGCTAGCCGTGCGCTCCGTCCCTCTCGGCCTCACCCGCCTCCTTATTTAGACGAGCGGCGGGCGGGCCAGCGAGCCAGAGGAGACGAGACGCCATCGCGACAAGTCGACCAGCGAATCTTGGCGTCGTCATCCCCTTTCTCTCTCGCTCAAAAGTTGCCGGAGCCCCCTCTCTCCGTCTCCCCACCGCCATGGAGGAGGCGCAGGGTACGTCTCGCTCTCATCTCGTTCCCTCCCCGATCTTGATGGTATGCTACCGTAATTCAGGCGCTGCGTGGCCGTGGATGTGATTTCCGATTCCGCCCCCGCCCTGCCTAGGTCGAATTCAGGTTCCGTTCTTGATTCTGTTTCATTTCGAGCAGCAAATTCTGGTCCCATGCAATGAGGGCCTTGGCATCTGATCTTTCCGAATCAGGTGTATCCAGGTCCAGTTACGGGACGTAAATTGCCACCAGTCCTGGTTTAATGCCGATTAGAGTACAATTTCAGTACTTCAGCCGTTATATACTTATATCCTGATGAATCATCATATTACATCACTCATGAAAATGCAGGATGCGTTGCCGCTAGTAGGCTCAAGCCGATGCTCCATACTTCCTGGAGCATGCACCTCTGTTCTTTGGGTCCCAGTTAATTATGCTTTTCTGAGGAGAAAGGGGTCCCGATTAGGTAGTTCCCCCCAGTTTTCCGTCAGAGCGCGCATCATTTACCGTATAAGCTTACTGTTAAATGGTTGGTGGATACACGCGCATGTGCCCGCCATCGATGTTGTGTTCTTCTGTACCTTCGAGATGCAGATCCATGTGTCAGGCATATTCCTATGCTTTTGCTCCGTGGCTTCCTCTGCGTGTGCCTTTGGAACCTCCATCAGTCTGCCTATTGCTCCGTTGGAAAATACACCAGCAGAGGATGCAATGCATGACATCTTGGGAAATTGTTTTCTTTCTCTAAACTAGAATATGTAGACAGGCCTTAGCAGTTGGAACCATGCTGTCAATCTTGTCTGTCATGCCTGCTCCTTTCAAAGACGTACTGCCACCAATGCAAATGCCAAGTACATATATATGTATCAAGTGGGAAAAAAAATAGTACCTGAAAAAAACTTGATGCTTCCCTCCATATGTAGGATTGTTTACTGAACTCACAGGCAGTTACGGCATTCTGGAATCTGACAGAAGAGTTATTGGATTTACAAGTGGCAAGTTATAGACTGTAACCCCTTTTCTTGCCAGCCTGCCTACCTGATTTCTTTGAGGTTAGCTAGGAAAGAAAATTTTTAGGACAACGAAGGATCTATGCTCAGTTTTTTTTTCTTTGTGGAATCAGTTCTATTATTATTGTTAGCTGAAAGGTCCATACTGCTTATGATTAATCATGATCTAAATGTTCTTTCCGTTTTTTTTTTTTACTCTAGTTGTTCAGTCAAAGGATGGAACCATCTCGGTTGCTTCTGCATTTGCTGGTCATCAGCAAGGTGAGACCATACAACAGTGATTTAACATCTTTTACTTCTAGGTCTCATGTAGGTGCACAGCTTACTGACAGAAGATTAAGCTCTTATGTTATATTTGAGCTATAATCTAAATGGTCACAACGTTCAGTGTTTTGTTAATTTGCAACATGTAAGGACTGCAACAAAAATCGTAAACATGTGTTCTCACAACTTCTGCAGCCATACAAGACAGGGACCACAAATTCTTGACAAAAGCAGTGGAAGAAGCCTACCGGGGAGTCGAATGTGGTGATGGAGGTCCGTTCGGTGCAGTTGTCGTCTGTAACGATGAAGTAGTAGTTAGCTGCCACAACATGGTTCTGAAGCACACTGATCCAACTGCACATGCTGAAGTAACTGCAATAAGAGAGGTAAATGCTTCAGGCCACTCTCAGAAGTTACCCTCCACCACATCTTTCTTGTGATCTCTAGTAGCTCATTCCATTCTTTGATATCTGCTTCACATAATCATTTATGTTCATATTTCAGGCTTGTAAAAAGCTAGGAAAAATTGAGCTGTCTGACTGCGAAATTTATGCATCCTGTGAGCCATGCCCAATGTGCTTTGGTGCAGTTCATCTCTCCCGGATCAAGGTTCATACTAGCTATTTTGATTGCTTAGCGTGGCGGACATAGGCAAATAGCTTATACTGTGGTCTAACATTCCCATTCGTTCTGCAACGCAGAGGTTGGTTTATGGCGCCAAGGCGGAGGCTGCCATTGCCATTGGATTCGATGACTTCATTGCAGATGCTCTGAGAGGCACTGGGTTCTACCAGAAGGCGAACTTGGAGATCAAGAAGGCTGACGGCAACGGAGCGCTGATCGCTGAGGAGGTCTTTGAGAAGACTAAGGAGAAGTTCCAGATGTACTGATGCCTAACAGAAGACAGATTTCAGATTTGTACAATGCTCACTCAGAAGGAATACTACAATGCTCAAATTTCCATTGCTTCGGAATACTATCCGTCCAAATGTTTTACGTTCCGAGGATACCCCAATTTCTTGTAAACTTACAAGGCAGTTCATTGCTGCCGCTTAATGTGCAGTTAATGGAATTCAGTTTCTGTCCTTCTCATGGTGCCTTACATACTTCCTTAGCAGGTTCTGAATTTGAGCTTGAACTAGCATAGAGTTGTCATGGTGCCATTGCATATTTGAGAATGAAATATACCACTTTGGCCTCATTGATGAACTTTTGTTCAGCGGAAAGTTGTGACTGAACCCGGACTTCAGAAAGTTCTTTAGACATAGGAGCATGTATATACCAAGATATGTTTTAAGACAAAAGTGTGTGTTTCGTGTGATCTTTATCATTGTTAAGGTTCACACACAACCACTTTCTTACTCAACTATTTTTGTATCAATATACTTTGTGCATGTATAGTTTTTTATACAGAATAGGGAGGCGTATGCTTGCTACTGCACCACGAAGCGCCACTGCACGAGACAGCGATCCCAAACTTGTCTCCATCAGGAGGTCTTCACAGCGCCGAGCGCCCTGCCCCCTCGTCTCCTTCTCCCCCACCGAAGTGTCGCTGGGAACTTGAGCTTTTCGATCTCTCTGCTGCTGCCAGTGCCATCCATGGAGGCTCCCCAGGGTACGTCATGTACGTTTTCTCTCGCTCTCTTCCATTCATATGGTGATGAACAAATGGGGACAGGATCTGTCGTAGTTTAGCTTTCGATTACCAATTTGCGCTTGTGAGCTCGACCCCGGGTCCGGGAGAGTAAAACTATGTTCTTGATCCGATCCGTTGGGGAATTAGGAGGTTCTTTTAGGATCGATAGAGGTCAAGACTTGAGCTCTGTCCTAGTGTTCTTCCGAGTTGGACCTGGACGAACTGCAGCTTAATAGAACTTGGAACAGATGTTCAGACTAGTCCTGACTGTTGGAATATGATCTCTGATTAATCACAAAGTATTAATTAAATTTAATCCGAGATTAATTAGAGATAAATCATGGGATAATGACCATCTAAAATATCTCGGTTTGTTGCTATAGTCGGCTGCAACCCTAACTTCTTGGAGAAGGTATGACCCTACCCATAAATATTAGAGGGACTCCTAATCGCGATTAACGAGTTAACGACGTGATTAGCCACCCAAACCGGATCTGTTCTTCCACAAGAACAGATCGTACCCACGTTCAGGCCACGGATCATCAGATTAAGTAGTTCTTAATCTGGTGATCAAATCTTCACTGCTACTTCTACATCAGCATCTACATCAACTTCAGAGGCAAATCATGGAGGTTCAAGGCCCTGGTTAGTCTAATCTAAATATTCCGCATTAATTATGATTAGTGATCATGTTTAGGTTAAGATTACCATAGAAAACTTCAACATTGTCATATTGGTGTCCCCATACAAACAGCAAGTTTTTCAGAATCTACGACACATCATGCTTTTGATCAGTACCTATTTTTTTGACTGACAGAAACCATGGAGGAAGTTAATAGAATGTTTTGATATTGGAGATCTGCTTTTTTTGTGATAACAGTAATAGCAGTATTTGTGTAGCAGAATTCTGGAGATTTTCTTGTTCAGGCCTGAGTTTCTTGCAATCGGTTTTTGGTCACCAGTAGTTGTGTTTCATGTTCCAATTTAACAGAATAATTTGATCGCCAGTAGTCCACTGTAGGAAAATGCAGGTGCTTATGCGCCTATCAGGTTCTGAAATTCAATGTATCAGAAGCTACATGAGGTTTAGAGTATATATAAAAATAGTGCATTATAGGATTGAGTGAATTTCAAAGCCACTTATGTAGTTAAATGATCCACAAAGAAATTGAGGAAGCAGCATAACAGTACTTTATTAAGATAAAGTACTGGATATGCAAAACAGTACTTTATTAGGCAAAAGTATGGTTTTCATTAGCCAATAATAATTATACCAGGCATAGACGCATCCTGTAGATTAGGATGAGATGATGTAGCTGTAGCATAACTGCATGTTCAGTAGCTACAGGTGCAGGCTTCAGATTCTATAGTGGCAAAGTTGAAATAGTTTCAAGCATAGATCCATTTGTAATAGTGCACCAGGGCCATTTTATTTTAGGTCTAGTAGCAGTTCTCTCTCACACAATAGATCCTTGATGTTCATATCATAATTGTTAAATAGGCAAAACAATGCAATTATTAGGCAATAATATGCTACTGAATTAGGCAAAACAATATACTTTACTAGGCAATAATATTGTTCTAGATTACGAAAAATCATGTACTTCATTAGGCAGTTAAATAATATACGAAATAATGTCACTAATTCATTTTTTGTTTTCTTTTTCTGTGGAGTTGCATATTTACATCAATTAGCCTTTGATATGTCTTTTGATTTCTGGTGATAATGCTTTTCCGGAGATGCTGCTCTTTATATGATAAACGGCTTGTGTAGCAGAATAGAAATTTTCCTGTTTGGGTCTGTCATTTTGCTGGATACAATGAAATAGGCGACTTCCAGTTTTTAGGATTTAATTGGTACAGCTACAATATTGCTAACAGGCTGTGTGACCAATTTGAGTTATTAGTGCAACACTGAATTTGAGTTATTTAGTTAGAGAAGGTATTAATGTCAGCTCTTGTTACTATATGTTTTTGTTGCAGCCATGATTGCGGTTTTCATATGCTTATGCATGCCGAGCACTGGGATGGGCGTACAATATATAACTTTCAGGAGAAAGATATGCCTAACATCCGGAAGTTGCTAACATATAAATGGTTCACTCACTCTGAGAACGACACTGACTGGAAGAGGAAATTAAGCTTGGCATAGGTACGCCCCACACCCACATGTAAGCAACTTAAACAACCTCTTTTATTGCATAAATAACATTAGCAAACCATCAAATTAGCTGTCTGCAAAAAGCAACTAACTGAAAGTTACAGAAATACATGTATTTTGTAAGCATGTTAACAAGCTTGATCATATAAGCTTTTTAATCTACTATATGCATATAGCAGTATGCTCACTGAAAGCATGTTAACAAGCTCCAGAAAATTTAAATAACCAATTTTAAAATAGCAAATATATGCTGACATTGTTCCTAAAGACCTTTTTATCTTCATGTTTTTTCGAAAAATAAAAATGCTAAACTTAACAGCAACATCCTGGAACCCCTCTCCTCTTTGTTCTTCACTCACATCAC
Organism: Setaria italica; assembly: GCF_000263155.2. Taxonomy (NCBI): domain Eukaryota; kingdom Viridiplantae; phylum Streptophyta; class Magnoliopsida; order Poales; family Poaceae; genus Setaria; species Setaria italica. The sequence continues at coordinate 8,680,114 of NC_028451.1, forward strand.
AGCGACAAAATCTATTGAACAGCCTCAACCACTAAGTCAAGCCCCTCTCCGGCTCTCCCTCTGCTTTCTTTGGGCACCTTGCAGCGTTGTGGTCTGTTGACCTGCAAAGCCTGCACTTGTTCTTCCTCTTAGGTTCTACATTCATTCCTTTTTTTAGCCTTCTCTCCTTCTTGCGCCCCTTTACCTTGGATCTCGGCGGGTTCCCTACAGGTACTGCCATGTTACCTGAAACAAAGTTTCGGATTTTGTTCAAAGTTACAAAAGGAGGGGAATTTAGAGGGCTGCCTTTTATTCTAAATCATTTTGTTACCTGTGGTAGGTGCACTGGTAGTAGACAATAACATTGCAGAAGACCCTGCAGCACCATCAGTAGCTGAGACAACAGCAGGGACAGATGCTGCAATGTTGGTTCTGTGTTGCCTGCTGTTCTTCTTTCTTCTCTTAGTTTCATCAACTTCAGAGCGCATCGCAGCTATGTGATTCTGCATAAGAGTATACCTTTCTTTTGAAACACAATCCTCAGCTGCCAACTCCGCAAACGCTGTAGACAGGTTGGTGAACCACAACGTTTTCTTGCTGGTCAACGGCATACCACGGGCAATAAAATCAGGCTGCGCACTCGCCCCTCCAAATGATTTCTCAGTGTTTTCAACTGCTTTTTGTGTCCACCTTTTCAGTATGTAGCGATCAGGAATTTGCTTCACACCTAATATTGTCAATACCTTCATAACATGGCAACATAGCATCCCATCCCTGTCAAACTTGCTGCATTCGTAGTAGAAATTCTCCTCCTCCTCAATTGCTGTCCCTAAGTATGATCTCTTGCCATATCCGTACACACGAAAGTTGTTAGGCACCAGCAAATAATGCAACGAACCTTCAGGGTTCACATCGTACTCTGCAGTTTTTTCAAACTCCTTGGAAAACCTGTAGAATAGGTTTTTGGTGTAGCCAGCACGTGCATGTCTCTCAATAGGGTATTTTGACCATCTTCTTCTTTCCCTGTCATCAGTCCTAAAGTCCTGCCCATCTTGAGCAACCAGGCACTTCTTCTGGATCTTTTGGTATTGCCTAACGAAATTCAGAATCGACATGTTAGGGTTAACATACTTTTTCAACACCGCATTGAACCCCTCACTGCGTTGGGTTGATTGCAAGAACGGGCAGAAGCAATGCATAAAGTATGCTGGCACAAAGCTGCTTCTGATCGCATAGAGGCGCTGAAAATGCTCATTCTCATGCAAGCCATATTTGCTTATCATAGCTGCCCATTCCGCTTCAAATTCAGCAGGAGTCACCGTGTGGTTGACACACTCCTTGAAATCATCTTCCAATTTCTCATCCTTCTCAAGGACCGGACCTATTGTACCTGAAAAATTGTCCATTATGTGCCAACGGCAATTACGGTGATTTGTATTGGGCATTGCTTGAGCAATCGCACTTCTCATAGCTCCATCTTGATCTGTGATAATGTTCAGAGGGGCCTTGCCTTTCATTGCCTCCAGGAATGTTTCAAACAGCCATACGTAGCTAGGTGTCTTTTCATCCCTGATGAAGGCACAACCCAACTGGAATGTCTGCCCATGACCATTGATCCCAATGAATGGAGTAAAAGGCATACCATACATATTTGTCATGTAAGTTGCATCAAAGGAAACACAATCATGGTATGATTCGATGTAAGCCCTCCTTGCATCACTGTCAACCCAAAACAGGTTCTAAACCCTATTATCTTTATCCAGTTTAACCTTGTAATAGAAGTCAGGATCCTCCTCCTGAAGCTGCACGAAGTAGTCCAAAGTTTCCTGCATGTCCCTGAACTTGAGATTTCTGGTGTCAACCGAGAGCGAGAGAGAGGTAGGAGTACCTTCACCCCTAGGGGTGGTAGCAGCAGAGCTGTTGGCCATCTCGTGTTCGCGTGAGGGAGTCTGCGCAAGGCAGCGACGCGCAGTGCCGTGTTGAGTCGCCGGCGTGGCGGCGGTGGTGCTTCCCGTCGCTACTGCGCAAGACCTAGATCGGTAGGTGTGTCGGTGGGACGGCCGATAGCGGCGAACCTCGTGAACCGAGCCGTGGTCCCCACCTTGTTTATATAGCGCAGCGCGACAGGGGCCCACCACCCAATGTTAGGGTGGGTGCCTCGATCAGGACGCGGATCAGGGTCCCAATGGGCTTGGGGCCTTTGGGCCCATTGGGGAGGACATCAATCTAACATTCTCCCCCTTGATCTCATCATTTACTTTTAACTTTACACTTTTTGCTTTTATTCGTTTCATCATAGATTAATCTGTAGAGCATGCCTCATTGTCACAGCTTAATCGCCGATAGAATAAACAGCTACAACACACCTTTCTATTTTGAAACAATTCTGTTTCTTTTTGGCCCTTTATAATCCAGGAATCATGGGCTTTCCCTTAAACTCATGCCGGCTAAGTGTTCTCTGAACACATTGGGTGGTAAGCCTTTCGTAAGCGGATCCGCAAGTATATCCTTTGTTCTTATATGCTCGAGACTTATAGTGCGATCCTGGATTTTGTCTTTCACAACATAAAACTTTATCTCAATGGTTTTGGAAGCATTGCTTGATTTGTTGTTGTGAGCATAGAATACTGCTGGCTCATTGTCGCGGTACATCTTTAATGGTCTACGAATACAATCGACCACTCTCAATTCGGGTATAAATTTCTTTAACCACATCGCCTGCCCCGTGGCCTCATGACATGCAATAAACTCTGCATGCATCATGGATGACGTAGTTACTTTCTGTTTGGAGCTTCTCCACGAAATAGCTCCTCCTGCGAGAGTGAACACGTAACCAGACGTGGATTTTCTATCATCTTTGTCTCTCGCAAAGTCTGCATCTGAATACCCTTTTATCTCTAGGGAATCAGATCTCTTATATGTAAGCATGAGGTCTTTTGTGCCTCGCGTATAACGCAATGCTTTCTTCACTATCTTCCAGTGTTCTACACCTGGATTACTTTGATATCTTCCAAGTACCCCGGTGACAAAAGCTAAGTCAGGACGAGTGCATACTTGAGCATACTGTAGGCTTCCGACAGCTGAAGCATATGGAACCGCTTTCATTTGATCGATCTCGTATTGGTTCCTGGGACATTGAAAATTCTCAAAATTGTCGCCCTTGACTATGGGAGCATGTGTGGCTTTACTCGCATGCATATTATACTTCTTTAGAATCTTTTCTAAATATGCCCTTTGCGATAATCCAAGAACCCCATTCTTTCTATCTCGGTGAATTTCTATACCCAAAACATATGATGCTTCACCGAGATCCTTCATATCGAAGTTTGAGGACAAAAACTTCTTTGTCTCTAGTAGTAGACTGATATCACTGCTCGCAAGTAAGATATCATCCACATACAGAATTAGAAAAATGTATTTCCCATTTTTGAACTTTACATAGATGCAATTGTCCTCTATGTTCTCTTGAAACCCAAATTTCTTAATTATATCATTAAACTTTAGATACCACTGTCTAGAGGCTTGCTTTAATCCATAAATGGATTTCTTTAGACGACATCCCATATTCTCTTTGCCTTCCATTATAAAACCCTTGGGTTGTTTCATGTAGACTTTTTCTTCTAAATTCCCATTTAGAAATGCCATCTTTACATCCATCTGATGTAACTCTAAGTCAAAGTGTGCAACCAATGCCATTATAATTCTGAAGGAGTCTTTACATGAGACAGGAGAAAAGGTCTCATTGTAATCTATTCCTTCTCTTTGTGTAAAGCCTTTTGCCACAAGTCTCGCTTTATACCTTTCTATATTCCCTTTGGAGTCACGTTTAGTCTTGTAGACCCATTTGCAGCCTACTGTTTTGGCTCCTTTAGGAATTTCTTTAAGTTTCCAAACTTGATTGGAACTCATCGATTTCATTTCATCTTCCATGACCTCTAGCCACTTTGATGAGTGAATGCTTTTCATGGCTTCTTCATATGAAGTGGGATCACCTTCCATATGGACTTCTTCTGTATTATAAACTTTATAGTCATCAGAAATAGCTGATCTTCTGACTCTTTGAGACCTTCTAGGCCCCTCACTTACGGGCACATTTTGTGCCTCTGCTTGTGGCACATCATCCAGAGGTGGCTGCTGCAACTTTTCCTCATGTGTAATAATGGGTTCAATTGGCTCCTGAAGGACAGGTTCCAAATTATCACTCATCATTTCCATGGGTGGAATCACAGCAGATGCTTGCACCACGACCTCAGGAACTGTAGCGGGTGCTTGCACCACGACCTCAGGAACTGTGGGTGCGGGAACAACAGGTAGTGAGAAGAATGGTTCCTGAATCATCGAATTGGGTGCACACACCCGCTTCTCCTCAAGGTCAATCTCTCGAGCCACCATGCTCCTCATCACCATTTCATCCTCTAAGAAAATGGCGTGTCTCGTTTCTACAAACTTTATATATCTGTCTGGACAGTAGAAACGAAAACCTTTTGATTTTTTCGGATAGCCAATGAAATGGCAGCTTACTGTTTTGGGATCTAGCTTCCCAATATTTGGGTTAAATACTTTGGCCTCAGCTGGACTACCCCATACACGCAGGTGGTTTAGTGAGGGTGCTCTTCCTGTCCATAGTTCATACGGTATTTTTGGCACCGACTTACTTGGCACTCTATTTAGAATATGAATGGCGGTTTTCAACGCTTCCATCCACAGTCCTTTCGTTGTCAAGATTAGCGGATCAAGACTTAGACTAGTAAATTTCTTTTATGCGCGTAAAGCCTCAGGTGGTGGCGTGGGAGACACGGGTTAGACTGGTTCGGGCAAGGGAAGCCCTACGTCCAGTATCGTGGATGCTCGTATTGCCCACGCGGGGTTCTGTAGTAGGGGTTACAGATCGACAAGAGAGGGACTGGTCCCAAGTCTCTTTGTGCTTGAGCTCTCAGGGAGCGTACTAGTGTGCTATGGCTTGTGGGAGAAGAAGCCGATCGATCCCCTCCTCCGGCCCTGAGTTCCCCCTTTTATACCGCAAGGGGGAGGCCGGAGTTACAGCTGGGATCGGGTGAAGAGGACCGTAAAGTGTAAACGTGGTACGGTAAAAATACGGCAGGAAGGGAGGAACAAGTTCCTAGACGCCCGACGCCTCCGCCGGCCCCTGACGAGCGCCGACGTGCATGCCTGAGGGGGAGGCGGCCGTGTGCCAGCTGTCGTCCCACCCTACAGATAGCTCCTTCGGCATTCGTAGGCGTCGGGTGATGATGAAGACGCTTTGTCGTTATCCTGGTGTCCGTTGGGGAGGACGGTGGATGCTACCGTTCTGATGATGGCTCCTGGAGAGAGGGCGTCACATCCTTGCTGCCGGATGCGTGGGACCCGAGGGCGCGCGGGGCCCGAAGTCAGGCGAGTCTCTCCTCCGCTCCGGTCGGCGCAGGCCATGAGTACCCTGCGGCGAATGAGAGTGAGCCGCCAGCACTGTAGCTTGTACAGTGTGGTCGCGTATGGGTACTTGTGGCGGGTTGCGTGAGGAGCGTGGTCAGCCTTCCCTCTGCCAGGCCTGCGGCGCATTTATGGTGAGGCCGACGGGGGGGACCCACAGGATTTGTTTATCTTGCCCACCTGGTCCGCATCCGAGGGGGATGCCTGCCCAGGGGGCCCTAGCGAGCCCGACCCCCGTGCTTGGGGTCGGACGAGGCGGAACCTTGTGGCGAGGGGTCGGGCGCCTCCGACCCCGGGGCCGTAGTCGGACGAGGCGGAAGCCTCGTGGGGGGAGGTCGGGCGTTCCCGACCCTGAGGCCGCGGTCAGGCGAGGCGGAGCTTTGATTCTGCTTAGGTGGGCCCGGGGCCTTCGCGTTTCCCCTTTTGAGCGGTATTTAGGGGATCGTTAATATTTCCCCCCAACAAGTCCCAATGGTAAGGTGGAATAACTCATCATGCTGCGCACCATATCCATCAGTGTACGGTTACACCTTTCAGCTACTCCATTTTGCTGAGGCTTGCCCGGCATCGAATACTGGGCTACTATTCCATTTTCCTGCAAGAACCTTGCAAAAGGTCCAAGAACTTGGCCAAATGGGGTATGTCGACCATAGTACTCCCCCATGGTCGGATCTTACTATTTTAATTCTTTTGTTATGCTGATTTTTAACTTCAGCTTTAAATATCTTAAATTTATCCAGCGCTTCTGATCTTTCTTTAATTGGATTAATATAACCATAACGAGAGTAATCGTCTGTGAATGTTATGAATGAGTCATAGGCATCCACACTTTTCACAGGAAATGGTCCACAAATGTCAGTGTGGATTATCTCTAAAACTCCTGTGCTATGTTTAGCGCCTTTTTTAATTTGCTTTACATACTTTCCTTTAATGCAATCTATGTATTGTTCTAAGTCTAAGAACTTTAATTGAGGAAGAATTTTATTCTTAACTAGTCTTTCTATTCTCCCCCTCGAAATATGGCCTAAACGATAGTGCCATAATTTCGATGATGTTTCATGAGTTCTCTTTCTTTTCTTTGTTTCTTGCTCTGACGAGGATATATTCATATTCACATCACACACAGAATTTACTTTTTCACGCAGCCATAATAAATACAACTCATTGTGAAGGATGGCAACACCAACACATGCATTATCAAACCAAATGGCACACTTGCCATTTTCAAAATGATATTCATATCCATCATGGTCCATACGTGAAATGCTAATCAAGTTTCAGTGTAATGAAGGAACATAAAGAACATCTCTAAGTACAAGCGTGAAACCATCAACTAGCTCTAGAGAGACATCGCCAACAGCTTCAACATCTGCTTGGACTCCATTTGCGACTTCAACGCATCTTTCGCTTCTTTGCGTAGTCCTCGTCGAACGGAATCCCTGTAAAGAATTTGCAACATGAACAGTTGCACCTGAATCAATCCACCAAGTAGATTTCGAATACTGTGTATACAAGGATTCATTTACAAAGGAGATAATATTCTCACCTCTTTTTGCCATTATCGACTTCAACCAATCGAGGCATTCTTTCTTGTAATGTCCCCTTTTCTTGCAGTGGAGACACTGATCTTTGTCTACTGCGAGAGGCTTTTGGTGATGTTGTTGCTGCATGGGAGCCTTTCCACGTGCCTTGAAAGAAGAGTTAGCATTATTTTTCTTGTTGTCCTTCACATAGTGCAATGAACCACCATGTGAGGATCTGATTCTATTCTCTTCCTGCACGCACATGGCTATCATCTTTTCCATGTCTCACTGTTCTGGCTGCATGTTGTAGTTGACAACAAAGGTGTCAAACTCTTTTGGCAGGCAAGCGAAAACCAAATGAATAATGTGCCCAGGCTTGAGCTCAAGATCCATTGGCTTCAACTGTGATGCCAAGTTGTACATCCTCAGGATGTGCTCTCTTATGCCAGTTCCTCCTCCAGTGTACCTTTCTGTGGCCAGCTGCTTGAACAGCTGGATAGCATATATCTTTGAGGAACCGGTGAACTGATTCCTTATCTTTTCTAGGTACTCTGCGACGGAGTCACACTCTGTGATCGAGTCTAAAATTGCAGGCTCAATCGTGTTCTTTACCAAAGCCATACATTTCTTGTTGGCAGTGGTTCACTGTTTGTTTTCAAGGGTATATACCAACTCTAGAGGAGCATCATCATCACCTTCAGCCCTCACTGGCTTCTCTGGAGCTGTTGGTCGTGGTGTAGTCACCACCCAGTCAACTTCTCCACAAACGAAGGAGAAATCAATCTTCTTCCTCCACTCTACATGTTTGTCTCCTCTCAGAGTAGGTATCTCTTTGAGACAAGCCATTAAGTTGATCCTCCTGAAATTTGCAATTCAAGGTGAGATCATAACAACAATTGCATGATTTATTTCCAACGTTGGTCAAAAAATAAAACATACAACTGTTTATGCAATTTAAATCTATATCACCGTTGGGCAGAAATAGAAATAAAAGCATGGAAACTTTTTAAATCATGATACAGTTATTAACAACATTGGTCAGAAAATAACAGCATCATAATCTAATTTTTTAAGAAAAAATTAACTTTATCATGCTCTCAAAAATTTAATTATCTCGTTGATTCAAATTAGATTTAAAAAGAGCAAGAAATTAAACTTTTGCAGCGGAAACTGTGAAATAAATCTATTTTCAGAAGCAAAAACACTGTATAAACTTTAATCTCTAATACAAATTATCCCGTTGGTTCAAATTTGAATGGAGATCAAAACTATGCAAAACATCACCAAAGAAATACCCCTGAAAATAGAAAATAAAATTGTCAAGCGTTACTGTGCAAAACTCTCTTTTCGGTCCAGCAGCGAAAACGGCCCACAGTCCGTTCCCACACTCAGCCTGCTCGCGCGACGCGGCCGGCCCGCTAAGGCGGCCCATGAAAACAGCTGACCCATAGCTTGGCCTGCTCGCACTCCGGCCCGCGGCATCTCCCCATGCCACAACGTGGGCCTGGGCCGGGAAAGCTCGGTCCCGCCTGGGCCGTTTTTGGTCCGGTTGATCATGGCTGTTCATCGCGATGGACGGTCCTCCAGGCGTGTCGTCGGATCAAAACTCCCGATGTGTGCCCTAGCCAAAACCCTAGCCCCCATTCTTCTTTCCCCCCGCGTCCTTGCGCCGCAGCCGTGGCGGCGAGGTCGTCTCTCCCGCGCCCGGCGAGGCTCGCCGATGGCGGTTGAGGGATGGCTCCGCCGGCGCATGGCCGCGGCACCTCCCCCCTCTCTTCTTTCTGTCCCCCCTTTCTCCCTCCGAGCCTCCCGAACTTCGAGATCCAGAGGGCCATGGCGACCACGGAGGAGGGCCGGCGCCATCGCGGGTCCCCTCGCCAGCGCGCGCGTCCACTGGAGGTTGGGCGCGCGCGTCCACTGGAGGTTGGGCGCGCCGCCGTCGAGCGGTCCTGTGGTGGTGCTATTGCGCCCCCCGAGCCCCGAGTGGGCGCTCTGGCGGCTCGGGTGGAGCTTTTCCCCGGCGAGCCCGTGGCTCGGCCGGTCTTTGCCGCTCACCGTCGGTGGACGTTCAGCGGTGAGGACGGCGGCAGGTAAGCCGCTACACTTCTATTCTTTAGATCTAGGGTTAGGGTTAGTTTTTTTCTTTTCTTTTCTATTTCTTTTTCGATCTTTTTCTTTTTCCCGATCTAAAAAAGCTTCTAGTGTGGCGACTGATACCATTGTTAGATACATGCCTAGGATCTTTAGATGCATATCTAGTCGGGATCACGATTAACATAGAGTTCTTGAGATTTCTGGTGTCAACCGAGAGCGAGAGAGAGAGGTAGGAGTACCTCCACCCCTAGAGGTGGTAGCAGCGGAGCTGCTGGCCATCTCGCGTTCGCGTGAGGGAGTCTGCGCAAGGCAGCGACGCGCAGTGCCATTTTGAGTCGCCAGCGTGGCGGCGGTGGTGCTTCTCGTCGCTACTGCGCAAGACCTAGATCGATAGGTGTGTCGATGGGGCGGTCGGCAACGGCGAACCTCGTGAGCCGAGCCATGGTCCCCACCCTGTTTATATAGCGCAGCGCCATAGGGGGCCACCACCCAATGTTAGAGTGGGCGCCCCTGATCAGGGCGCGGATCAGGATCCCAATGGGCCTTTGGGGAGGAGATCAATCTAACAGACTCCCTCGCTTCCTCATTACTTGCAAATGATTGCCCAGTGTACGGAATAGGCGGTGTATACCGAACCTCCTCAACTATATCATCATGAACAGTAGCATCATTGGCATCAAGGACAACAGTTTCAGCAACAGCATGACCCTGAGCGCTACCACCATAAAGGACAGCAACTTGATTGTCAGCATCAACAGGTTCGCCATTTGCAAAAGCAACTGGTGTCACACCAACATCACCCTGAGCATGTTGCCTTCCAAGGTGCTCACTGCCACCCAATCCAGCAGACTCTAAGATGGGCTGAGTGCAATAAGGTGGATTTGGACTTTCAACATCCAGGAAGTCAAAATCAAATTCTGGGGGTAACTTGTTCAAATTCATGCATACAAATCCTACAAACAAGGACCAGTTATTAGGGATACAACACTAAACATCAAATGCATTTTTCACAAAAGTAAACTTGTAACACACAGAAAGCAAACATGGACATGTATGAAAGCATAACAACGCATTATTTTGTAAATTTTTGAACTAAATGCTGCTATCTAATATTTTTCATTCTTTTTTTGGTTCAGCAACAGAAAGGCGCCATGCAGTACAGTAAATAACTAGAGAACTAAAACCAGTTCATTATGTGTAGTCATGAAGCTAGTACAGGATGTTGGAGCCAGACAACTTTTTGCGAAGCAGGAATCAGATCAAAGCGATGGGGAACATCCAGTTTCTTTTTCTCCAGGCAAATCTGTGAGTGACCTTTTTCCAGCATGTTCATGGATCTGTGTATCCCCCAATCCCAAAAAACACCGTGGGAGATCTGTGTACATACCTGGGATGAAGCTATTAGGCCCCTGTTTTGCTTTTCTGTATTCGTTAATCCTGATCTTTTTGTCATCCTGATCGTTTTTGTCGTCGCCGCCGCCGTCTTTGCTCGGCTGCCGGCGTCTAGATTCTGCCATCGTTTTTTTTTTTTTTTTTTGCCTTTTTTTCGTATCTATTTCGGTGCAGGGGAGGGGTTGGTGGCGGGGCCGAGGGAAGTGGTGGGCCCTGCGCGGGTCGGGCTCGTGACCATCTCGGTTTTGCGCGCTTTTCGATTGACGGGGGGACCATGGATGGACGAGAACGCAAACTGTGGCAGCAATAATTATTATTCTTATCTTATCTTATCTTACCTATTATTTACTTATTATTGAAGTGAGAAACGTTTGTACCTAAATTTTTTTTTATTTTTGTTTGATCCAACTTCTATCATTGACGGGTGGACCCTAGGTATCCTATGCGTCCTTAGCTCCGAGCACAATGAGGTTTACGCGACTCTCGAGCACGACGCGGCCGGTTGAGGGGGTGTTTGGATACTGTGTGCTAAACTTTAGCAGTGTCACATCGGATATTCGGATGCTAATTAGAAGGACTAAACATGAGCTAATTATAAAACCAATTACAGAACTCCTATGCTAATTCGCGAGACGAATCTATTAAGCCTAATTAATCCATCATTAGCAAATGGTTACTGTAGCACCACATTGTCAAATCATGGACTAATTAGGCTTAATAGATTCGTCTCGCGAATTAGACTCCATCTGTGCAATTAGTTTTGTAATTAGTCTATGTTTAATACTTCTAATTAGCATCCAAACATCCGATGTAACAGGTGCTAAATTTTAGCACGGGGTATCCAAACACCCCCTGAGTCTGATCCATGCACATATCCGCTTCCCAGAAATTTTGTTTTGTTTCTTGGTTTATTGAGACGTTTAGGAATGGGTTTTGAATAATAATAATAAAAGGTTAACCTAGGACCGGTGAGATCGACGGAGTGACGTCGAGACGGAAGTTGTACTCTGTGGCAACAACGGGCAGCGGTGCCAACGGGAGTCTCAACGTCCCGGTCTCGCGTGTCTCGCTCGCAAGCGTCGCTCCACCTCGCTCGGCACATCGATGAGTGCTGTGCCGCTCGCCTCGGCGCCTCGCCATGAATATGGGACGGACGTGGCTAACATGCAGGCTCCACAAAACAAGATTGGGACACGCCCGCCGCACGGGCTCCTCGGTGCAACCTTCGTGGGCTCACCTGGTACTTCCGTCGCTGCACAGACCGAACCACAGCTCGGTTTCGATCCCCACCGCCGACGATCCGAGCGTGTGAGGGAGATCCGCCGCGGGGAGATAGACGAGGTCAGGATAGATGGATGGCGGATCCCAACCGAGCGGCATACATCCAGGGCCGCTGCCACCACGGGCCCCGCACGACCGCATACATCCAGCACCACCGCGGCGCCACGTGCTCGAACTGCACGCCCCCGCACATGCACTTGCTCATGCGCCTGCTGCTGCATGTCGTAGCAGTATCTCGCCAGCAAGATAGGATGGAGGGTGCAGGCCTTCTACGACCGGATAGGCAAGACGCAGGGTCGTTGCGCTGCTGTTTCTGCGGAAGCATCGGTTCCTCCGTCGAGGAGGCTGTGAGGAAGAATGGATGGCATCGAGGACATGCGTACGCGACTGTTAAGGAAGAACGGATGGGAAGACATGCGTACGCGGATGTTTCTGCTAACTGCTGGATTGGCAGTCTTTTTTTTCCTTCTCTCCCGTATAGGCATAGCTAGCTGCTGGTGAGTGGTGACCGTCCAAAGTTTCTCATATATAGGTTTGTTTGGGTCTATGGTTTACAGTCCCGTTTATTTGCCTTAATTCACGAAGCTTTTTCTTTAGTGTTCTCAATGCAATTTTCATGTTTATTGGTGCATTTTGATTTAATTTATGCATTGTGCTTTTATATTACTGTTAATCCTAAAGTTATGTAAAATTTTTACCCGTAGCAACGCACGGACATGTTTACTGATCTTGCCTAAAAAGAATAGCTAGGGTCGGCCGTAAATTAGACGCATCCGAAAAAAAGTTGGATGGTTTGCGAAAGGCAAAGTAACAATGCCATTGCCAATTTGCCATGCCAATGTTTCTGTTGTCTGGAGTTGTAGCTTGAGACGTCGTATGGCCTGTTGTGTGTTTCTTTGTAATCCATGCCTCCAGCTGTGACTTTGTACTAGTGCCCAAAGCATGCAAAATCCCAGAAAAATTTTCGTTTACTAAAGGGAGATGGGTGAATTTAGGCGCATTTTGATGAAGTTTGAACTGTCGCTGGACCTAAACACGGTGTTCCTTAAAACTGATTAATTAGGAAGACTTAGGGGGCAGTGTTCGGATGTTCGGATGCTCTAATTGCATAATCCTGTGCTAATTCGCGAGACGAATCTATTAAACCTAATTAATCCGTCATTAGCAAAAATCATGGACTAATTAGACTTAATAGATTCGTCTCGTCAATTAGACTCCATCTATGCAATTAGTTTTGTAATTAGCCTATGTTTAATACTCCTAATTAGCATCCAAATATCCAATGTGACTGGTGCTAAACTTTAGTGGGGTGTATCCAAACACCCTTACATGGGACTAAACTTAATTGGTTCATTTGGTGAACAGATATAGTAATATTTGGTGGGAAAAAAAAGAGGAGTAAGGAAAAAAATGAAACACACAAGAGTCCAATTAAGGATGTGTTTGTTTCTTAGGGTCTGAACTTTAGCCTCCGCCACATCAGATGTTTGATACTAATTACGAGTATTAAATATAGGCTAATTACAAAACTAATTGCACAGATGGAGGCTAATTCGAGAGACGAATCTATTAAGCCAAATTAATCCATGATTTGATAATGTGGTGCTACAGTAATCATTTGCTAATGATAGATTAATTAGATTCAAGGGCTGTTTGGCTAAGGGGGTTAAAGTTTAGCACCCGTCACATCGTATGTTTGGATGCTAATTAGGCGTATTAAATATAGGTTAATTATAAACTAATTGCACAGATGGAGTGTAATTCGCGAGACGAATCTATTAAGCTTAATTAGTCCATGATTTGACAATGTGGTGCTACAGTAACCATTTGCTAATGATGGATTAATTAGGCTTAATAGATTTGTCTCGTGAATTAGCACAGGGTTCTGCAATTAGTTTTATAATTAACTCATATTTAATTCTCCTAATTAGCATCCGAACATCCGATGTGACACTGCACCTACTATCCAAACACTCCTTTGATAGATTCGCGAATTAGCAATTAGTTTTACTCATATTTAATATTATTTGCGACAACGACTGAACTTTAGAGAATCAAACACGTCGCAAGTGAGGTTCTCGTTGGTCACGAGATAGCGACCCAACAACCATCGCATCACACGGCACCGCCGTCTGCCCGTCTTCACCCACCCTCCCTCCCCTGCGCACACGTTGCTGGGGACTCGAGCTTCGGTCTCTCCGCTCATGGCGTCCATGGAGGCGCCCCCCCAGGGTATGCGTATCTTTCCTATCACTCCCTCTTCCACGCATACATAGGAAGTTGTGAACTGGTGCCGCAATGCCGATTTTGATGGCCAGCCGACCTTGAACTTGGGGTCCTCGAAACTGAATTATGTCCTTTTGGATCCTCTTTGTTGGGATTCATTAGGGGATTCTCCTGGGATCGATAGGATAGGACGAACTGGGGATTTTGCCTGATGCGTTTCAGTCTGACAGCAAGACAAGCTAATTTACTGTTGCTTGCTGTGCTTTTCTTTTCTTTTCTTTCTCGTGAATTCGTATCTATTTGGCAGAGCTTCTGGAGCAGTTTTCAGGTTGATTTTAGGAGATTCCCTTAGATGAAATAAAGTTCTGTGAGCTAAAAAAACAGATTCTCTTTATCCACGACCACTCCCACGCATAATCACTTTGTCCTTAAAATTTTAATCCAGCCACCACGTAATCACTTCTCATGAAGAATCTTTCCTAATCACCAAAAGGAGTTTCGATCCCTGTCCTTTTTACAGTCCCCAGCCTTTGCACAATTCTCTGCAGGGCTCTTTTAGTTTTACACGGGTTTCTAACATGAGCTTCTGCTGATCAGCGGCTGCGCAGGACAGGGACTACAAGCTGATGAAAGAGGCCGTCTGCGAGGCTTACCGGGCAGTCGACCGCGGCGACGGGGGCCCCTTCGGAGCAGTCATCGTCCGTGACGATGCCGTGCTAGTCAGCTGCCACAACCTGGTTAGGAAGAACACTGATCCGTCGGCACACGCTGAGGTGACAGCAATAAGACAGGTAAAACAATAATTTCTGTGTGCCAGCGTGTGTTCCTCGCATGGCATAACCGTGCTCTGCTCGCGTTTCAGGCGTGCAGGAGACTGGGAAAAGTCGACCTCTCAGACTGCGAAATCTTCGCGTCATGCGAGCCATGCCCGATGTGCATCGCCTTGATTCGGGCATCCAAGATCAAGGTTAACGAAAAAAAATACCCTTTGTTTCCGTTTTATTTTGTTTGACAAGGAACGGCAAGGATTAACTTCTTGGAAAAAAAATAAAAGAAGGCCAAAATTACGAGTAGCTGGAGATGATTGTTCACACCATTGCTCGTCTCGTCCTGCAATGCAGAAGGTGGTGTATGGAGCCAAGGCGGAGGCGGCCGTCGCCGCCGGGTTCGACGCCTCCATCCCAGAAGCTTTCGTCGAGTACTACCGGAAATCCGGCATCGAGATCAGGCAGGTCCAGGGCGAGGCTGCTCGGATCGCCGATAAGGTCTTTGAGAAGCCATGGGAAATTCCTGGTGAAGCAATGCAACGGAGAAGAACAGGTGGAGGATGGTTTGAGAAGGCCAAGGGAATGGTGATTCGTTGTCTGTGGAACTAGCAGCTGAAATGTGTGATCTGTGCCGGCCGTGCACATCCAGTGATGAAGATTGTACTAAGTTGTCAATAAACAGGAACATGGTCCATTGCGCTGCGTCTTTAGAATCGTCCCATCAATAGAACGTTAGTGGGGGATTGAATGAATGTTGTCAAGGGAAAAGATCGACTTCCCCAAGTTACCGCTTCAAAGCATATTTACAATGGCAAATGTGAGCTAATAAGTGCAGCTCAGTTGATTGTGTTTCTTATTACGGTGAAACTTATCTGTACATTTATGGCTAATTGTAGATGATGTGCTCATCGAGAGCGAGGACATATTTGGTGCCACACATATTTGGTGCCACACATTTGTACCAACCAGTTCAACAAAAAGTTTAAACTGACGAGGAAAGATCCTCCAACATTCTTAGAAGATGCTAATAAAATAGATATACTTATGGCAGTAACAAGACATTACCTACCAAGATAATTGTGGCTACATTAGTTTAGGCATTAGATTTTTTTAAAAAGGAAATGTTTCGCGCACAACACAACTAGCCAAAATAAAACTTTGACTGCTCAGCTTTTTAATACGAGTCATAAGCTATGTTTGCACTACGTTTGAAAAAATAATAACAATGGTAAAATGAAAATGGAGGTATAGAGTAAAAGTGGCACACTGGCACGAGAGAAATACACGCCTTCCCCGGTACGCACAAGAAAGGATATATCTCAAATCATTAGGAAAAAAGGGGGGTGTGGTACCAACAAAACTTTAATATGAATAGCATCCATATTTGAGACAAAATCGACATTGATGATTTTCACACTTTTAGTATAGAGCATGTCAATCGCAAAACAACGATTAATAACACTTTAGAATTTAGAAGATGTACAAAATCTAATGCACATTCACTCCTGGGAAATACACCTTTCGTCTACTGCATCAGTACCGGTTGGTTTTTAACCGGTACTAATGTGAGCATTAAGTACCGGATCTAACGGATATTTCCCCAAGAATCTCCCGTGATCCCTTTTGGTACCGGTTGGGGGCTCCAACTGGTACTAAAGGTCACCCATTAGTACTGGGTGGAGCCTCCACCTGGTACCAAAGGAGCTCCCATCCACCTTATCCTTCCCCCCCGGCCCGCTACCACCCGCTCCCATCTCATCTTCGCCTCCCCCTATCTTCCTCTATCTCTCTCTCAGCACCACCCCCTCCCCCTTCCTCTCCTGTGCCGTCGGCACCTCCTCTGCCTCCCCTTCCCTCCCCCCTCTGCTCACCCTCACCGGCAGTGAGGAGCAGCGGAGGGGTGAGGTGAGGTGGCGGCGGGCGACAGCGGGCGGGGCGAGGTGAGGTGATGGCGGGGCGAGTGGGCAAGGTGAGGCGACGGCGGGCGAGGCGAGGTGAGGCGCCGACGGGTGATGGCAAGCGAGGATCTGCGGCAGCAAGCTGCGAGCGGCGGCGGGAGGCAAGGGTGGCGGCGGGGGGAAGGGTGGGGCTCGGGCTCAGACGGGGGGAGGGGTGAGGGTCGGGCTCAGGCTCAGATCGACAGGGTGCAACTCGGCGCGGGTGGGATTTCTTTTTTTATTTTTAATACCTTTAGTACTAGTTATTTCAACTGGTACCAAAGGCCCCTTAATACCGAACTAGCAATACCGGTTACGCAACCGGTACTAAAGGGAGTTCCCAATCGGTATTGATGGGGCTTTCCCCAGTAGTGATTTAAGAAGGGTGTTGCTAGCGCCTCGACATCCGATAGGAACTTTCCCATCGGATGCTCCGTTGCAACATTCAAAAACAACATCTGCAACATCGAAAGTATGAGGTTGCAATATTGAAAAATATGCGAAAAATCGTTCAATGTAAACATCGTTTCTGATTAAAAAATTTCCCACCGCAACATCAAGCGCATATTTCATGCAACATTTCCAAATAAAAAATTTCCCACCGCAACGTCAAACTCTTGCAACATGTGTGCGAAGCATATGCAACATCGCAACATTTAGATCTACTTTGCAACATCAATATGAAATACTTGCAACATTCTTCTGAAACATCCGAAACACGTGAAACATACGCTTGCAACATGCAGAAACATCTCGTCGGCCATGGAGACCGCTTCCTGCTGCGCGCGCCCATGGCTGTTGGCCTTGCTCACTGACAGCCCCACCGCGCCATGCGCCATGCCGGGAGGCGGCGGACGGCGAGCTCCGGGAGGCAACGCAGAGGAGGTTGGGGCCATGCCCGAAAGGATGCGGACGACGAGCTACATGCGTGGGGCCTCCATGGCTAGCGAGGCGGGGGCGAGGTTCGGGCGCGGCGCCCACCATGGCTGGCGTGGCGAGCTCCAAGTGTGGTGGCCTTCATGGCCGGCGAGGTGGGTGCGTGGTCTGGGTGCAGCGCCTGCCATGGCCGGGGGACGGGGTGAGCAACGGGCACGACAGCCTCCATGGCCGGCGGGTCGAGCTCGGGGCACCGGCGGCAACAGGTGCGGGCGGCGGTGCCTTCAGAAAGGATAAGGATGGATCGTGGCTCGTGGGAGAGAGAATAATGTGGGAGTAAAGAAGGTGTTTGTGGGATCCACACCAAATATTTTTGGTGGAGCGTCCGTCGCGTCCGGACGTAAGAGCTGCATTTAAAAAACTATTTTATTCAATCACATAAGAGCTGTAGTAATCACATAGTATAGACGCTAACGCTCACGTACACTCACGCACACTCCACTATCTTCCTCTACCTCTCTCCTCTCTGCCTCTCACAGACTAATCCACAGCCGGTAAAATCACCACTGTAAAATCAACTCACACTGTTCCACAGCCTAATCCTGCTGACCTGTTGCCCCTGCCGCCGCCGCCGCCGCTTCGCTTTGAGCTGTGCCGCGAGGCGACGAGCCGACGAGCCGAGAGGGGTTCGCTGCCGGAGGAGTGTCGCTTCTTGCTCGGCGCTGTCCCCTCCGGTGAGCGAAGTGCGCGCTGCTCCTCGCTTGCTCCTCTGCTCTTGATAGATTCCTTGAAAAGCCCTTCGTTGAGCTGTTGCGGTTCTTGCTTCTTGCAGGTCTGTCTTACCCGGGGTTCTCCAACTGACGGCGCGGTTGTGTTGATGGGGATTCGGTGACTGGTGGAGAGGGAGGGAGAGAGTGCTCGATTCAAGCAGGAAGATGAGTGGATCCGCCACTGTAAGGGGACAATGACTTCCTGTTCGATATCTGAATTGCGTTCTTGCAGTTGGTATTTGTATTTCCTTTCTTTGCGAGAGAATTTCTCAGCTCCTTTGCTGGAGTTGTGGGGAGGGGGTGTTTGTTCAACTGTGCGCTCCGTGTCCTAGGAGTTATTGTGATAGATTTGGGGGCAAACGAATCAAATGATCCAGTAACCCAAACCAGAATTTGGCAGTTCCTTGAATTTCCAAACCATGGGTTTGGGCATTGTGCTGAGAGCCTGAGGCATAACCTTTCTGTAGGCAGAAGTGGAATGCTACATTGCTACTTGTGTCTCTTAGGCTAGGTCCACACTTGCTGTGTTCTTCATGCTCGAACCCTTTGAACTTGAAAACAAAAACAAAATCAACTTGTTACAAGTTTAGCTTGAACGATTCAGAGCTAACAACTTAGTTGCCATCCTTCTTTTCCTCCTTTTTCCTATGTGATTATGAACTTAAAGAAACAAAACAAGGCTGGCCCAAATATTTATCTGATTATTGATGGTTTGACTTTGCTGTGTTTCCCCCAAAACTCTTTAACTGATTGTTAACAATGAATGCCTTTTCAGTATTATCTAACTATGATGTTTGCCTCTTGAAATTTTTTGCAGATATTTCGAGTCCTTTTGGTTTTTGCAACGTTTGTTGCTCAGACACAATGGTCTAGTGTATCAGGCATGTACTGCAATGACTTGACACCAAGTGTGGAAAGGCCCCACAGTGCCTCAATAACCGATTTTGGTGCCGTTGGAGATGGCGTAACTCTTAACACGAAAGCATTTCAGAATGCACTCTTCTACCTCAACTCATTTGCAAACAAGGGCGGGGCGCAGCTGTTTGTGCCTGCTGGAAGGTGGTTGACCGGGAGTTTTAGTCTAATAAGCCATCTCACGCTGTCACTGGACAAGGAGGCAGTAATTCTTGGATCACCAGTAAGATGATTTCACAAATGGTTTGTAGACATGCCTACTTCAAGTAAATTATTCTATTTTGTCTCACCACTGTACTTTTAAATTACCTTCTGGAACAAAAAAAAAGGTAGAATGACCTGTACGTCGTAACAATAATAATGATCAGAAGTTACTATCACTACATCTCAGATTTTGATAAGTAAATTTCTATGGAACAACTGTGCAGCCATTTCGTTGTGGTGTTCCTTATGAGTATATTCACAGGACTCATCTGATTGGCCAGTTATTGATGCTCTTCCGTCCTATGGGCGTGGTAGAGAACTCCCTGGTAAAAGACATCAAAGTTTAATATTTGGGTCCAATCTTACTGATGTGATAATAACTGGTAAGTATTGTAGTTGCATCATGCGATTCATTTGGCTAGCCTTTTAATCTTCTGGTACATGACAAGGTATGCTCCTTCCAGGTGCTAATGGTACCATTGATGGCCAAGGTGCGATTTGGTGGGACTGGTTTCACAACCACACATTGAATTATACTAGACCACCCCTTGTTGAACTGATGTACTCTACCAGAGTTGTTATTTCCAATCTAACCTTTACAAATTCGCCATTTTGGAATATCCATCCTGTATACTGCAGGTTCCTTTCTAACATTCCTCTTGTCATTTATTACTGAAACACCATCAATGGCAATGGTGAATTTATCATGTAGAGTGTTTTTTCCCAATAAACAGCCAAGTACTTGTCCAGCATCTCACGATCCTAGCACCTATCAGTTCACCAAACACTGATGGCATTGATCCAGGTATGCTTGTTTGCTTTTTCTGCAACTTTAGGCTGCAATGTTTTCAACATTTAGCAGTTGGCTCTACACTTACTAAAAGAATCAATGTCATGCAAAATTTTAGGACATCATTCGCTTTAACAAAACAAATTAAATGTGAAGCAAGACAAAATGTAAGTAGTGCGACATAAATATAGAGTACATGCTGTATCTGTACGTTCTGTACTCAAGATATTCATCAGATTTGTAGTTTTGACTTGCTTCAGATATATGAGCTCTTACTAAACGAAACACCATAGTTATTATACAAATTTCAAAAATCTTTAATGTTATCTCTTAATATATGACACCAGTATTTTCTCTGACTCATTTTTTCAAAATTGTGAAGTCCTTAATTACATATTTTTCTTCTTATAGCTTCATTTTTATTTCTTGTCCGTCACCAAGTCTGGTACTAATGCAACTTGAAACCCTCCAGACTCATCTACAAACGTCTGCATTGAAGATTGTTACATCAGAAATGGCGATGACATTGTTGTCATCAAGAGTGGGTGGGATGAATATGGCATTTCTTTTGCTCATCCTAGCTCCAACATTAGCATCCGCAACATCACAGGACAGACAAGGAACAGCGCTGGAATTGCCTTGGGAAGCGAGATGTCAGGTGGCATATCAGATGTTCGGGCAGAGGGTATCCGCATAGTCAACTCAGTGCATGGGATCAGAATCAAGACAGCCCCAGGGCGAGGAGGATACGTGAAAAACGTGTATGTAGCTGATGTGAGCTTGGAAAATGTTTCCATAGCCATCAGGATCACTGGAAACTACGGTGAACATCCTGATGAGAACTACAACAAGAATGCACTCCCAACCATAAGCAACATAACTATCAAGAATATTGTGGGTGTCAACATCAGTGTTGCGGGCATGTTGCAGGGCATCCAAGGGGATCCCTTCAGCAATATTTGCTTATCAAATGTTTCCCTCAGTGTCAGATCCACGAATCCATGGAACTGTTCACTTGTCGAAGGGTATTCAAACTCTGTGTTACCTGAGATCTGTGAACAACTGAGAACAAGTCCTGGGCCCGGACAAGTATGCTACGATGGTAATAGCTATCCAGCAGCGGCAGCACAACCACAGTCGCCACAGAAGTCAAGTGCTAGCCGACTGCTAAATCCTTTCCTTTATATAAGTTGGTTTCTCTGTAGGTAACCTTTGAGTATATCTATTTGATGCATATGTTCCTTTTTTTCCCCCAATGCTTTCGTAATTGTACTTTATGGATCAGTGTTATGTACTCATGTTATTCCAAAGCCTTTTTGTTGGTAGGTACTGATTATTACTGGAAATGGAATAAATATGTTTGGCTTGATGAACAAAAAAAAAGGAACTGTTATCATCATTAGTATGTCCAATTCATCTACCATTCAAACAAACCTGCAGGTTTAGATAAATAATTTTCTTGAGGGCAGCTTAGATAAAGAATTTCGTTAGGTAAATTTGTACCACAAGGCCGTGCTGCAATTCTGTTGATTTGATTATACTATCTAATTTTGTGCTATAAGGCACTTAATGTTACATTTACTGATTGAGCATTTCCACTGCTCTCTTATCTAGTGGGGCCCCACAAATATAATTAAATCTCTTGGAGAAAACTTTTTCTGCACATAGCTGTGACAACAGATTTGTATTGTGTCAGTATATAGTACCTAGATTGCAATAAAAAGCTGATGTAGTAGAAAAAAGTCTGTAAGGTGTTTTTGACCTGATTGGACATTCTTCCCAAATAGCTAGGATATATTATTTGGGGACGTTGTTCTTAACAAGAACAAATAGATACTATGAAAAAGTTAAAGAAAGTTTTACCCTATTGTGTACGTGTAGGTTCAGCATGCTGCATGAGGACAGAAAGTGGGCATGAATGAGTTTGTGCGTTCATAGATACTGTGCATGTAATTTAGATCGAAAGCCTTAAAAAGTGTGAAAAAAAGAATGTGGCTTGAAACTTTTTGTCTCTAGAATCACTGGCTGGGATGTTGTGGTAATGCATTGTGTTGGTACAGGTCCACATGTGACTCGGGCTCTTGGGTGGGTTGATGAGAAAGTAAAATATAACCTTAGATGAATGTCTGCACATAAATTCATTTGTATATACTTATGTGTTTTCAAAATTATGAAAAAGTATACATATAGATAACTATATTAAAATAAAAGGGTGTTCCCGATGTTGAAATCTCCCACACATGTGAGGTTTGGGGAAGACAATTCTTAGACAACCTTAGAGCTTGTTTGGTTTCTCTGCTTTTGGTTACGTTTCTCTGCTTTTGGTTACGGTAACTGATTCTTTGAGAGCAGATTCTCTTACTGAAAGTGATTCTTTATAATAAACTTTTGGAGAAAGGGATTCAGTAATCTCTTTCTCCAAGAATGGGATCCAGTGGGGTGGACTAGCCAGTGGGAGGAAGAAAGAGCCGATGAGCAGGATCCACTTGTCAGTGAGAGAGGGAGAGTTGAGTAGGGTGGATTGTGAATGACATGTAGGGTCCACTCGACAATTTTGAAAATTTATTCAAAAGCTACAGCTGCTCTAACCAAACAACCTTCTATTTTTCTCACAGCTACTTTTCTACAACTCACGACTCACAACAGCTTTTTCAAAAGCCACAACCCAATCAAACACACCATCAATTTTGAACAATGTACACAGTGTTCAGAAGAAGCGATAAACTACAGCACGCACAACATCAAGGAGTGCTACCCTACTAATAGATAACGCTAGAGGCGCTACTTGTAAGCTTGTGGCAGCAGTAATGTTTCACCCATATGGAAAACAAAGTCAAAGATATACAGAACTAAGCAGGTTCATCACCAATCAGAAAGTGGCATTCTAAAGCGCACCCACATCCATCCAAGAGTATAATTGCTCATGAGAAAGTACTAAAATAAGTGAATATAGTGTTTATAGTAAAACACAAAGGCAAACTCGTCTCTGTCGAAACATGGATCTGCAATAGAGTTGAAAGTGTCACGCTGCCTAGGGTTCAACCTTCATCACCTCCTCCCATTGCCCGTCTGACCCTTCCTTCCAGAGGGTAATGTTGTTCTCGCCAGCAGCTATGGACAGTATGTTCCCAGTCAAGGACCAGGACACCCTCCAGACAGGAGCCCCAAAGTCCCGCATGAGCTTTCCCTCCCACTTGTCTCCATCTTTCCCCTTGGTCCAGATGACAACCTTCCCATCTTGGGAACCACTGGCAATGGTCGACTTGGCCATGCCCAAAACTGGCGCCCATGAGACATCCCTAACACAATCTGTGTGCATGTCAGAGATAAGAGCACCCTCCAGCTTCCAGCTACCATCGACAAATCCCCAGACTTTAACGACAGAATCAAACCCTCCAGAAACAAGCTTATAAACAAGCTCCCCTGAGCCAGCCAGCGAACCAAGTGCTGTTGCTGGAGCCCAGGAGATGGCAGTTGCACCAACAGGGTGTGCTCGCTCAATGGTTGCAGTATCCCAACCCCCATCAGCTCGCATTGTGAAGATGGATATTCTTCCGTCAGAAGATGCACAGGCAAGGCAAAGGCCAACCTCATATGGGGCCCAAGCAATGGAGTTGACAGACGACTTGTGGTCCATAAACGCATGGACTTGAGACCAATTGCCTCGTGCATCCTCCTTCCAAATAACGACACGTCCATCATAGCCACAGGATGCAAGGATAGTACCATACTTCGGATGGGCCCATGCAACACGCCACACAGGACCATAGTGGCCAGTCAGCGTTGCAAGGACCTGGGATGGGGCAGTTGCAGCACCAATGCTGACTATCTTCACAGTAGAGTCTGAGGAGGCAGTGGCAAGGCGCTTGCCGTAGTAGTCGACGGCAGAATCATGTACCATGTCCTTGTGATCCAACTCTATTTTCTTTGACGCCATGTTTCCACACTGAATTATGCTGCTGCCTGTTTGAATTCTGCATGCAATTAAATTAAATCAACAAGAATTCAGAACAAAGGCCTGACAGTGCAAATTTAAAATAGCAAATAAAATATTAATTGCAATGAAGGATTGGCAGTGCGGCAACAACGTCAATAACAAATTTCTAACTTAACTTCACCAGTACACTAAGCATCAACCAGAAAATCAGGATATAAAGAATATCAGCAGGGAAATGTTCATAAAACATAACCTATTAACATCAAATCTTGAGTGAAACAACAACATATAGTGCTAAATGTATGGGACGATCCCCACAACATACGACTAACAAAAAGGCTAAATCATGAGCATTTTGAATAAGGGCAACATAATAAACACATAAGAATGGATTGATTGGGCTGAATGAAGGATCTTCCATTCACAACTCACACATCATCAAAATAGCAAATTCACATCTCAGAAGTATCTACATTGTGTTTCAAATTCCACCAAATCCTATAGTGGAAAGGGAAAACCTGGGACACTGATTCTGTTATACAGAAACTATGTTTGGATAAAAAACGAAAACTTTAGCACTTCTTAGTAAGGTGAGGCATTTGGAGGACCAACATAAACCTTTGCCTGGCAAGCTATCTTGCACTACCCATGTTTATGCAGCAAAAGAGTACTGCAGAGAAGTCCCTAGGAAACACATGCCCCACAAGGTGGGCAGCAAGATTCCAAACAAACAGCTGCAAGCACAGAACATCCAGGCCTGGCTAGTCAGCTATTGTAGCATCAAACCCAAGGGTTGCTACGGATCACGTTTATTAGAGGCAATCCGTGGTAGCTGTGTCCAATGTAACAGAATTAAAGGTCCCCAGTTATTCCTTGAAGAGCCACGATTCTGTTGGGCTGTTGGCTGATGAACTTTCGATCTAGAAGCTGCCATTGCTGATTGCTGACAAAAAAAAACACCGACTGAACAAAGCAATCGCAATCTTTGGCTGGTTAAGATTTCCAGGCTAGGTCCAACAAAGAGATCACCATTATACACAGACCATACTGGCAAGGATCCTGCTTCCAGTGTAACTAAGCATTGCAATTTCAGAACCGAAGCAAAGCCTAAGCCATTAATCCACACTCTACCTAGAACGCGCGGAACCGGGGCGGGCTCAACGCGAGACGCTGAACCCCCCACAAATCCTGAGAACCTAATCCAGATCACCGCGAGAACGGAGCTTCCACTTCCACGCCAGGAAGCACGATCCGGGCCCTAGGGTTCCGCGGCCGCAACGAGGAGATCCCG
The DNA here is from genome assembly GCF_000263155.2 of Setaria italica. Lineage (NCBI taxonomy): Eukaryota > Viridiplantae > Streptophyta > Magnoliopsida > Poales > Poaceae > Setaria > Setaria italica. Next base: position 8,705,523 of record NC_028451.1, read on the forward strand.
ACGGACGAAACGAAGAGCTCGCCGAGGAAGGATACGGATAGGTGTCGCTTACCAGCAGACGGGGACGAGGTCCGGACGGCGGGATCTCCGCCGCGCGCCGGCACGGGCGGAAGTGGACGACGACTCAACGAGGGCGCCGGCGGGGAGGAGGGGGGAGAGAGAGGCGTAGAGGTGGCCGGATCTGGATCGAGGCGTGTTGGACGCGGAGGCGGTGGGGAGGATACAAAGGCTGCGGGCGGGGCGGACAGGGTGCGGTCCGCGGGCTCGGCCGGTTTGTGGTGGACTGGTGCCTAGTGGGATGGACATGTTCTTATTTTCTTCGAACACTCTAAAATTTTTCATAAATAACTACATGAACTTCATAATCAATTTTAGCAGAAATATGCAACAAAAGATAAAATAGAAGGAACCGCGGAAAATAACGAAATTATCTGTTAGCGTACAATTCTTGATGAGTAGTTTAGAGTACACCGGAGGTAAAAATAAAAACATAGATATGACAAATGATGACACTAACAATTCTACAATATGTGTAAATAAATCGCTTAGTAATTGGACTTCATCGTATTAGGAAGCATAGAGATCCTTGTCAATTGTAAAAAATAGTACTCCCTTCATTTTAAATTATACATCCTTTTGGTTTTGTTTCTTTTTTCTCCTGCTCTGAGGTGCAATTGTATTTTGACCCTCATTTTCTAATTTTGTAATTTTGCCCTCAACTATTCACAAGTCATTATGATTTTGCCCTTGATCTTTACGTATTTGCCCCTGTTTTGATAGTTGACTAGGAGGAAAATTGCTTTGACTTGTGAATAGTCGAGTGCAAAATCGCAAAGTTGAAAAAACGAGGGCAAAACCACAATTACACTTCAAAATAGGGGCAAGATTTATAAATATTATTATGTATCTAGACATAAGATATATCAAAGTGCATAATAAAATTTATGAATCTATAAAAGCTAAAACGACTATAATTTGAGACGAAGGGAGTAGTCAAATAGAAAAATTGCTACAAATTGCTACAACTGAAACAATTCGAAAGAAAAACAATAAAGGACTACTGTCACGCTATATTAGTCTCGAGGCAATTGATAGCTCAGGTAACGTGAAAAGATTAAAGTCATCCGAGTCTCGGGATGGTGGTTCTTCCATTAAACTTGCCTAAATAGCGGCATCCGAATCCCGCTCCAATCCCTCCAGCGCAGGTTCCCACTCCAATGCCTATCCCTCCAGCGCAGGTTCCCGCTCCAATGCCTGGAGCGGCAGCTACCGATGGCGTCATTAACGACAGAGGCTGCTAATGGGTACTTCAGAGAGATACTCAAAGATTAAGGGTGCTGCCTTCAAGCGTTGAGATCAAATCCCGAGTGATCGCAGTGGTGAAGACATTTGGGTATTTGCCTAAAATTAAGGCATCATCAGTCGTTAACTATAAATGGGATACTATTTCTTTGGAACACAATTGAATTGGGTCTATTAGCCTAGGTTTTTTGCAATCCATGTTTCAAAACTCAGTACATATGTTACATATTAGTTTAATATTTTTACAAATGCAAAAGATCCAAATATCTCAACTCAATCCGCAATAGCGTTTTTTACAAGCATACTCCCCCGTTTAAAAAACTAGTTGTCCTAATAATTTTAGGACAGATTAATAAAAATATAAAATAGCCTTACTTGGTCCTATCTATAAGATATATTTGACGCTAATTGACATGTATGTATTAAATGGAGTAATAAAGATAAAAATTGTGGAATAATTTTGTATTACGGAATTACATTTTTTTAGACGAAGGGACTAGTGCATACTTTATTTTTTCTCAAGCGCAATTGTGGCACAAATTTTTGTAGTGTAGCCTAGTAACAAATAGTAATATGTTACAGTTCCAGCATGTGTCTAGCATATTTGGGTTTTTTTTTCAAGCAAATCCACAACTATTTTGGCGTAATCATAGAGGTAAAAATATTTTGGCTTATGCAATAGAACTAGAATTACTAATAAGGTGCCAAGTGTCAAATAGTTGGACTTATCTGTACATCTTGCCAAAAATAACTATGCATATGCAAAATTTACTTCAGCTCCCATGTGTGGCATCGGTCAAACAGCGTCTTGCCATGGAGGCCATTGTGAGGAACAGAAATTAATCGTCACTCAAATCTCCCAACAATTCCGGCATTGAGTAAAACGCAGGACACCACACGTTGACAAGCTAGGTATTATCAATTCTATAAATTTAAATTTCATAACCATCAGTTTCTGTTTTACAAGTCTCCATTATGTTTTTCTCCACGTAAAAGTTTACCTACACCAAAGAATTATTGGAGACATTACAAATTAGCTGTCTGGCATTGAACTACTGAACCATATCAAAAAAAAAAGAGTTCAGAGATGTAAGCGCTACGTTACACGATCAACAACATAGTGTTACAGGTAGCCCGGCTCAGCCAACAACAGGAAATACCAAAAACAATTTACAGCGTGAGGCAAGGCATCTCTTGTCATCTCAAAGAATTGTTGTAGTGGGTGAGAAAGAACCGGAAGTCTGGATGGTACACTTGGCGTTGGCGAAGCCACTCATCTGCTGCCTGCATCAGAGAGGCTGCACGATGCTGCTCCTCAGGCCTATTCGATGACCAGATAGAGCTCCGCAGTTTGTATGATGCCAGCCCAAAGACTGGCAATGTTAGCTTACCAGCTGCATTCACACAGTGGTTAAGCCCACCAAAACTAGGGCATGCTGGTGCAGCACGATCAGTATCTGCAAAAAGCATCTAGTTATTCAATGACCTGATGAAGACAAGCATCGTAGAGCTATGAAAAACAAGTAGCCTATCTGATGAAAAAAGGACAACCCTGAATATTGTCACAAGATGGTACTCACCCTTGGAAGGAGTCGACAGGTAATGAAATGTCAAGAAACATGCATCTAGATCCTTGAGTGTTGGTCCAGTAGGTATTCTGTATATGGGGTACCTGCAATTGTACGCCCCAGGATGAAACAATTATATAGATTAATAGCAGCACCTTCTAACAGCATTGCTACTCTACAGAAGTCGTTTGACTCAAATTTTGCAAGTGACCCTTTGTTTTAGTAGTTGTGAAATGTGGTTGCTGTTCAAGCCAGCACAGCAAGTATGGCAATCCTGATTATAGCAAGGATAATAGTCTTCCATCAGAGTTAAGTATTGGTGATAAATATAATAAGATGAAAAGCTGCAAGTGTGGAACTAAATGTGAAAAACTATTGTTAGTGGCAATGAACACAAAGTGTATAGATCTAGAGATGAGAAATAATTATTTAGATACCCTAAAATAAATTAGTTGGAAGCTTCTCCTATGAGAAATGGGAAATTTCAAAAGCATAAGGACATCAGTGAAAAAGATAAGAGAATCTGGATTGTTACAGACATACCATGCAACAGATATCCAGCTGGTTGGCAGCAGATCACAACTTCTGAATGTCTTCAAATCAGGAAATTTACTTGCAAGAATTGACACCTGAAAGTGGCATTCAAAGCAAAGATCAACAAAAAGGAATACAGGATATCTATAGTCAACTTTCATGTGAAAGTATGAAAAGAAGACTTGCCTTGTCTGTTAAAGGCTCTCTACCAAATGGTGGATCCGTTTCGAGATACTCAAATATTGGACGAGTGGACGGCGAGTGCATTTCACCATCATCCCTTTGGAAACCACCCTCCAATCGACATGTTGCTTCCAGAGAACCTCTTAACCGGTCGACATCAGTTTCACTGCTACCTTCGCTGCTAGTATCCATAGATTCCCCATCACTTTCCTCCCAAGGATGCCTTAAGTAAGCGAGAAAATTAACTAAAAAATGTTATGAACTATGAAAATCGCAGAAGCAAAAAGGAGGGGCCATATTGAAGAAGGAATTTTGGCAAGTCATTATGATTTTTTTTGTGCATGCTTATTTGATGTCCTTATGTAGACCAATGTTCCAAAGCAGCTAACAATAGATAACTAAAAGGCTGTAAATATAATGTCCTGTAAGCTGTAGTTCTACACAAAACAAATACAACAGTTACAAATCATAAAGGTAGAAGGAACTACATTTCTCAAAATTTTAGGAAAGGTGTGTTTTCATCGTTAGGCAATATGAAAGCTCAGCATAAGGACTAACATACCCTCTTTCTGCTCTAAGCTCCAATAATATGACCACTGCACTCGATCAACATAAATACAATGGATCTTTCTGTCCCCAAATTCTCAACAGCATGCACATAATAACATGACATTGGTGATTAATATAACCTAATGGTAGTTTAGATAAGTCCATTTTCTTCCCAGCAAAGTAATAAGATGAGGTCCTGAGGAACATCTATCCTGACATGTAAAACTAAGTGAAACCTTTTGTTATAATATGTTTCGTTAACACTTTATTGTGGGGAACAATGTCCACAATAACATTTCAATACGAGTGACCCAAATACAAAAATGAAATATGCTAGCTACTGGCATAGTTAAATTATTTGCAAGTGTTTTTGAGTGGGAGAAAGAGGGAGGGGGGATGTTGGATGACCAAGTTAGACATGACAAGATCAGTAAAGTTAAAGAAAAACTTGAATAAAACTAAGAAGTAACTCCCCAAAACAAGAAAAATCACATAGGTCAGTAAGCACCAGATTCACAGATACATACATGAATGAATCCATGAGTACAATATCAGCACCACAATTTCTATTAGTGATTAAATCAAATTAAATGCTTCAATTCTGAGCGGTCAAATTAATAGAATATCAAACAACAAACAACAAGCAAAAAAAGATTTATTGGACTATTGGCAACTACACCTGACTACAAAACAACTTGGGAAACAAACTGGGAAAACTCAACTCATAATTTCTAAATAAAAAAAATTACTCCCTCAAGTAAGAAAGTTTCAATGCTCAATAGAAAAGATGCATCTTTATTTATATATTGATAACATCAATATGTGTTAATCATATAAACAAATATTAAGAAATATCATTGATCAACAGGAATCTCTAGACTCCATAACAAAGAAAACTGAATAATTGTTCTTTGCAAATAAGTATAAACCATATCCACATTTAAGATTCCATTTCAAATTCAACAAGCCCACAAATAATCTTCACTTTACTAAAAAGACTCTATTTTAGAGTAATATTTTTAAACTTTCAATAGCTGAAAGATGAACATATAAGGAAATTTGTTTCCTTGACCCTCCGATTTTAATCTCTAGCCACAAAAAAGATGAATCATTAAGCTTCGTGGACAAAACCTGATGCGGTTAAAAAGCTAATGACTTGGCTGTCAAGGTGGTCTGAAAGGTAACAGCAGTACAGCACAATGCATATCCATTAGAGAACTGCAGTTTGCTTGTTACAAAAGAGAAATGCATGAAGCTTCAGAGTTTGTAAAAAAAATTCAAGGACACAGCAACCATTAATTTCTTTTATTCTGTTTTGCATTTATATCATCAAAATCATTGTAGAACAGAAAATTTGACAACTGACAAAACGGCCACAAAAAACAAAAAAAAAGGTTGACCCGAAACATTATCTTACCTGGTCCTCGCTGAAAGCTTTGAAGGGTCTGCATACAGCTGTATAGCAGAAAGGTATGGCACATAATACTGAATCACAGAGTCGCTGCCATTTAACACAAGGGGTACACCAGCACCGTAAAAGCTCCACTCCTTGAAAGCTTCCCAGAGATCACCAAGGCAGAAATATGGTGGTGAATTTGGAACATCACCAATCCTCCATCCCCTCATGCTGGTCTGGATAAACAAACTCAAATGGCAGAAATTAGAACAAAAACGAACATGTTCTTCAGCAGTCCTAAAAAATTGGTTTGTTATTATAATATAAACTGTACCTATCCTGAAAACAAGACTGCTGCCCCGAACAAAAAACAATGTTACTGACTAGATTCTTTTGGCACTAAGTGCTTCCCATCCGGCTACCACTGAGAAAAAACCTAGATTGGCTGACTCACACGATCAAACACTACCATTGGGAACTCATCCCAGCCCCTTTAAAAAAGTAGCCATCTTTCTGCACTGAAGTAGCAAGTGCTAATCCATTGCTCTAGAAAAACTTTGTATGTTCCGATGAACTGCTTGAAATAATTAGCAACAGAAACAACACTCCAGCACATTCTATTGCCAATCTGGTACTGACTGCCCCAGATAATTAGTAACAGTAACAACACTCCAACACATTCTATTGCCAATCAGGTACTAACTGATCCAGATAATTAGCAACAGTAATAACACCCCAGCACATTCTATTGCCAATCTGGCACTCTACAAAAAAGATTAATTCCTTTCTTATTTACTTTTCCAATCGCAACACAAGGATAATACAGCAACACCTTGTCAGATTTGCTGGAAATGCAGTGTGACTGTAACTTCAAACTAGAGAGAAACGAAATTCCTTCGCAGCCACAGTTCCCAAACGTTCCCCAACCATAAGAGCAACATGAACCATACATACTACCAATCATCAGGCAAATAATTTAACAGTCTGTTTTATGTTACATTTTCATACCAGAATCATCTCTCCATACAGCCAAAACAAGAATCTCACATCAACCGGTGACAGCAAGAGCATGTACACGACTATTTCGCCAAGAGGAAGAGAAATTCACTACAAGTGTAACTTGACCCGAGAGAAAAGCAAAGTTCCTTCACAGCCACGGGTCCCAAACTTTCCCCAATCATAACAGCAATACGAATCGAATCTAGCAATACCAGAAACATCTCAGCGCAGTGCGAAGCATCAAGCACTTCAATCGGTAGGAGCAAAACGCAGGCACGCAACTAGTAGTAGTTCACAAAGGGGAATAATAAAATTCCTGGCAAGCCTAACCTTGGGCAGGTACTGCACGGGCACGGACGGCGTGGTGAAGCTGAGGAACCTCTCGAGATTCCCCACGTCATCCACCGGCGGCGGGGCCACGGCCGCATCGGCCGCCGCCGTCGCCTTGGAGGTGGGCGCTGCCGCGGTCGATACCGACGTCTTGGAGGGCGCGTCGGCCCGCCTCTCGGCCTCCTTGGGAGGCGGGGCGGCCGGGTCCGCAGCCCCCGCCGCCGCCGGCGGCGGCGGCTTGTGCCTCGCGGCGGCCCTGGGCGTGAGCGTCCCGGCCGCCGGGGACGAGGGGCGCTGGCCCTTGAGCCGCTGCAGCTGCTCCTCCTGCTGCTGGCGGCGCACGTGGGGCGCTATGTAGAAGCGGTCGACCCCGACGCCGCTGAGGCCGCGCGAGGAGGAGGAGGCGCCGGACGGGCCGGCCATGGCGGCGGAGACGGTGGGGCTAGGGTTTAGTCCGGCGGCGGCTCGAGGCGGCGGAGCGGGGTCGGGGGCGGACGCCGCGAGGGAGGGCAGGGTGGGGTAGGGTTTTGGTGGGCGCTATTTTTGGGGGGCGGCGGCGGGAAGATCTGGGAGTGGAGGAGCAGCCGCCGTGCCGGGCGACAGCGGCAGTAGACAAGGTGGGGAGAGAAGCGAGGGACGGAGGGAGGAGGAGGCGAGGGGGTTCCGTTTGCCGGTTTGGTTCTCAGCCCCGCGTCGTCGCCTCGGCACCGTTCCGTTCCGTTGCGTTGCTGGTTGGCTGGTTGATTCCCTCCGTGCTCCGGCCCTGCTCGTGTTCGCTCCGGCTTTGGTTGGGGCCTTGGGGCTCTGCGGCTACGGGCACCAACGGGGAGTCGTGGCAGCGTGAATAAACGGGAAAGCGCGTGATGTATCTTATCTCATGGATAGATTTCTCTAGCCTTAAAAGTCTGAGAAAATAGGTGTTTGATCTTTACTCGTGACTAAAATTCATGTCACATTGAATGTTTGGAGGCTAATTAGGAGGACTAAACATGAGCTAATTATAAAATTAATTATATAGATGGGGACTAATTCACGAGACGAATCTATTAAGCCTAATTAATTCATCATTAGCAATGTTTACTGTAGCATCACATTGTCAAATCATGGATTAATTAGGCTTAATAGATTCGTCTCGCAAATTAGTCTCCATCTGTGCAATTGATTTTGTAATTAGCCTATATTTAATACTCCTAATTAGTATGTAAACATTTGATGTGACAGGAATTTTAGGAGGTGCTAAAGAAACAAACACCCCCTAAGTTGATCGGTCGTTAGTTAAAGGTAGGTTTTTTTTCTCTCATCAAGGAACAGAAGAAGTTAGGTTTGGTTAGCCTTTACTCCCTCCGTCCCAAATTACTAATCGTTTTCGTTTTTTTACCGTATCTAGACATAATTATATATCTAGATGCATGTGTAAAATTATGTATATAGAAATGCCAAAACGAGTAATAATTTGGGATGCAGGGAGTACCTCCTTATGTCGAAAAGTACAACGTCTATGTGTCGTCTAAAAACTTAATTGAGATCGTTTCTTATTTGCACCTATGGATTAGCTCAAGCATGTATGCGAAGACTTTTTGGTTTCTTTACGAACGTGTTTCCGTAGTAATTATTCATATTTTGTTTTATTTTGATATGTTATTGGTCAATTAGACAAAATATGACTTCATTTGACCCTACATGTCTTTGGTCCGAGTGCAGAACTTATGGCATATTTTTTTGGATCAATTAGTCTATTATATTGTGATATGTTATTGATGTATATCTTTGGTTCAGGTTCAGATTTTTCGATACTTGTATGCGTCGTTTTCCTGTGGAGTCATAATATAGATGTTTCATTGCATATGCTTGCATATTTAAAGTAGCGTCAAGCAACAAGTTCGATGCTTTAATCACTGTACCGGGTCAAACCAACGAGCAACATGGCGCCGAGTCAAAGAGAAGTCGAGCAGGTGTTAGAAAAAAAAAACAAGCTGAAAGAAAATTGGAGATCCGGACCAAGCAGTAGTGGACTGGGTAGCACAACGCAAGGCTAGAATAAGAAAACGAGAGATAAAATTGGTGGGAGTTGAGGATAAACCGGATAAGATTTCCAGCCGGGCGCTCTACTGTACCGACCAGCTAGCGATTCGTCCAGGATCTCCACCGCAGCAAATATCCGCGCGATCCGGCCGTCCGCACGCCACGGCCTCCCCGATCGGACGGTCGGTCCATCGCGTCGCCGGCGCTCTCCACGCGCGCTGCTGGTGCCGTGCGGGATTTTCTAGAAGGATCCTGGCTGGGACGTGGCGGATATTCGCCGGGCATGGACGGTCGTCTCCTGCCCGCCGTCCGGGCCAAGTTTGGGCTCACTGGCAAGTGGGTCCAGCGCTTGGGTGGCCGGCGTGGAGGCCACATGTCATGGGGATGGTCCTGTAGCCTGGCTGGACGGTGCGCGCGTGGACTCCCACGTGACAAACGCACGGGGCCTCACCGGCCCGGCGACAGCGACCGGGATCTGGGCCCACGCTGACAATGGGTTCCAGGTCCGCGGGCCACTTGGATAAAAAAGGTCCGCGGGCCACTGGGAATGGACCCTACCAGACAGGAACAGATCAGATCTCGGTCGGAGTGTGGTGGTTGGTGGGTAGACCTGATCATGGGCTACCCGACCTGACCCGATCCACCCGAAAAAAACCCAACCCGATCAATACGTTGGGTGAACGCGGGTAAATATTCATGACCTGATCTAAATCACGGGTCGAGCATGGGCCAAATTTTTTTACCCAAAACTTGAAAAAACTCAACCCGAAAGTTGCACATGAAACTCGAACCAACCCGACCCGACCAAGTGACGGGTCGGGCGCGGGCAAAAAATCCAACCGATGGTCAGCACGGGTCGGGCGTGGGCCAACTTTTTTTACCTGAAACCCGAAAGAACCTGACCTGAATCCGATCCGACACTGGTGATGGCTGATGGGTCAACGAGGAGCTGCCGTGGGGGCTTTGGGCCTGCGTTGGTGCTGTTGTGTGGGCCGACAGGAGCGGTGCCTATACGGCCCACAAAGCTAACAGTGCCCATTAATAATACTAGCAAAGATATCATTTCCCAAGCCAGGTGCGCAATGCATTCACCAGACAAAAAATAAAAATAAAAACAAAAACAGGAGGGCATGAAAGCCTGACGTGAAAGTTCCATCCGTACTGAAACTGATACGTCGGAGCAGTCTGCTACACTGCCCGCTTAACATGACGGCCATCCTCTCGCAGGCAGAACGGAAGGAGAGAAGGCGGAGAACGTACAGTTACACATCAAGATCACACACCCTCTCAGGAAATTATGCGTAGGGTTTATTCATGGCAGGGACAGACACAATTTCAACTACCGCTGAATAGGTCACGCCAATATAAGACACCCAAAGGTGATGCGCGATGGCACAAGCAGATTAGAACATCACCGCAACATGAAGATTAGAATCTACTCTCTCCGTTCCAAAATGTAGGTCGTTTTGATCGTTCCAAAATCTATGCATATAGAAAAATTAAAACGACCTACGTTTTGAAACGGAAGGAGTAACATATATGATATATACCAATACCATGCTCATTCTTCGTGATTCGTCAGGAATTAGCTAGAATCGACTTGCTGCAGCTCGTTCCCTGGTCCTCCTGCTTCTCTCTTTTCCGTGGGAATCGAGTCGAGGCGAGTCACGGCGCATTATACCATGCCCGTCAACACAGCATAGTTGTCACGGCTAGTCGAGGCGACCTCCGGCCGCCTGGACGCCTAGGTGCCCGCCTAGGCCAGGATCAGACGGTGCCGGTTATCAGCCAAATAAGCTAAGTTAGCACCTGTAATAAAATAAATAAAAAAACAAAGGAAAGAGGAGAACTACTCTTGGGCCAGCATCCCACACAACAGCCCAACAGGCAATAGCCCATGAACATGTCCCTTCGTTCCGTTCCTTTCCCTGATGCCAGGCGACGCCTTGACAGCACCAGCCGGTTTGTGTGTTGCGAACAGGCAGCAGCACGAATGAGCGTGGCATGGCGGTTTGTAGCACGCGCCCGGCACATGAACGCAAGTGCTGGTGCGTTTGGAAAATTTGCGAAAAGGTTTTTTTTTCCCACTAAAATAAAAAAGAAAGAAAAGGCGAGAAAAGACGTGCGACGGGGCGTCGAGTCGAAGCGATGGCAGCTTCCTCGCGGCGGACGGGCGTACGGCTGGTGATCCGTGGATCCACCGACGGAATCCCACACGCCTGCGGTTGACTCGCCGTGCCATCGGCGGCTAAGAGGCAGGAGCGCACTTGGCCCAACGCGACGGCGCTCCATCTGGGCATGCGTAGTTGGATCACTACACGGAGAATACATGCGGAGAGTAACTCGATTGCCACGGCAATACTCGTGTTGAAATGAGCATAAAGTACTAGTGGTACCATGCATATTATTCCTCCATAAATTATAGGTCATTTTGATATTTTTATAAATCTAAATATAAGTGCATATCTAGGTGCATATGCTAAAACGACATACAATTTGGAATGGGGGAGTATTATGTAAGGCCAACGCAAGGTTTGTGTTAAAATTTTAAAAAATCTTTTTTTTATTATTGTTGAAAGTTGAAACGATTGGGCAAATATATACTCCATCTGTATCAAATTTATCGCTATTCATTTTTTCTCATAATGTTTGAACAAACATATGAAAAAATAAGTTATTTTTAAACCTTTGATGATAAAGTACAACCACAAATAAAATAAAATACTTACATAATATTATTATTTTAAATAAGATAAACGATCAAACGTGGTGAGCAAAATAAGAGCGACAAATATTTTATTTTGATATGGAAGTACTACATAGTTCGCATATTTAGGTTTTAAAAAAAAGTGCGCATATTTCGTACCCAACCAAACCAAGCTAGCCAGCTAGGGACCATCGGATCCGAGGCCACCGTCGTAGAGCTCGCCGCGCATGTGCGACACGCCGTCCCATGCCGCATCGCGCGAACCCCGCCACGTATATAGCACCAGCACTGCAGCAGGCGACACGCCACGGTACCAGTAGCCGGCAGCCACCTCCCTCACAAGAAGCTCGCTCTCTCTCTCTCTCTCTCTCTCTCTCTCTCTCTCATGGCGCCCCCACCGCCCGCTCTCGCCCTCCTCGCGGCGGCCAGCTGCTTGCTCCTCGCCTCACCGCTGCCGCGCCGGGCCGCGGCGGACGACCGCCCCGTCGTGCAGCAGTTCTACTACTACTCCCCTCCGCCGCCGACCACGCCGCCCGGCGGCGGCGGCGGCGGCTACGCCTACCCATCCCCGCCGGCCACGGCCACCGGCGGGCCGCCCTGCAACTGCGAGAATCCAAACACAGGCGGCGGCTACGCCTTCCCCTCCCCACCGGGGGTGACCGGCGGGCCGCCCTGCAACTGCGGGAAGCCGCCGCCGCCGCCGGGGGGCGGGCAGCAGTACGCGTTCCTGTCCGGGTCGTCGCAGGCGCCGCCGCCGCTCCGGCTGCCGCTCCTCTGCGCCGGCGTCGCCGCCGCGGTGGCCCTTGCGCGGCGCTAGATAGCTAGCTAGCAGGCAGCCGGGTCGTCGCGCGCTGTCGGTTTCAGCAGGGGTCGCCGGCCCGCCGCCGTCTGTGAAAAATTGTGTGTAGAAGCGCCCTGGAAATTGGTACTTTTACTGCCCGGCTGCGAGATTTACCACAGGGCCTAGAGGTAAATTGTATTGCTGGCAGGTGCACTCTTATGTGGATTTGGATGCGATTCTCTCCACATTTTGTACACAGTGGATGGAAAACAAGAGAAAATGGAGGGTGCATTGTCATGTATGCTCGGTGTACTTCAGAAAATATTTTGCCAAGTGAATTTTTTGTTCCGTGGAAATCTAAGGAGTTCCTTTCTCTCTTTTGCTTTGTGGTGTCACTCCACACTAGGGCCTGTTTGGATGTGCGATTTCGAACTGATAAGCCCGCCCGAGGTACCAGATGCGTGTGATTTGGATGCAGGGGCCACTGTTTGGTTTGCACGGCGCCGCAGCTTGTGTGCGCTGCTGTTCGGGCTAACGTTTGGCTGATTACTTGTGCTACGGGTCGCCGCACCCAGGTGCGGGGCTGAACATAGAGGGGATCAAGACATCGAGTATAAAATGATCTCATAAAAACATTGATTTAAACGTAGAAGGGACCACGACATCTGCATGCCGATCTCAAAAGCCTGCCTAGACCTTGCAGATAGCCCAACCAATTCCATAGCTGCAGAATAAACCAAGGAGTTCATTCCTGCAAAATCCAATTCAGTAACCCTCTGCTCAGCAACAACAACGCCAAGCTCTGAATCACCGGCGCCTTTGGCATCCCTAGTCCAACGCTTCATCACGAGCCCCGGTGGAATTTCCGAAAATCCATGGTGGACCAATACCTGCAAGCGTATAGCAAGGCTTCGGACTTGGAATTTCGAAATAAAGAACAAAAAAATACCTACAAACTGCAAAGACACAACAAGTGCACTGCTAGGAACAAACCTTGAGTATGTGACGGCAAGGGATACCGCAATGTCCAAACCTCTTGCATTGGCAGAAAAAAATCTGTTGCATCTGGGTTGGAACCAACATGGAATTCAACCACACCATTGTCCATGCATGTAAGGGCCATTATCCAGCAAAATTACCGTTTAGTAACCCTCATCACCATCCTTCATGCAACCAAACTTCCCAGCCTTGAACAGTTCCTTTGAAAACCTCTCGTACATAGCCCTGGTGTATACCTGAGCAGCATGAGCCTCGATTGGAACACCAACCCTTAAGAACCCTTCCAATCTTAGGGGAATAATTACTAGTTATTCATCTATTAACCAAGCAGCCATATAAGAAAAATATAGAAAACTTCTAGATAGGAGTGGAATCATCACCTGTTTTGCATGCTCCTCCTTCCCCTCGTCAGCATCACGATCTGCAATCATCCTGTTATACTGAGAAACAAAAAGATGCATGGGAGCAGACCTTGGAATATAAGTCTTGAGTATGTGTAAATGGACTCTCACTGCATTGGGTGCTAGTCATGCCAACACAAAACGTCTCAGCAAAATAAGGCTTAGCCCACATGTGCCTGTTCTGGTAAGCTCTTCCAAGGAACTCGTTCTCAACCAAACCATACTTGTCAACCAAATCTGCCCAACGAGTCTCGAATTCGGGAATTGAGACTATTTCATCAAGAAGCTCATGCAATGACCTCTTAAAAGCAAAGTTCTTGCTGTATATGTCACCAAGGGATTCCTTCGCCTTCTTGAGGACATGCCACTTGCACTACCGATCGATGCCTGGTATTGGGAAGCTCAGTGGCAATCGCTAGCTGCCTTCATAGCCTGACACTGGTCAGCAGACGGGGAAGGGCAGCACATGTCACGTAAAAATTAGAGATGCGAGAAGAAAAGGGAGTGCAAACGAAACCAAGAAGTACAGATTATAGCTCATTAGCATACCTGTTAGGATGGTCTTCGGGGATACTCCATCCATAGCCTCAACAAATGTGCAGAACGACCACTGGAAAGCATCAGATGTCTCCTCGGTAAGAAGCAGTACAGTGCCAAAAATAACACTCTGGAAGTGATGGTTAGCGTCGTCGACAAATAGGACGAAAGGAAGGTTGTACAGATTGGTACGATATGTTGTGTCAAAGGTGATTGCATCGCCAAAACAAGAATAGTTGAACCGGCTAGATCCATGGTACCAAAAAAGAGACTTAACTCTCTTGTCCTGGTCCAACTGCATGCGCAAAACCATTGCAGGGTCTGCATCTCGCATTGCAGGGTCTGCATCTCGCTTGGTCATATCACCCTCGATTGATTCCTGCGCAAGCCTACCACAAAGAGACCTGATTGACTGCCTACTAAATGGAACGTACTGGTTGGACCCATGCATGCTGCCTAGAATTGAACAGACCCTAGAAATCTGTACATTGTTAGCCCTGAGATTCCTAACTAGATCTCGTGTCCACCGCAACTAGCAGACATAGGATGGTTATGCCCAGGAACAAACCGGCTGATGAACCAAGAATCATCGTCCTTCCGGAGCATGCGGATCATGCAGAGGCAGCCACAACGCGTGGATCGAGCGACACAAGAGGGATCACGCCCCTAAACATGAAATAAATTGACATAAAAAATTAAACCACCACCAGATCTTGTATTTAAGAAAACACAAAACTAGATGACCAAAGATTAACTCACCTTGCAAGCGCATACTATATCCTGCCTGGTGCGCCTGCCGGAAAGGCTGCTACAACTACTCCCGTAACGAATACCAAATCCAAGCTCCCAGGAATACATGTTGAAGAACTCGAAGCCCTCCTGCGGTGAGTCAAACACCTTCCCTACTGCAGGATGGAACAATGAAATCAAGCTCAGGATGGGGTGGTGAAGCTGTGCAGCATGGAACAATGAAATTTATAGGGCCGGGAGTGGCAGGAAATGAAATGGGGAGCTGCTAAAATTTCCCGCCTAAAGTACATGATATTGCCGCCCAAATTTTCGAGGTTTTGTTGTACCTTCGTACTATTGGGAAACACTATCTGTACTGCAGGGAGCAGGAGCTAGGCTGTATCAGTTTCAGGGGAAGGTGGGGGGAACAGGGTTTTGTTGCAAGGAAGGGGCGTATTTTGCTTGGCTTTTTCAGAGATTAGAAAGACTAACAAGGGTTCGTCTGGGCAGATTCTGGGCGGAATGAAAAAAATGAAAAACACAGCTACTGCAGCAAGCTGGGGCGAGGCCAGCAGAGAAAAAAAAGAATACAAGTGCAACAGCGCGAGACAAAGATGAATAGATCTTCCACGACACCAAAGAAGAAAACACTAGGCTGAGCAGCAAGGCAAGAGCAGCAGACCTCTGTCGGTTTGTATTTTGTGATAAATCGACGCGGAAACAAAATGAAAAGTAGTGCAAAAGGAGCGCAAGCGATGCAACAACAGCGGCTCCAAACAAAACCGCAGAAAGACCACCACCGTTAACAAGGATGAAGCAAAGAACAAAGAAAAACACAGAAGCAGGGAGGAAAGGATCCATTGCCTGGGACATGGGAAGAAGAAAGGAGATAAGGACCAGGCAAAGAGTACATGACTGGCGGGGTAGGCAGAGACAGTGAATATGCATAGTAATTTCACCAATATGTCTTGTCAACGGATAAAGAAGAAATTGAATGCGCGAAGTACTGAACAAACGTTCACCCCTGCATGCTGAATACGGCCTAGTAAGCATGGAGCTGCCAGTAGGAAGTCAATGGCGGACAAGACACTAATGGGCGTTTTTTTTTTTGAGGTGTAACGGGGGGGAGAGAATCCCCACCTTTTCATTTCAAGGAGCTAAAACATTGAGGGTTCAGCATCTTACAACACATTTTTGCGAGAGTGGAGAAAGGAAATATTACAGGTTTACGTATTGAAACCAAATGATTGACACCATGCTTCCGCCGCCTCGTGATCCTCGCGTGGCAGTACACACTGATGGACGTTGCTGAACACATGGAGTACAACCTGCCAGTGGATGAGGCAGGTATGGCAACAGGGTGGGCAGCTACCCACCGTTGTAGGAAACCCGCTCAGCCACTAGAATCAGTCAATGAAAAAAGCAAGCAAGGAGATGTCCTCACTGGACATATTACTTAATAGTCGTATGAGAAAAATATATTCTATATTTTGAACTAGACTACTTTTGGTTCCGCTGCTAAAGTTAGTCACATGATTTGGATGCAGCTTAATTAATAACATAAGCAATGTAATATATACTATACTAAAGGAAAGTTAATTAACACCATAGTGCAATTTACCAAATATCACTTAGTCACTAGCCCTTCCCAGCTCCCACACACAACTATGCTCCCGGGTAAGGTTAACTCATATTCTATTTGATATTGTAGTAAAAGCACTGTGCAACATCAATGACTGGGGTACTTCTTTTGCTGCCAATTCAATTTTCCTTATACGTTTCCCCCCACTATCCATGTGTCATTGAGACATCAATTGAAATAAGGGATGGTAAAAGTTTGCAATGGTGAATAAGAGATTGGGTTCCTTTTGCTTTTATAACCATCATTCGTTTATTGTGCTCTACTATTGGTGATTATGAGGAGGGGCAGATAAGGGAAAATAGGTCAGTTGGATGGGGAGCATGGTTCTGCTCAGTCATGGGGCTAGTAGAGGGATTGGCAGAGGTCATGGAGCCCTTTAAGGTTTATTTAGATAAACACATTCCCTTCCTATCAACGTGATTTGAGGTGGAAAATGAACTAATTTTTCCCTCAATCCCCCCCAATGAAGCCTTAGATTGAGACATGCATCTTGGTCAGCGTGCCAAGAAATCCAAGGCAGCCTTGTTTTGGTATGGTGGAAGTGGCTGCGGGTGAGTTCTGATGGAGGAGATGATGCGTGGGTCCTAGTCATCAGTGATTTTAAGAACGAAAAAGGGCGGGAAAAAGCGGGTTCTAGTGGGACATCAACAGCAATAATGCAAAACGAACTGCTATTGGGATCCATCCAAAGTAGTGGAGGCCTTCATGCTGAATAGGAAAGAAATAATGGAGGAGAAAGGAAATGGGTCAAGGTTGAGCTTCGATGTGTTTGGGCCAAGGATGATTTAAGGGAATCTTCCTTTTTCTACACTTCAGCGATTCAACTTCTATTCAGATTTTAAACTTAATAATTTATTTTTTAACAATGGACTTAATAATTTATTTTTAACTATTGACGCTTGTTAATGAAACCTTTTTGGTACTATTTTAGTGGTGAATATAAATTAATTCTTATACTAACCCACCACTTGGTACTTGAAATAACTCTCAAGGCCTATTTTTAAGGTAATAATTGTAGTTGTTGTATGGTGTATCTAGACTCGTTGGAAATGGAATCATCTTTGATGGTCAGAGACATTCCCTTGGCCGCTAGAAGTCTTCCTTCAAGCAAGAGATGGAGCTTGTCATCATGAAGTCCAAGCCTTCTAAGAATCCTCTTCTTAGAACATGTCTTGATTTGTTTTTCTTGTTTTTCTTTTCCTCTTCATTGCTTTAGTTTCTTTTCTCTCTCTCTTTTTTTTACAGTGCCTTGTACAGATTTCACTTCATATATATCAAATTGAAATCAGTAGCGGATCCCCTCCAGTTTCATAAAAAAAAAAGATAAATCCTTTCAGAGGATTGGCGGAGAATAATCCATATAGACACATTGAGAAGTTCACGATGTTGTGCAACACTGTTCAAAAAAGAGCACCACTAGCTTAGTTCAAGTGGAATCTTTTTTCGTTTCTCACTTGCAGATGAAGCAAAACAATGGCATTCGCTTGCTTCATTTGAGGTGAAAGGAAATTGGCACGAGCTGATGAAGAAGTTTTGTGTGAAGTTCTTCCCCACCAGCAAAATTCAGAGTCTGAGGAGATAAGTGACTAGGCAAGGAGAAGATGAAGGAATAGACCAATCTTGAATCACTTTAATGGTTTACTCAGAGCATACAAATTAATAAAATCAAATCTTAATGCAAAACTCAACTCAATTAAAATGATAAAAAAAATGAAAAATTACTATACGCTGATTTACAAATGGATTTTTTTGGAAAACCATCGACAATGACTATACTACAAATGGATTTTTGAAAACAAACGAGCACAATGACTATATATATCTACCAAATGGTTTAAGTAAATCCAGTCTTTGATGACTGCCAACATCTTAGACGATTCTTTGACAAAATCATTTGTAATATTATGTAGATACTTTTCAAAGAAAATTGGTCTGTGTGATCGTATATATTTAGATGGTTCTTACATAAATCCCTTAAGCAATGTATAATAAATTGAGTTTTATAAACACAGTTTGTAATATTAGAGTATCTAGTGGTGTTTAGATCGGCAACCAAGGGGTATCCTGAGGTAGTGATTGGTTGGAGGGGTATCGCCAGATCTGGAGCCCGATGGTAATTGCGAGGACACAAGACACATATTTATATAGGTTCAGGCCGCCAGAGTAGCATAGTAACCTACATCCTGTTTGGGATGTTGTGTATTGTATCCTATGCTTGGGTGTTGAGGTATGAGTTGAGCCTCGTATTGTGCCTACCGATCTAGGGACCCCTGCCCTCCTTTATATACCCCGGAGGGCAGGATTACTAGTCGGTTACAATGTTGAAGTTCTAGTAGGATTACACTGTATGAGTCCTAATAGGATTATAGTCGGTTACAATGTTGAAGTTCTAGTAGGATTACACTGTATGAGTCCTAATAGGATTACAAGGAATTATAGTAAGGGAATTCCAGTAGGAGTCTATATTCTTCCTTTCTTGCAGGTACTTGGGGATCTATCCCCCCTAGCGCTTTGTTGATAATGCTTTGTAGATGAATATTATCAGCTCCCTTCAGTTTTGCTAGGAGATTAGTTTATTTTTGCTCCGAATCAAAACTGATCAGTCTTGACTGCCTACCTCCCATCCTTATGGTAGATACACTGCATGAACCCTGTAATCTATGTTAATGTCAAATATTGTTAGCAAAGCAAAGCATAACAGCTACGCATATGCACACTTCTCTCTAATGAATGTTTCTTCACCTATAAGCATCTCCGAGAGACTAGTCCAGTAGATCTTATATATGATAAATTCATCACAAACTACTTGTTTGTTGATGGCCACATAGCTTATTGCTGAAAGAATAACACTATTTATTCATGATGCGGATAAATGCAAACACTCGTTCCAACAAAGGATGCTTGATTTATACTGACTTCTCATAGATGCATGCCTTCAGAGTTTTACGATGTCATATTTCACTGCCGGCACATTGCACCCAATATTTCAAAATCATATACTATGTCTGTTCTTAAAATTGTCGTGGCTATGATCAGACTTTAAAAATTTAACCGTTAATACACTCAATGTTGTTAAAAAAACTTTTTTATACTTGCTTCCATCAAGATTAATAGAACTAGGAAAAGTAATGGTCGAGCGATCTTGTAGATGTGCTAAGCAGGGACATCTGACAAGTGCGCAGTAGCAAATAACAGAGGTTAGCCGGGTTAGTCGTTTGGTCATGTGGCGCATAGCATAGCAAGCTACTCCCAATTTTGGCAATGGCGATGTAAAACCCTTGTTGCCAATCAATTTTGAGCCACAGGTCTGCAACCGAAGACATCTGTCGCGGAAGGCACATTCCACTCTCCTACAGCAGCGGCAGGGGAGAGAACAGGTCCCTGGCCATGGAGGAAAACTCGGCCGCCTGCAATAGCACACGGAGGCTATAGCTCGCATCGCAGGTATATAAAAGCCCGTGCAGGCACCACCGTTCCTCTCACCACGGCCAAGCAAGAACCACCACCACCACCTACAGAGACAGAGAGAGAAAGAGAGCTCACCGTCTCCTCCGATCCCGGCCGCCGCCGCGACGCGCAATGGCCATGGCTCGCCCCGTGGCGCACCTCTTCTTCCTCCTCCTCCTCGTCTCCACCGCGCCCGCCGTGCGTACCACCCCCGACGACGCCGGCGCCACCGGCAACCTCCAGGAGGCGTGCAACAAGACGCTGTTCCCCAAGGTGTGCCTGCAGGCGCTCAAGGACAACCCGGAGTGCCAGTCGGCGACCCCTCGCCGGCTCGCCGAGCTCTCCGTGTACGTGACCGCCGAGGTGGGCATGACGGTGGCGGCGTTCGCGCACCGCGAGCTCAACGGCGTCAAGGACAACGTCCTGTACAAGTGCCTCGACACCTGCTCCGAGGACATCGAGGAGGCCGTCGCCCACCTCAGCGGGCTCACCCGCGAGCTCACCGACGCCAAGTTCCTCGAGGTCAAGTCATGGCTCTCCTCCACGCTCGGCGGCACCTCCACCTGCGAGGACGCCTGCAAGGACGCGCCCGTCAGCGACATCAAGAACGCCTGCATCACCAAGAGCTTCGAGTTCGAGAAGCTGCTGCGCGTCACGCTCGACCTCATCACCGAGGCCTCGGGGTCCATGTCCGCCGAGGTCGCCCTGCCGCCCACCGACGCCGCCGCCGCGCCGGCGCCGTTCGGTGGCTACGGCTCGTCGGCCGGCGCCCCCGCCTATGGTGCGCCCTCGCCTGACGCGCCAGCTTACGGCGGCGCCACCAGTGGACCAAGTGCGGGTGCCCCGGCGCCGTCGTCGGGGGCCGGTGCGTCCGACGCCTACGCCACGTCATGAGCGACGATCCCTAGGGATTTCCTTCTTTTCATAGTCCCACCGCATTTTTCGATGAGCATGTCCATCTGTTAAGAATTTAGGAGTGTTTGGAGGTGGAGCCGCATAACCAATGCAGAGATAAAGAGGCCTGCATCGAATGACATGTACTTGGCCTGATCTGAGTGCTTTCCTTTTCTTTTCTTTTTGATAGGATGAGCAGGGTGATTTTATCGTAAGATTGATTGTTAACTATGTTACCTTGACATGTTACAACAGTTAGCCGTCATTTGTTCGGAATATAATGCACAAATTGATCAGTGCACTTTCCAGCCTAGACATTGTAGTTACAATTCACGTGAATGCTACATCGCACTCGAGTGTTTTGAGAAACTCCAACACTTGATTTGTTTTTACTAATCAAAGAATGCCAACGTGTGTTCTACTTCTCATTCTCCTCCGGTGATGAGCTTTGAACTTAGGGAATCCGGGTTTGAGGTTGGTTGATCGGGGATTACGTTACCGGTGGCCTATGGTCCAAAGAGGGAGAGATCTAGGGTGGCTCAGCAGCCGGTGGTGGGAGGTAGCATAGATGATAGGGGAGCTTAGGTAACGAGGGTTCCGCCAGAGCGTGATGGAAGACCCTGCAGAGTAGGCGGTAGGGGCATAGGAATACGAGTTAATAGTGTTGGTGATGGTTTTGGATGGCATGGCGGCAGAGGCCGCGTTGTGCCACTGTAGTCAGGCGGGGTGCTGACGGCGAATGAACTCAGCCGGAAGATATTAGTGACAGGAGATGCTGGAGGCTGCGACCACCGTACCGGAGGCGAGCGGGAAGATGGTGGCGGCAAAGACCTAGTGTCGAGCATTTGTCCTTGCAACTTGTAATGGGTGTGTGTGTAGGGGAGGGAGGGAGGGAGAGCATAAAAAATTGCCCACATCCGACGTAACAGCAAGAAAATAAAAGTGCTGAGAGCCCTCAAATACTTAGAATTATGGACATGTATCAAATTTGAAGCAAATGTTACAGTTTTTTATCACAAAATATATTTACTCAGAAGAGGACACACCTGATGGTCAAGGAGTACAAATTTGAAATAAACATGTGTGCATGTCTTAAAAGAGGAAAATAAATGGAAGGCACGTGTTGCTTCAGTGAATGATATGGCATGCGGCATGGGCCTACACTATGCTACGTGTTTATAAAAAGAGAAATGGAGGGTGTATTTCTTGTACGATATATATTGAAAAGAAAACAATCAATTTTACTCCCCTCACCTTTTCACTTTGTCTGCTTAACCCCTAAGAAAATTATAAAATTTTTATTTTTATATTACTTTGGCATGCGATGATGTCATCGGTTTTGCCTATATTTCCAACATGCATGCAACATGGGTGGAGAGGTCAATACAAAGCCCATAAAAAAACAGGTTGTTTTTCATGTGTTGGGGAAAAGGACTATGCTTGGAACCTCCTCCCTCATTTCAAGACTTTGCAATTAGCTGGCGTAATGAGTTGGTGGCGAAGTGTTGTGATCCCTTCTTTGCACGAATGAAGAATTGGCGCGACGAGATGACTTCGCGACTTTGGTGGCCGGTCACCTCTTCGTACTCCAGACAGGCTCATGAGCTAGGGTGGAGCAAAGGCAGCGAAGTCGTCGGCTGGTGATGACGATTCTATAGACCACTCGCGATTTCAGCAACAAGCGAAGTGGTGAAGATGTCTTCGGCATACTGGCCCACTCGAGCTTAGGTGTAAAGTGATGAGGTGTAAAAGGGTGTAACAAAAGTGGTGTAATGTTACTGTAATACTCCCGAATATGCTTCACATAAAGAAAAAAGTAAGGTGTCAAGTTGTAAAGTGTAAAAATTACGGTCCTATAAAACGGGACCGTGGTGAATGCAAAGGGATAGATTCAGACGGAGGGGGAGATTTTCTAAGCTCTCCTGAAGTCATTTCTTAGTTCATTGTCATTCTTGTTCTCTTAGTTTGGAAACTTGTTGACCCCACTTCAGGGACGGTTTTCTACCCCAACAGCATCGCATCCGCATCCACATTGTGGCAAGTGGGATCGAATACTAACACATTGAGTATAAAAAATACTACTCCCTTTGTTCCAAATTGTGGTCGTTTTCGCTTTATAAGATTTATAATTTTTGTTATGTATATAGATATACGCTATGTCTAAATACATAGATAAATATATAATTTTAGAAAAGTCAAAACAACTTTTCAAATTCATGGGCATCTAAAAATAAAGTTTTTTTCCAAAATTATCGTGGCACAAGAATTTTTGCAATGCCACAGTAAAACCTTCGACCGAATAAGGCTGAGCCACAGAAAAATGAGGACACCTGTCGTAGTATGAGGGCGCATTTGTTTGGAAGGCCTAGCATTAGTCGCGGATGGCACATTCCACTGTGACTCTCCTACAATGTCGGTATGCCACACACGAAGTGGGGAGAGAAAAAGTCACTCGATGGCCTTCATTCACAAAGCACACTGCACACGGTATATAAGCGCGTCCGATCACCATCACCACCACGTACAAGAGCGAAACAACAACCAAGAATCCATTCATCTCTTGCCCGATCGACGCGCCATGGCCATGGCTCGCTCCCTCGCGCCCCTCCTCCTCCTCTCCGTCCTCGTCTCCGGCGCCGCCGCCGCGCGGACGGTGGGCGACAGCGTACAGGACGCGTGCAGCAAGTCCCAGTTCCCCAAGGTCTGCGCCGACGGCCTCTCGGCGAAGCCGGAGGCGCAGAAGGCGACCCCTCGCGGGCTGGCGGAGCTCTTCGTGGGCTTCGCCGCCGAGAAGGGCTCGTGGATGGCCACGTTCCTGCACGGCAAGTTCAACAGCGGCAAGGACAGCACGATGCTCGACTGCTACGACAGCTGCGGCGAAGACATCGAGGAGGCCATGGCCCACCTCAACGGCCTCATCCGCGAGCCCACCGACGCCAAGCTCCTCGAGCTCAAGTCATGGCTCTCGTCGACGGTCGGCAGCGGCACCTCCGCCTGCGAGGAGGCCTGCAAGGACGCGCCCAAGACCAGCGACAAGGACGACGTCGTCAACAAAAGCTTTGAGTTCGAGAAGCTGCTGCGCGTCACGCTGGACCTCATCACCGAGGCGTCCGGATCCATGTCCGCCGACATCGCCCTCCCGCCCTCCGACGCCGCCGCGCCATCGTCGTACGGGGCGGCGGCGCCGTCCGGAGGCTCGTCCGCGGAGGCCCCCGCCACCTCCGAGGGACCTTCCACCGGTGGCGCCAGCGGTGCCAGCGGCCCGTCTGCTGACTCGCCGGCGGCCGGCGCCGACGCTCCGTCCGGGGCCTCCTCCAGTGCGCCGTCTCCATCTGGATCTTCCGCCGCCGATGCGCCATCTGGGGACTCCGATGCGCCGGCGCCGTCGTCTGATGCCAGCGCTGACGACGACAACGACGACGACGACGACGACACCAAGGCATGATGAGCGCCACGACGCGGGCTTCGGTGCCAACTCAAACATGTTCTTTCCATCGACAATTTTTGCCGTCCGTTTCCTAACCACGACCAATAAAGGCCATGATGATGGGCTGCTTAAGCACAACATAAGGCCCATTTAGATAATGTTTCTGTATGTATGGGCCTGTGTTGGAGCAAAACTGAGGCCCATATCAGAGGCCGACACATATCGCATGCAGCCCTCTTAGGGCTTGTTTGTTTTATTAGCTTCTGACCGTGAAAGCAGCTTGCAGATTATAAATTTTTATTTTTGAAATAATTAAGTTGGATTGTAACAACCTGGATTGTAAAAAGCTGTGTCTGCTTTGGCATCCTGGATTATTGTGAGCGGGTTGGATTCCTCTTTTTCTTGTGCAATGTCTCTAGCACACCTTACTTGGTGCTCATGTTTTTATTTTTCAATTGACAAACGTTTAAACATGAATGTTGAGTTCCACATATTGTGGTGAGAATCACGTTCATTCTTTTTTTTTTCAATCGCACAGATTGCTTCACACTACCCCTACCTACTTACTCTATTTCAAAATGTAGATCGTTTTGACTTTTTTAGATACATTGATTTTGCTATGTATCCAGATATAACCTTGTGTTTAGGTGCATAGCAAAATCTATCTATCTAGAAAAGTTAAAACGACATACATTTTGAAATGGAGGCAACAACATCAAAACGGGAAAAGAAAAACTGCGTACTACGTGAAGAGAATTAGAGAAAAACAATAAATAGTTAGTTTTGAATGGAGACTCAACCAAACATTACATAGATTAACAATTAACATAGGTTCGTGGAACAATAATAGAAATGTTCAACCAAACATCATATCACACGGTAATATCAAGACGTTAACACATAGCAAACACTTCTATTTTTTCTTCTCTTACCACCGCTTCTTCAACCAATCCAAGGTGAGAAAAACATCTTGGTATTCAGCTTTCACAAAAAAGCATGCTAGCCATGAAATGT
The DNA here is from genome assembly GCF_000263155.2 of Setaria italica. Taxonomy (NCBI): domain Eukaryota; kingdom Viridiplantae; phylum Streptophyta; class Magnoliopsida; order Poales; family Poaceae; genus Setaria; species Setaria italica. The sequence continues at coordinate 8,730,984 of NC_028451.1, forward strand.
TCATCACAACTGGGAACGGATATGGAACTAGCCAAATTATACGAATCCATATGTGCTAAAATGTGAAAAATATAGTAATTAAAGTGGATATATCCAAATTCATTTTCATCATTCTCTTTATGATCCGAATTCGGAGATAAATGTGGATATAAATAGATATGTGAATAAAGCATCTCTTCAACTATTCTTTGAATGTATTATTTTGAGTTAGTTTAAAACTGATATATGATGTATATTACAATCAAAATTTATTTATTTATATTAAGATAAATATTTTATATGATTTAGTTATTATTGATATTTATTTCCTTATTAATTTTTTTATAAGTATTTATTTTCGATGAGAGATCTTTTTCTACAAATATTATATTTGATCCTTATTTTTATAAAGGAATGGATACTTGCTTGTTGTTATACTTCATTATTCATGCCAGCTCAAAATAGAGTCAGCACGAATACTGTCAGGATTATTCATGCTGGTTTAAAATTGATAATTGATTATGGATCAAAATGTTAGATAACAAGGGTCAAAACAAAATAGAATTTCCCTATGCGCACAGGTACGCGAGGAGGAAGATCATGAGTTCGAAGGTTAGACACTACACACATACGTATTTCGAGTGGAATACGCGTGAGCTCGTGTGGATGGAGGCAAAGCACCGAGCTCAGAAAAGGAGGAGACACATCATGAACGGAGGTTGAAGAAGATCTTTTGGCCGTCCAATCTGTACCTTGCAGCACCAAATTTCGAGTGTCAAAGGCTCAAGAAATACTCGAGCGCCCTGCAGACAGCCAAAAAAAAAGCTCTTTCTAGCTCTTCCACTGATACATCTCAACGGAGCATCATCTATAGAGATTTCTGCACAGCAAATCAAAGCATCGTCTACACTAGCATTTCATTAATAATTTTGGTTTAATTTCTTTAATTACATAATGGAATAACACTAGTGCCATATATTTAAGAACGAAGAGATTAGTTAGTGTACTTATGTATAATATATAGACCATATCTTTGTTCAATACTACTGCAACGATACACGTATCAGCTAGGCCATTTACGTACTCTCCCTGTCCCAACCTACGTATAGTTCATTGTGGATTAGAGACTGTCCAAGAACGACGACGCTGGTCTTTCGAAGGAAAAAAAACAACAACGCCGGAATGCTACCGCCTATATTAAAAGATGCATGCGTAGTAAAAAAACGAGTGGTATGGTCGTCCCGTTTTTTTCCTAGGGGCAGGCGAAATTGCCACCCGCACCTATGAAACGGGAACATTACTATAGTATCCAGCCCATCCCTGGAGAACCATTTGCAGAGACGAACCACGGGACGACCCGCCCCTGGAAATGGATGCTATTTCTAGAAGCGGGCGATGGGGTGACCCGTCCCAGGAAATCACCATTTTCAGGGGCGGGTCCTCCTATCACCCGGCCCTGGAAATAGCCTGCATTTCCATGGATGGGTGACGGCATCACCTGCTCCTAAAAATGATTTTGGATCTTGGATGAAGATAAATTTTATATCAAAATTATATAGCTCAACGAGACCTAAAACTTTGTAGTTCAAAAGTTTTTCATTTGAGATTGTTTAGTACTTCAAAATATTATTATAAATTCTCTAGTTTTGAAATCTAAAACTTTTGAAGTTTCAAATAACTTGGCTATACATAATCTCTACATCAAACTTGTAGAGATCGACGAGGCCAAAAACTTTGGAGTTATCAAACTTTGGAGTTGATAAGTTTTCAATTTGAGATTGTTTAATACTTCAAAATATCATTATAAGTTGTTTAGTTTTGAAATATAATTTTTTTGAATTTTCAAATGACTTCAACCATAGAGAAGCTCTATATCAAAATTATAGAGGTTGATGAGACCAAGTTGGCATGCTTCTTATTTGAGATCGTTTATTGCTCCAAAATATTATTATAAATTCTTTAGTTTTGAAATCTACAAATTCTAAAATTTTCAAAGATCTTCGGACATAGAGAAGCTCTGTATGAAAGTTGTAATCCTCACCGAGATCTAAATGTATATAAGTATATGAGTACATGCGTAAGTATAAGTGAATGTATATATGTGAATGTATGAGTATATGTGAATGAGTTCAATAGATGTATTTTTTAATACAAACTTTTTCATGTTAACTTGGATGAATACAAACTTATAATTATAGAGTTCTACGAGACAAAAAAATTGTAGTTGACAACTTTTGCATTTGAGATCATTTAATAGCTCAAAAACACATTTTAAAAGAAAGACAAAAATTGAAAAATAATTGTAGGGGTGGGGGATAGCGTCACCTGCACCTGGAAATAATTTCTAGAAGTGGGTCATTTCCAGGGGTGAGTGACATAATGACCCGCTCCTAGAAATTGTTCCATGCAAAAAAATCATAACTTTTTCATACAATTTCGGATGAAAATAAACTTCATATCAAAGTTGTAGAGCTCGACGAGATCTAAAACTTTGTTGTTGACAAAGTTTTTATTTAATATTGTTTTATGGTCCCAAAAAATCGTTATAAGCTCATGAAAGAAACACGTCCAGCCACGTCATCGATCCGCGACTTCGAAACAAAGCATTTTTATTGGTCCAACCTCAATCCAGAGTTCAGACTCCCTCCGGCCCTATCTTATCTTCTTCTCGGTATCTCTTCTCTGATCTTCTTCTTGGTATCTCTTCTCTGGCTCTCTCACTTCTCCTCCCCTATCTCTCTCTTTTCTACCTCCTGCGAAGATGGGCAAGGGCCTTGGAGGCGCGGCCGGTCCCAGCTCGGCGGTCATGGGCGGCGCGGGCACGGGCGGCACGGCCGCATGGCGCGACCGTCCCCTGCAGTGGTGCATAGGCGGCACAGCCAGCCCCGACAACCAAGCCACGGGCGGTGGAGCGGCCGGTCCCTGTGGCAGGCACGAGCTGCGCGGCCGGCCCCTACGGCGGGGCATGGTGTGGCGGAACCACCTCGGATTAGCTTTATTAATCAGAGTTCAGCCGCCTGACATGCGACACTCCTGATTAACTCGAGCTAACATGAAGCGTCGTCGGATTTCATCCGATTTTAACCACTTTCAACAGGATCGAGTTCAGTAAACCCACACGAAGGTGAGCGGTTACAGAGAATACAACAAGTCCACTGAGTTTAAACAGTCTTACTCAAGAGTTCGGTCATAAAATTTTAACATCAGAGTTTTATAACAAAAGACAACAGAGAAAACACTAGTGGAAGACTTCGTCGGGGTCGGACGTCTGGGCGAGGCCAGCCAGAACATCACTGAGTCCTCTCCTCGCCGTCCGAGGAGGGGTCCCACTCGATCGTCCAGCCTGGCGGGAGCTGGGGCGGCCAAGCACCAACAAGGGAGGGGTCGGGAACTGCAACTTCACCTGAAAAACGGGAGCCACAACAAGGCTGAGCTACTAAGCTCAACAAGACTTAACCGATAGGAGTAAGGGCTACTCCTCCTTCTAGACATGCAAGGCTTCTTGGCTGAGGGGTTTGTTTTGCCAAAAGCACTAAGTAACCTATTTTTAAGTTTTAGCTCCGGTTCTAGATTTACTTACCAGTCTAGGTTGTGCAACCTATTCTAAGCAAACATAGAGCCAAACAAGGTGTGTAGATAAAAACAACCACATTGCCATCATCAGATTCCTCACTTACTCAGGGTGACATAGCGATCAAGCAATCTCAAACTGTGAGAGGCAGACGAATCGATTCGAGTTCTTTAACCATGCATGGTGAACCTAGCCCCACGACATCCGCGCACCCGGAGGTCGCTTCCTGTGTCGGCCTTCCCCATCGATCCCCTAACCCGTGTCGGGCCCATTTCCTTTGGTGCAAGGTTCCACAGACCCGGTCTCTGCCGTTCTGTAACCACGCTTTGCCACCACGTGCGACAACCAGCAGGGGAAACTCCGTTCCAAGAACAATGGGGCGACCGCTCACGTCTAGGTTCAATCAGGTACTAGGCTTCCTCATCCCATACTAAGTATGAGGCTAGTACTTTCAAACACTTGATCACGAACACCACCACTGTCGGGCCTTAGCAAGTTTTCATAGACAGACGGGGCAACCATCCGACCACCAAAGTGTTACCCATCCCTGCCCCGTCCATCGTCCTTATAGTTGTAACAGGAGAGTAAACATGCAACTCCTACAACTCGCGAGTGACAGGAGATCACTCGGCTTTTACCGTCTCCTATTTAAGCAATGCAGCTACTCGGTCCAACAGCTAGTGCTCATATCAAGGGTCACTAAGTCATGTATCTAGGGTTTCACACAACTCCTAAACGTAAATGCACAAACATGCTATTCGGAAGGCATGTGCAAGTTTGACAAGAACACATAGGATTTCCATGCAACCGGGGCTTGCCTGCAAACAAAGAGGGCGGAAACTGCTCGACTTCGGGGGCGGCTTCGACTTCAGCGGGCGGGAACTCGGCTACAGCTTCTTCTTCGGGCGCCGGGTGCAGCTCGTAGAAGCCGACAGCGAGATGCAGCTCTACACGGATGCAATGCAAAGGTTAGCTTTAAACGTTTGATTTGACCGCAACACTGGCTCTCCTGAGCCCAGAAACTTGCGACAAAGAGCAGGAGTGGAGGCTGTTTGAGAGAGCTGATGATGATCAACAGGTAAGGGTAGGAAAGAAACGAGTGGTCTGATCCTTGAACTAGAGGGTGTGATAACTGGGATCCTCATACGTAAACGCTGAAGGGTTCTCATGTTTTACACTTACACCCTCAAGTTGAAGAAAAGATCACAGCCAGACCCTTGGGTGAGGCGGACAAAGGTCGGCAAACAGACAGGGTCGGACGAGACGGAACTGGGGTCGGGCGGATAGGAGGGGTCGGTCGAGGTGAACTTAGGGTCGGCACTCACCTTCTTCCTGAAAGGAAAGCTTGGGGTCGGGAAGAGGCAGACTTGGGCACGGAACTAAAGCTTTGAGCAGGGACTAAGGCCGGCGGTACTCCGGCGGCGGTGCTTCTTGCAGATCGCAAGAGAGCTCTTGCGCAGCACAAGAGAGCAAGCTGCGGGGTGACTTGGATGAACTGAGAAGGAACTGGGAGAAGAACTTCTCAAGATTGGGCGGATGGCGCTAGGAGCTTGAGCAGAGAGCTAGAGGGAACCAAGGGCAACAAAAGCGGAGGGGACTCCGGCGATGGGGGCATTCCTTTTATAGCTGCGGGAGCAGAGGAACGGAAACGTCGTGGAGAGAGAGAAGGGAAGCGGCGCGAAGGCCGGGGAGAAGCAATGGAGTGCTCTGCCGTGGCGGCGATTGAGCAAACCGGGCGGTGCAACAGAACTCCGGGGGTGACGCCAGCGATCATTGCGCTACTCCGTCAGGGCGGCGTAGGTGCGGGTAGACCGGTAGTTGAGATTTGGCGGAAAGCAGGCGTCGTCGTGCGGAAGAGGTGATAGAAGCGACCGGTTAAACGGCGCTAGGATCGAGGGCGCACAGGTGGGAGAACAAGCGGACGCGGCGCGGGGGAGAGCGTGGAACAACAGATTGTCGGGCGGCGTCTGACAGGGCGGGGAAAGGAACTGTCGCGGCCGTGGTCGGGGTTGGCGGTGGGGGGGAATCGTCGTGTAGCGACGACCGGGCGGCGCAACTGTTGCTGGAAAGGACGGAAAAGACGGGCGACATCGGTCTCCGGGGCCGAGGTCTGGTATCGTGATGATTGGCGCGGGGAGCGAGGCTCTGCAGAAAGGGGGTGCAGAGGGCTTCCGCTGCTATTGGGGAAGAGGGCGCGGGAACCCACTCGGTCGCTTGCCAGAGACAAAACTGAGCGGTGGCGTCGGAGAAGGCGAGCCACGCGGCAGGAAGGTTCTGAGGCGGCCATGCAACTCGAGTGCGGCTGATGCGGGGAATCTGGAAAAAGATCTCGCGGGTCCACCGGGGAAAAGATCGGACGGGTGAGGAAGATTAACAGGATCCGACGGATGGCTGAACTCGCCAGGGTCGGGAAAAAAAGAACGAAGCAGTAGGGGTCGGATCTCAGGGGTCGGAACTGGCGGAAAACTGAGCACTTAAGTGCGATCAACAGAACAACTGACGGAGGTTTAAGGGCTGAGATCAAACCTAACTGGGAGAGATTAGGGGTCGGTCGTTACACATGGGCAGCGCGTGTTGATGATGGGAAGGGCCGGGCACCGAAGGAGCTGCAACGCCGGCAAAGAAGAACAAGCCATCGATGCTCCGTATGTCGTCCACGAAGGCCACGATCTGTCGCAGGTACCTCACGAGCTGCCATGCAAATCTCTGCATCCGCATCCTATAACCAATCATTATTAGTAGGGAGCTTAGCTTGTACTTGATGTGTTACTTGTATCAGATTTGTGGTCACTCTGCTAGCTTGTGCTCGATTTGTGACCATGTACTTCAATACGATTCATGACTGTGACTAGTTTACTAAGATTGGTTATTTTAAACTTCTGATCCATCTGTTTGTAGAGTGGTTGATCCCCATGGGATCCGTCGGGGTTCAGGGATCCATCTGTTTGTAGAGTGGTTGATCCCCATGGGATCCGTCGGGGTTCAGGGATCAATAGGGATAGGCAGAAGTAGCATGTGGCCACGGTCGTGCGTACAATTTTTTTATCTTTTTAATCGATTTGCAGGGGCGGGTGATGCACCCGCCCCTGCAAATCTCGAGAGTGTGTGATAGCATTACCCGACGAGAGGTTCGACGAGGCCAAGAGCAACCTCGACGAGCTGCTCAGCTACCCGTCCAGCATCAGCGCCATGGACTGCCCGGAGCTACGCGTCAAGGAGAAGGTGTCGTACTACGAGGACCTGCAGCAGGTCACCCTGGGCCTTATGAGCAGCGCGGACGCGCCGCCTAAAGATCCCAAGAAGGAGGAGGCGGCGGCCAAGAACGTCAAGGCTCCTGCGGCATAATTGATCGGTTTGGAGGAGCGAGCAGTTGATTATATTAAGCCCGTTTTATGGAAATAACAGTCTGATCTGATCCCCGAACCCATCCAATCATCCATAATGAGTTTCCGTTCAACATATATGACCCGTCAGATCAGCCAGCGTGACTGTGACTCTCAGCCCTGTATACCCTGATCTGGCTTCATATGCGGCTACCACCACCACCACCACCTTCATATACATCTCATGAACCACAAAAATGGGTTGATATATCTCCATGTAATTACTTCCATCGAAATTCACGGGACGATGAACCGGCATCTTCTATAGGAGATAAACACAGCATAAGTTCTGAGGTGTTGCCTTGTCGATGTTGTAGTTTGTAAACTGGTGAAGTTCAGGTTACAGGCAATTAGGAATCTGTTGCTTCTTTGGATCCGGACAGGGCAAATACAAAGGTACCAACAGCAAGTGAGAGGGCAGGTTATAGATGCCCTTGAAGCGTCCCCTGGTACCCGCCAGGTCTGGGGTGCGCTCCTGGCGTGTCACCTCGCCACGTTCCGCCCCGACCGGGTGCGCGCTTGTCGACATGACGTCGCCTTCATGCCGCGCGACCGACCGAGGCGTTCCGCCGCCTCTACGGCGACGGGTAATACCTGCTCCGGATGCAGGAGCCCGGCGCCATGGAGGCCGAGCTCGCGCGTATGGACACCAGGTTCATCTTCAGGAGGATCCTCACCACCCGCGACACCGGCGCCATCTCGCTGTCGCCGGAGTGGTGGGGCCCGCCGGACCGGGACATCCCGCTGCCGCCCTGGCTCCCGAAGGAGTACGTCGACCGCCTCGCCGCCAAGTTCGACGAGACGGGGTTCGCCGGCGCCATCAACTTCTACCGCTGCCTCAACCTGTAATATTATGATTAAGATCCACGGATCATTCAAAATCACCATCTCAATCTCTTTGAGTAATGATACGATGATCTGTGGCGTGGTTGTGCAGGAACTGGGAGCTGACGGCGCCGTGGACGGGGGCGAAGGTGGCGGTGCCGACCAAGTACATGGCCGGGGAGGAGGCGATGTCGTGCAGCTACACGGGGGTGCAGGAGTACATACACAAGGGCGGGCTCAAGGGCGACGTGCCGGGGCTGGAGGAGGTGGCCGTCGTCGCCGGCGCCGCGCACTGCATCCACCTCGAGAAGCCGGAGGAGGTCACCGAACACATCTACGACTTCATCAAGAGGTTCTGAGAGTGGTGGTGGAGTGCAGCGCCTGCAGAGCTAGCGTGGTTATTGGCTCATCTCGTGTCATCTTGTGCCGGGAGTGTTGCAGTCCATCGGGAAGTAATCACAGTATTAGTAAGGATTACAGCAGTCCATTGAATTGTTTGTTCTTGTAAATTAAAATCAGCGCATGCAAGAGCACCGTGAAACATATGTGTTTTGTGAAATGCGAATTCCGTATTTTTCCCAAGGTCGAGGCTGCAGGTGACTCTCATGTTGGTCGTGGTATGTGCGCGAATAATATCAAAATGGTTAATTAGATCACACATATTTCTTTCAAGAAAAAAATATATAAAGGGCGCACCTCATACTCTCTACTCCTTCTGTTTCAAAAAGAATGCAACTCTTGTTTCTCAAGGAGTCAAATAGTTTCAAGTGTGATCAAATTTATAAAAAAATACTAACCTTCACGTCTCCAAATAGATTTAATATAAAAATATATTACATGATTAATCTATTGATATTTATTTTGTACCGTACTATTTTGTATAAGTTTGATGAAATTTAAAATTGATTAACTTTCCGAGAGTTACATTCTTTTTGGGACGGAGGGAGTATGCATCACTGAATGTGTTCCTTAGAGCAACTCCAAGAGTATCCTAAAAAATTCTTTCCCAAAACTATATATTGGGGGTTCTCCCAAAAAAAATTTCCCCCAAAAACATATCACTCCACAGCAGATCGCTAATAAATAGCCCCCAATATTTCAAACACGGGCCACGTCATCGTATTGGGCCCATCGGAAGGGACGCGCGGGCGTGCGGGAATCAGGATTGGGGAAGGAACACCAACGCTAAAATATACGCGGTGGCAGGCTGTTTTTTAGCGTCGCTAAAAAATTGGGGAAGGTTTAGGTAGATTGTTGGAGTTCATTTTTTCTCTCTTTTTTCCTAAAAAAGGTATTGGGGGTAAGATTAGCAATCTCTTGGAGTTGCTCTTAGCATCAGTGGACCAAAAGTACATCTCTAAATTGGAATACGCTTCTCCACAACGAAAACGTAAAATTGGAGTAAGGCTTGGATTATGCGGGCCACGGACGGCCTCACTGGATAGGAGAATAACAACTTTGAGCACGTGACATCGGCACATGCCCGCGCTGCCGAGGCTCGCCGCGCCGGCGGCGGCGGCGGCCCCACCCGTCCGTCTTGCGCCGCCGCCCCTGCCACCGCCGCTACGTCCCCACTACCGCTTCTCCTCCTTGAGCAGCAGGAGGCGCTCGCCGCGGCCCCCCTCGGCCACCGCCGCCGACGCGCCCCGCGGAGGCCCGATCCCGGAGCCCGAGGAACTCGACCTGCTCCTCCTCGCCGCCCTCCGCGCGGCTCGCATCCGGGACGAGGAATCTCGCCGCTCAGGTATTCCTGACTATCTTTCATGCGCTGTTGCTTGATTGAGTTTTCGATCTGGCTAGTACTGCTGAACTGCGCGCTACCTGTTCGAAGATATGAGGAGTAGCTATAATTGCTCATCTCGAACTACCTGCAATCGCGATAGTTTTCTCTTGGGAAAGGCGAAACCTCGGTGGATTGTATATTCTGTTTTTCGTTATGGACTCATTTAACAAGGGAATGGTACACTCTGTTTGACATGATTCACTTTCTAGTCATTTAATCACAATGGAAGATGTCTAAGTTTCTCATGAGGCAAATGTTGGTGCGTGTCCACTTCTGTTTGAATCATGTTCCTCTCTTTTCTAGGAAAGCTCTGATAATAATCACTATAGAGTATCAACTTCTTTAGGCTGCAAGTGTCTGCTGATTTGTTAGTTCAAATGTAATTTAATGAGGCTATGCTTGCAGATCCTCTTTTCATCGATCCATATGCTGCAGTTCTTCTTTCACATGATGTAGCACATCATGATATCGGTTATCTAGCTTCGCATGCAGTGCCTTGCCAAGACCATTATAGGCTGACAACCAGATATATTGATGACAAATTACAGAATTTGATTAGCAATTCGGAAGATATTAGACAGGTAATTTTTACTAAATGTTGTACAAAACTCTTTGCTCCCAACCGTTGGAGAATATGCTGGCTCATTCCTTATAGATTGTTTTGTTGACAGATGGAATGGACACTCGTCCTTACAGGCTGAGCTGGCCTAGGCTATCTGTTCTGTACGATGTGTCACCAGGAAAAGTCTTCAGTACAGCGACTCAGCGGCTTAGAGGTGTAATATAGACTTATGCAGTCACAAGTTTCTTCTTTTCGTTTGTTTTAAAGAATTGTTGACAAGTTTCCTCCCCATATTTATGCTGTAGTTCAATCAAAACATATGTATCTGCCAATTATTTTCCACAATATGCCACCATCAGTACCTGAACCATTATAGATTGATCAATTAAGCCACTGTACTAATATTTTGCTGGTTTGATTTTGAGCCCTCAAACTATCAAGTTTTAGTCACTCAACTACTCAAGTCCTTCCATTCTTCCAAAAACAGATGTAGTAATAAAAATAGCATCTGGAGAAAGTAGTTATCCACCAAAAGATTTTCATCACAGGAGTTGATTATTTGAAAGCAGATGTAGTGAGAATGTGTTCATTGCATGCTGGTATGTCCTCCAGTTACAATGCTGCCAACCCGGGCTCGTGCCCTGGTTCTGACACAAAAGGGCCTCTTGGTGTGTGTTCCTCATTTTCATGGCGTGGTCGCTGAAGCAATAGTGTTGTGGCTAGTAGCTGGCTTTTGAGGCCTTTTCTCGACCTTAAGTGCAATACCTTTCAGGATGTCTCTTCTCTTGGGTTGAGTTTTTTAAAACTGATGTAGCAGTGACCATAAAAATGCAATGAGCTCATCCCTTTTATGCTGCTAATAAGCATGCCTGATGCCTCACTGACATATTGGCCTCATAACAAGTGGCATCTTGTAGAGCATGAATTTATTCAGTGTCATATAATGGGTCTTCTTTCTAAATGAAAACTGAGCTTCAATAATGATTGCCAAAAGTTCATGTCCATTCCTTGTTTCTTGTGGTTCACAGGATCTGGAGCAAAAGTATCGCGAAATTGTGTCTTGCTTCATATTCCTTTGGAGTCCCCTGATTTACTAGAGGTCTTGAGCAAAAATGGCTTCAATGGGAATAGGCTCAGCTTGTGGGTACTGCAGGTAGTTAGCTTAACTTGGACTTGTAACGTCAGTAATTTTAAGTTCATTTCCTTACCTGTTTATTTAACTCTATCCAAAAAAGCATATTTAAAAAAGTGAATTTACAAATGTTTTGATTGGACTTGAGCACGATACAGCAGTTCAGTCATGCTATATGTGATTTTTCGGTGCTCATTGAGTGCAGTCACTAACAACATGAAAGCATCGAAGCAATTTATGTCTTAACACTAGCAGATTATGTACTGAATTATATTCACATAAAACCTCAAAGTTCAAAACAGGGCAAACCTTCCCAGCATACATGCACTCTCGAACATTATCATTGGTTTTCTGTGTTATTAATTTGTATATTTGGTGTTCTCTTGGTCCTATAGTCTATAGACTAGTCATCTGATTTTTGTGTAATGAAATTTTAATGGCATTGCAGGGCTTACCTCTGCCCACAACCACGAGTTTGGAAAATCTCTTGCTTGTTATAAGCAATTTAGCAATGAAAGGAAGCATCTTCATAGGAGTATTGCCCCATTTTCCAGACTGTATGGCATCAATGGACATGGTTGACTAAGTATATACTTCAAAATCCCATAGTATCTTTAAACTGGATTGTCAATAATAGTTTCCCTGTACAATGTCTTGCAGGGCTTGGAACAGGATAATCTGGAAAAGCTTTTCTTTACTCAGGGCTTTCGGGTTAGCTTTGTGCAATATGAAGATGTTGCGAAGGATATTGACTTTGATCTACCTAATTCATGGGAACTACGTGGCGGAGTGCTTTTTGTTGCAGAACAACTGAGGTTTTCAGATGCCCAGGTAAGCCAGATAACTTTCACTTGAATTTTTTCAGTTCGGTATTTTGAAATTAAGATGATCTGAGCAGATTTTGAGAACATGGCCAATATTTCAGATTCTGTCAGAATGTATCCTGCTAGAGGAACAGCTAGCAAATTCTTACTGGTTTCTGGTAGACACTATGAAATCCAAATTCAAATGTTTCTGAAAATATCGACCTGACATTGATGTAGAACAATCTAAATTTCTTTTGCCAAGAGCCAGAGCAGAAATACGGTTTTACCTTTTCATAGCCTAGTTTAGTTATCACTATTAATTATGTATGAAATACATTACCAATGATACATTTAAGTATCCTTACATTGCATCAAACAGCACGCACAAGTAAGTAAATAAACCATTGAGGACCATTGTGTTTTTATTTTGAATTGGTTTTAGACAATAAGAGAAAAAGGTATATATGTACTAATTTTTTTGTGAAAAAAATATGCTTCACTAATGGTTGTATGTAACTTACTGTTCTGTACCGTGATAGCTCTGTCAGGAAATTTGAATTGTAGATCTGATCCCCAGCTAGGATATCTGATAGGTGGCCATTGCTAGCTAGTTCCTAGTGGCCTTTTAAATGTCAGGACCAATTCCCTGATCATCCAGTTGTAATATTTTGTGCAAAATTGGACATCCGAGAGATCATGTCCTTACATCAAGTCTGGACCTAGAAACAGAAAATGCACTCACGTAAACCTATCAAGAAAAGTGAAATTTATTATTGAATCTCCAGGAGACTGCTAGCTCAGAAATAGCAAATGGTGCACCCTCTCACCGTTTCCTTGGCCTGAAGTAGGATCAGGATTGCTGCTGCTCTCCACATGTACTTTGTAGCTTTCTGCAACAGCAACATCATAAGAACCTTACCATGTATCTTTCTAACAAAACTTCCTTGCGAAATCATCCTGAAAAATTCTTTTTTACGTTAAATCATCCTTAGATTTGGTATTATGCAAGGTCAGTAATGTTCTCTGTTGGCAGTTTGAACATTCTTCTCTTTTTTTTTTCTTCCCTGGCTTTGGTAGATGGAGAGCTTCCGGTTGCATTTCGAAAGAATAGAGGAGGATGCCGATGAAGAAGGATTTGAGGAACTCTAGTCGGTTATGCGATGTGGCTTTAGCTTGTGCAGAAACCTTGCCATGTGTCAGAAGAGAGCTGGTACAGACAGGGCCGTGCTAGTAAAATTCAAGCCAAGTTTCTTCTCGGAGAGGAGTCGAAGAATCGGGGATCTTTAGAACACAACTTGTCTGTTGATAAAGCCACGCTTACTTCAGTGTTTGATCAATAAAAGTGCTTGGCTTTTTTCTCACTTATTTTGTATTGATTTTGCATTGTTGGAGCAGATGTGAAATGCTGAACTGAACTGGCGCATGGTTCTCCCAACCCAAGCTGCGGCCTTAAGCGTGAGAGAATATGTGGCTAGCTGATGCCAAAATATACTTGAGCATGGCATGTATGCCAGAGCATGGGAACCCCAGATAAGGAAGCAATCAAATATTGAGAATGTAGTAGCAATGTTCAGTCATGTTTGTTCGTTACTCCTGAGCACATGGACAATCTAAATTCAGTCATGTTTGTTCGTTGTTCCTGAGCACATGGAAAATCTAAATACGGGTAAAATTATTAGACAAAAAATTCCGTTGCCGGGACTCGAACCCGGGTCTCTCGGGTGAGAGCCGAGTATCCTAACCAGCTAGACTACAACGGATTGGTGATCTTCTTTTACATAATTCTGTACTGTTAAAAGTGAGTACCAAACGATCAATGGCTGACTTGTTGCTACAGTAGCCGAGAGGCATCTAATCAAACAATGTGGCACATATCCCCATTAAATGGGTGCTGTAGTGCGCAATTTTTTTTTGGCGTCTGTACTGCTGACGTTTTAGTTTTGTCCCAAACTTCTTTCAAGTTCATAGAAAATTAAATTAAGATATATAATACTAAGCCCTTGTTCTCTTACCTTCAAACTCCTAACTTTAACACTATGCAAAAAGAAGATTCCCCATCACATCAAACTTGCGGTACATGCATGGAGTACTAAATGTAGACGAAATCAAAAACTATTTGCACAGTTTTGTTGTACTTTGCGAGACGAATCTTTTGAGCCTAATTAGTCAATATTTGGACAATAATTCACAAATACAAACGAAACGCTACAGTGTTGCTACAGTAATTTGGCACCTCCCAAATTCGCGAAGTAAACAAGGGCTAAATAAATGTATTATCTAGGATCGGCCCGAGGCCACCATGGCCTGTCGCCGAGGGCGGCACAAGCTACCGAAGTATGCAAGAGTTTGTTGCTCTAAGCTCTACTGTTCTAGTTTGGTTGTAAAAGGCCTGTGCAGGCACCGTGGTTCCAAAGTAGAAGGAAGTTTCAGGTCCACCTTGTTTGTCAGACATGTTAGATTTGAGAGAAATCAGCTACCAAGGATGGTGTATTGTATCTGCAGGGAAGTGAAATGGCTGAAAGGTCAACGTTTGACTTTGCTTCATCTTGAACTGTACTACCAAATTGCGCCTAATGTAACTTATATTTTCAGCCGGGGAATAAAAAGAGAACCTAACTTTTTGAAATCCAATGTGAACAATATGCTCAGCAAGATTGCCTGCAGGTGGTATTTGAATTCCTAACCTGACATGCTGTTATGGCAGTATCTCCTCAGCATAAGTATGAAGCCTTTATTTAACTTTTGGGCAGGTTTGCAGGGACCTCCCTCTGGAGAAACATTCAAGCAGGGGGAGATTGGCGAACAGCTCTGTTGGCATCAGGTAGAATGAAGTTCAACCTCAGCTTGAGTATGAAGACCAAGAAAAAGGTTATATTGTCAAGAAGGCGCTTTCTTCAGTGAGTGCATCAGCTGGCAGGGGAGATGTTGTTCTGTACTCCTGTAGTCCTGTACAAACTTCGAAATTGAGATTTTTTTTTTCTGCTACTTTCATTCATCGGCTTGTCTGTCCTTGGTAGTTGGCACCTTTTTTCAATTTTTGTGAAGAGAGCAATTGTACATGACTCGGGAGCTTATGGCTTTTGTTATGTCCTCTCAAAATGGTGAGGAGATAGTCGAGTTCTTATATTTGCGTGTGTAAAAAAGGTAAGGTTTTCCTGGGCTGGGAGACCAGAACCTGGTGCAATATGTGGAAAAAAATTTCGGTCTCTCGGGTGAGAGACGAGTATCCTAACCAGCTAGACTACAACAGATTGTTTGTTGTACAGCTTAGGATACAGCCCTATTCATTCTAAATTCGCATTGTTACTGCTTAGGCACAACAAATAAATTGCCCCGGCCCAATTCCTATGGCTTGATCTAGCTAGGTGAGGGGCAAATGGCAGGTGGTTTTCCTTCTCATTTTAGGAAAAGAGTAGTTTTACTGTTTACATTGTTGGGTTCCAGCAGGAGGAGCCCTGTTACAGAACAATCCGGTTCCTAATCAAACAAAAAAGGAGTTCAACAGCCGGAGCAGCTCTGCTCCTAAGTGAAGTTTATAGTTCTGCACTTCCTAATCACACTTTTGTGGTGCTTGTGACGGTAAGTGCAGAGCATGTGACTACCAGCAGCATACCTCACCCTATTTTTTAGTTTGACCGCACAAAAGATCCCCGAAATTGATTAAGCCAAGCAAAAATCATGACTTCATCTCTATCCCTCCCTCGCAAATACCAGCGGACCAGCCTAGTTTATAAGTTGTTATGAATAAGTTGTAAAGCTATATAGGTATTTTTCCTTCGCAAAAAGGTAATATATAGGTATTTCAAAGACAATATTGTTTGAGGACCAGTCATGTAGTCATTGCATAAAAAACTTGAGCACCATTTATTGGATCAAATGAATGAACTTCAAAAGGATTGCAAATAAAATTCTTCTGGAATTTCTGCATGGATGCCCTATGATCTAAACAACTAGAGAGACATGCATGGCCAATCTTCAGTAATCTTGAGTTGCTGGCAGCCTGACACACCCGCTTGCGTCGTTTGAGTACTTGATTAAACTCAAGTGGCCGTTGCAATTTTATTGTTTCAGGATGAATCTGTATCCCAGTCTTACACCCAAGTTATTAACCGGTCGTTGATTAAGGCTTGCAAGTTGCAGCAAGTTGCTAGTGTGCATAATGAATCATTACTTACAGGTGTTTCTGAGTGCACCCTCACCAGGTAACACAGATTCAAGCAGAACTAATCATCTGCCCTCTTGGCTCTTGACCTCTTTCGGCCGGGTGTGTGATCTGAGGAACTGGATGGTAGCGGAATTAAGTTGATGTAGGCTGCATCCATATTGTCATGAGCTCAGTAGCTTGTTTGACGCAAGTTAGGGACGACGCATGCGTTCACATACATTTTCAGCTCAAGCCACAATTTCTTTTTGTTGACACAGCAATTTCATTGGGTAACGAAGCTATGAGCATAGTTCCCATATCATGTCAGACTGGGTGAGTTCAACTTGCTCGTGTTATGCTCTTCGCCAGAAGAACTGGGAAAGTAACATTTTGTTACCAACGGAGATATTTTATTCTTCCACCACGAGGAGTGAACGATGTGAAACCATGTGCGATGACTTGGATAGGACCATTTGACATTTAAACCTATTTTTTCCGGCTATTAGTTTGCGAGCATCCTCCGCGCCAGCGTGTAAGACAGCCTAGAGAGCGAGGAAGAGTAATGGCTTCTATATCCCTTTGCAATTTGATCATTCTTCTTCCCATGTGCTAGCTAGAGCTTCGATTCATTTGAGGATATAATGATATATAATTCTTGATTTATGGGATTTTTTTTTTGCTGAACCCATATATATGCTATTGCATCAGGACACAATAGACACTGTTCAACTCTAACATCAGAGACTGACTATGGATGAATCTAAACATTCTTATATATGTTGCCGAGATGTAGCAATATGCCAGTAGCATGAAAACATCTCAACACAATGAAAACAGAGCAAAGAATCCAAAAGTAAGTTTTATAAGAGATGTAACTCGAATCCTTCGGGTCAGAAAATTGGATGAATTAATTCGGGGTATATATACACACACCCAGTTTTATGTTAATGAAGATCCATCGGTTGTGTTGAAAGGTATTTGCTGTAAGATGACCCGCCCCCGTCCCCGCCCCCCGCTGCCCCGCCACCCCTCGCCGGCGTCGCCAGCCCTGACGGCGCTGCCCAAGCTCCTCTGCCGCCAGCCAGCTTGCGTCCTCGGACAGACCCCACGCGCCACTCCACCCCCGCTGCCCCTCGCATCCAGCCCCCCCCTCTCCCAATCGCGCTCTCCCGATCCAGATCTGGATCTATCCCCTGCTGTTCCTGATGCCCGATCCCCTTCGTCCCTACCTCGCTCGCCGCTCTACTGGAGGGAAACCCCTCCCCCCACCGCCGCGCACCTGCCGGGCCGGATCTTGGGAGGATCTCGTCGTCCCTCCCACGCCAGATCCGGCCCCGACCTACGCGGAGGTGGTACGGCGGGGGGCGACCGCCTTCACTTCGCCGCCTGTCCTTCAACCATCAGCGCCGCGACAGCTCATATCCACCATCACCATCCCGCCTAGGAGCAGTTACTACCCTCGCCAACCCCGTCATCCTCCGGGGGTCAACGAGCGCAGTTATGGCTGCCTGCGTCACCATGCCGCTTCACGGCCCGTGCTGCGGATGACCTCCCATAGGATCCGCCAGAGATCTCCTTCTGGCGTCACACATCGGGGCTCGCCAACCAGTGGAGTAATGCCCTCCCCCCCCCCGCCGGCCTCCGTCCTCGAGCCCCGAGCATCAGCACCTCCGACGCGACATCCACTCTGGCCCTGAGTCTGGATGGACCCGCGTCAGCCGGCGCAAGCGGCGGAAGCGCGAACAGCAATTCCTCCCTGTGCCCCCCAGCCGCGGCCGTGCTGCTAGACATTCAAAGCTTTCCTCCCCCATTGCCAACCACCAACCCCCCACTGCTGCGAACTCTGCCTTCCTTCAGAAGACAAAAGGGCGCTGCTTCAGGTGTCTGGGCCATGACCACAAGGCTTCCGTGTGCAGAGACCCCATCCGGTGTCTGCGCTGCTTCCGCTCGGGACACAAGCAACGCTCCTGCCGACCGCGCCCACAGGCTGCTTCCCCGTCGCGACGCCACCCACGCCGACCGGAGCCGCGTCCACAATCGACCTCCCTCAAGATGGCGGCTGCACGGGTTGGTGACCCGGCCCTGAGGCCGAGTGACGACACGCTGCACATCCCCACCTCCTTCGAGATCGACCACGAGCTGCGGGACTGGGAGGGGAACGCGCTGGTCACCTGGGCCATGCATGTTCCACCAAGCACCACCGCAAGAAACATTGAAGACGCCATCCTGGAGGAGTTCCGGCTGCGTCCTGGCGAGGTCTCGGTCACCAGGCATCGCCCGGAGGCGTTCCTACTGCGCTTCCAGCACCGCCAGCACTGCGAGGAAGTCAATGCCAAAGGTAACATCAACTTCCGTGGCAATGAAGTTTGTGTCAGGCCATGGCGGAGCCTCACTGGTGCTCTTGGCGCGGCGCTTTTCTACCGCGTCCGCATCTGCCTCGACGGGGTACCAAGGCACGCCTGGCTGCCGGACATCGTCGAGCGTCTCGTCAGTCGGCACTGCACGCTTCAATGCATCGACACCAACCTACTCCATCCGTCAGACACGCGCGGCATCGAGCTGTGGGCATGGACGTCTGACCCGAGCAGGATTGCAAAGGTAATGTGGCTTGTCTTCACCACACGTTCTATGGACGGCTCGTCCTCATCTGTGCAGATCAATGAGGTTCCTCCCGAACGCTGGCAACGTGGGATCAAGCATCGGGTCCTGGTGCATCTGTGGGAAATCCACGACTACTCCGCCGTCACCACCGACCCGCACGATCCCGACGTGGCGGTAGGAGAGCCGGAGAAGAGGCGCCTCCCATGGTACTGGGGGGTCCGCGACGGTGACCAGGAACCGACGCCGGCATTCCCCCCATTCCAGCACCCCCCTCCTCCACGACGCGACGAGCGCAGGGGCCATGACCGCCGGGGCGGTGGCCGGCGGGAGCGGCCGGATGACCACCCCGACTTCCACGACTGGCACGGTCGACGAGACGACGACGATGACGACTACGACGACTGGCACGGCGCAAGGCGTGGACACGCCGACCCCAGGCCTCCCAGGGGGGCGGCGCATGGCGAGCAACGCCAAGAGCGCTCCCGTTCGCCGCGATGTCGACACGCCGGCCGCGGCAACCAAGGTGGCAGGCGGAGGCATCTGGACGGCGAAGCACCACTGGCCGACGCCACCCGCAAGGCGACAGACTTCAAGCTGCTGTACGACCTGCAAGTTGGGTCCATGGCGGAGGCGGCACAGAAGATCTTCAACCTCCAGCGTCGCCACCCTTCGACAGCGATGCCACGGCCGCTCATGGACACCTTCCGCAAGATGTCAAGCATCGTCGGCGCCACTGGGGAAGAAGCCTGGTTCGACTACAGCGACAACACTAACAACCATGCCAAGGTACCAGTGCATAACAACGTCCAGTCTGTCGTGCCTCTCCAGAATGTCTTCCACAGAATCACTTCTGCACTGCCTCCCCCCTATAATCCAACCATCCAGGAGGTAGATGAAGAACTCCGCAGGATGTCCGCGCGGTTGGAGGTGGCCAGCCAAGGCACTCCTGGACAGGCAATCAGCGCCTTGTCTGGGGGGGGAACCTGGCCGTGATGCTAAGGCACCGGCGGTGGGAGGTCAAGACGCTCGGCGGTCACTAGAGACTCAAGACAACGACCAATTCATCGACGTGGAACCTGCCCCCCCTGTATCAGAACAGCAACTTGCATCCTCTCTCGGGGCTTTCTTCACCAGGCCGGAATCGCCCCTCCACAGCGCGCCGACGCCGCGGCAAGAACCAGCCCCGCAAGCACATCCAGAGTCAACAAAGCGCCGTCGTCCTCGCCGCGTCTTCGATATGACATTGGTACGTCGCAGCGCACGCCTCTCTACTAGACGTCCGATGCCAGCTATGCAACGTGCACAGCGCAACTTATGCCACAAGCTTGGCCTTCTGAACGACGATCTGCAGCCTGTGGAGGCCGCGCTACAGGAGTACCTCGCCATGTTCCAGGGCCCCCTTCCACCAGAAGTTATTGCGGCGCTCACGGCGGCGTTCAATCTGGAAGATGAACAGGCTGAAGAGCTTGATGCAGCCATGGCAATGGTGGCCGGAGACGCAATACAGGATATCCAAGAAGCTGTCGAGGCTCTGCAAGTCGAAGGTCCTCAGGTGGCTGCTTAACAGCACCGCCTTGTATCAATTAGTGCCGTCTATCTTCTTATGTCAGTTGCAAGTGTAATTCGTATGGGCAGAGTGTGTTGCTGCTGCACTTCCTTTGCTCCCTTCACAGACTATGTCTCCGCTCGGTTTGTAACCTTAAGGCCACAGTTGCGCCATGGTTGGGCTTCATCGCCTGAACTGTCGTTCATTCAATTAGCTTCTATGTTATTTCTCTTGCGTGAGAGTTTGCCACTTCAGTCAAGTGCAGCACCCTACTCCCGAGCGGCTGCGACGATACAAGGGCTCTTTCCGACCCTGTTGTGCGTAATCATGGGGACGAGGCAACGCTCACCCCTTAAGTTGATCGGCCAGCGCTCACCACGGAGCCAACGCACGTACGCCTTAGCCTTAACAGATGGCGATCTTGGCGGTCCTACGTATGTTCCAATATGGTGCAAATGAATATTGACATTCTATGCTGGAATGTGAGGGGACTGAACACTAGAGCACGAAGAGACATAGTCCGAGAAACAATTACGGGTACCTCATGTCATATTGCATGTCTTCAAGAAACCAAGCTTGCGGACATCGATCAATTCACAGCGGCTTTCTTGGGAGGCCACAGACTCGACAACTACTGTTACAAGCCGGCGGGGGGTATTTCAGGCACGCGAGGCGGCCTTCTCCTTTTATGGAATGCTAATTTCGTCAATCTTTCAAACGTGCTCATAGGGCAACACCACATCACGGCGACGGTCACCATGCTAGAATCTCTAAACACCTTCGTCTTGACGACAGTGTATGGTCCGACCAGCGCTAACAGGAAAGCCGAATTTCTCGCTGAGTTACAATCTACAAAACCGCAAGATAACTCCCAATGGCTTGTCCTTGGTGATTTTAACCTCATTTACAAAGCGAGTGATAAAAACAACAATAGAATAAATCGGCGGCATATGAACATGTTTAGAGAAGCTTTGGATACATGCGACCTCCGTGAGATCCGTCTTAATAACAGAAAATTTACATGGAGTAACGAGAGGAGAAATCCCACTCTGGTTCGGCTTGACAGAGTATTCGCAAACGTACAATGGGAAGAGGCTTTCAGTAGCCATGCACTTCAAGCGCTGTCAACGTCTCTCTCTGACCATTGCCCGCTACTACTTTCCAACACGGTGGCCCTAGACGACCAAAATCGTTCAGATTCGAGAATTACTGGCCGAAGCTACCAGGCTTTACGGACACGGTCAAACGAGCATGGACTGCTCCGACAGCACACGTTGAGCCTTTTCACCGCCTATATTACAAGCTTCACCACACGGCTGTCGCTTTACGGGAATGGTCTAACCGTCTGATACCCGATGTGCAAATGCAGTTGTACATGGCCCTTGAGGTCATACTGAGATTGGATATAGCTCAGGAACATCGCACCCTATCCGACGGAGAACGTCTGCTGCGCAGCCGACTAAAATCTCGAGCCATGGGGCTAGCGGTCATTGAACGAGCACGTAGAAATCAAGCCAGTAGAACAAAAAATATGAAGCTGGGCGACGCAAACACGCGTTTTTTCCATCGACGGGTAAATGCTAGGCGTCGCAGGAACTTCATCCACAAGTTAAAGAAGGACATCGGCTGGGCATGTACCCATGCAGAAAAAGCAGTAGAGATACAAAACTTCTTTACACGGACCATGCAACAGCCACAGCCACGAAGGGCAGACTTCAATTGGGACATCCTAGGGATCAACAATCACGACCTCTCCTCACTTGATGCACAATTCTCTGAGGATGAAATTAAGAGGGCTATTGACAATTTACCGGCAGACAAAGCTCCTGGACCGGATGGATTCACGGGACTCTTCCTCAAATCATGCTGGGATATTATCAAGCAGGATGTAATGGCGGCGGTCAACGCCTTTTACTCCCTTCGATGTAACAACCTTGGCCTCATTAACTCGGCAAATATCATACTACTACCAAAAAGAGAGGAGGCTGACTCCATCCAGGACTTCAGACCAATTAGTTTGATACACTCCTTCATTAAAATAATCACCAAAACGCTGGCGTTACGGCTTCAACCACACATGAACGCTATTGTTTCTACATGTCAGAGTGCTTTTATCAAGAAGAGGAGTATACATGACAACTTCATGTCGGTACGTAATACAGTGAGACGCCTCCACCGCAATGGTGTGCAGGCCATCTTCCTCAAACTGGACATTGCAAAGGCTTTTGACTCCGTTCGATGGGACTTTCTGCTCACACTAATGCAACGTCTTGGTTTCCCGACACGTTGGAGGGATTGGATAGCGGCGATTTTGTCCACATCTTCTTCTAGGGTCCTACTGAATGGGATCCCAAATCCACCTCTAAAACACAGGAGAGGGTTACGTCAAGGGGATCCCCTCTCACCGCTCCTCTTCGTCATCGCAATTGACCCGCTACAAAGGCTACTACACATAGCAACGGAAATGGGTATATTTTCTAAGATACGAGGCCGCGGGCCTTCATGTCGGATATCTATGTATGCGGATGATGCGGCACTATTCATTACGCCAAGAAAAGAGGAGATAGATGCGCTAGTAAACATACTGAATATGTTCGGAGAGGTGACTGGGCTCAAAGCAAATTTCCAAAAATCAACTGCTCTACCCATCCGTTGTCAAGGGATAGCGTTAACAGATATACTACAGAACATGCCAGCCAGGATAGGAACCTTCCCAACCAAATACCTTGGCCTTCCGCTATCTACATCACGACTTAAAACGGTAGACTTCCAGCCTCTGGTTGACAAGGCAATAGGGAAACTTAACAGCTGGAATGCACGAAACATGACTGCAGCAGGGCGTTTGACACTTGTCAAATCGGTGCTGACAGCCCAACCAATATATTTACTCACAGCTTTACAGGCACCAAAGCAAATCATGAAGACCATAGATGCCAAAAGAAAGCAGTTTATTTGGGCCGGAAATGAGAATGTCACTGGCGGGAAATGTAAGGTGAATTGGACGCGAGCTGCCAGATACAAGAAAGGTGGTGGTCTTGGGATTCTACACCTGGGAAAATTCTCCAGAGCGTTACGACTGCGTTGGCTGTGGCAACAATGGACGAATGCAAACGCCTTATGGGATGATTGTGATATCCCCTGCACACAGGTTGATCATAAATTATTCGCGGCAGCCACCACTATATCAAATGGTGATGGTAACAGAATTTCATTTTGGGACAGTGGCTGGATCGACGGCCAAAGGCCCAGAGATATGGCGCCCAACCTCCACAGCATTTCAAAACGGAAAAACAGATCGCTACGTGAAGCCATCACAAACAATGCGTGGGTCACAGATATTGACCTCCAACACCAGAGCTTTTCGGTCACTCACTTCATTGAGCTGCAGAGAATCTGGAACGCGGCGAGCGGACTGCAACTTCGACCAGGGGTTCCGGACACCATTCGATGGAAATTGACGGCCGATGGTCACTATAGTACGAGCTCAGCATACCGGGCACAGTTTTTCGGGTCCACAAACACCAACTTTGAAGTCATCATCTGGAAACCGTGGGCGCCCCCAAAGTGTAAGTTTTTCAGCTGGCTGGCGATTCAGGACAGAATCTGGACAGCGGACCGACTGCAACGATGGGGCTGGCCGTGCAACCCAAATTGTGCTCTCTGCGAAGCAGCGCAAGAGACGGGGCTCCACATGTTCACCGCATGCAATTACACAAAAAATATCTGGTCTCAACTAAGCGTGTGGACGAGGTGCCCGGCCATTAACCCAGATTGTTGGGCTTCATATGACACTCTGCATGACTGGTGGACGGCTTTAGCAGGCGCGCAGGTCGCTGACAAAAGAGGCTTCCGATCTCTCATCCTCTTAGTTCTGTGGGAAGTTTGGAAAGAGCGTAACGCGCGAGTTTTCCATCGACAGGAACAATCCATCCCCCGTTTAGTGACTCGCATAAGGGACGAGGCAGCCACGTGGGTGTCGGCAGGTGCTCTGCACCTGGAGCGGTTTTTAGACGCCGCAAGGCGTAGTTGAGTGTATATAAGGGCGTTTTTTCAGCTTATTTTTGCCAGTGAGCTAAGTTCGCATTGCGCGGCATGTAATTTTTTCTAATCTGTTCAGCCTTCGGGCTTTCCTCTTTATTAATATAGCGGCAGCTCTCCTGCCAGCTCGTTTCAAAAAAAAAAAAAAGATCCATCGGTTGAAGTATATACAGGTCAAATGTTCATCTTTCCTTATCGTTTAAACTTTTCTGTAAGTGCATAGAAACTCAATATGGTGTCTATAATCCAAAGAAAAACTCAATATGGCGTCGGAGATAAGGTCCTAAGTTTGGGTCCAATGATTAATTGAAAATGGGTTTGTTTTTTTCGATGAAATGCTCCTGGTGGTGAAGTCTGTACTGTACACGCTCATAGAGGTGGAGTGAAGTAGTAGTATGCAATCCTCCAAATGTCTCATACTTACGTTGAGCTGTGTCTCTTTGTCTGATGTTCCAATCCAAGTCAACGTGTAAGGGGCCATTATAAATAGACCCCAAGAAGAGGCAACCTTGCTACAACCCCACCCCTTTTGACATTATTGAGCAGCACTACACGTACGGGTTATCTGAGGACCATGGCCGGAGGAGGAGGAGCGGCAGAAGCCGGCGTCGCGGCGGGGATAACGCTGGAGTACACGCCCACATGGATCGTGGCCTCCGTTTGCTCCGTCATCGTCGTCATTTCCCTGCTCTTCGAGCGCATGCTCCATCGCCTAGGCAACAAGGTGCGTCCAGTGATCTCATGCGCCATCTTTTACATATCGTTCACAAGCTTGTATACCAACACGCAAACCACGTTTCGTCAACAGAGGCTACTGAAGAGCAGCAAGGAGACCCAGTACGAGGCCCTCCTCAAGATCCAGAAAGGTTTGACTACACCATGTCTGTGCGTGCCTGCAATAATCCATAATCGTTTGCGATTGCGATGTATTGACACTCCTCCGGTAATGAGCTAATAATGGATGCAGAGCTGATGCTACTACTGGGTTTCATATCGTTGATGCTTGGCGTGTTCCAGGGCGTCACGCAGAAGATATGCGTCAAGGAGAGCGTCATGCACCACCTGCTCCCCTGCCCGCTGCCGTCAGGGCATGCCGGCGCCAAGCACGGCGCCGCCGTGTTCACCGGCGGCGTGCTAGGCGGCGCGAGGAGGCTCCTCTCTGGAGGAGGCGCCGTCGATGACTACTGCCTGAGAAAGGTATTTGCTCTGGTTTGCTAACCGGCGCTTGCTGGAA
The DNA here is from genome assembly GCF_000263155.2 of Setaria italica. Classification (NCBI taxonomy): domain Eukaryota; kingdom Viridiplantae; phylum Streptophyta; class Magnoliopsida; order Poales; family Poaceae; genus Setaria; species Setaria italica. The sequence continues at coordinate 8,756,588 of NC_028451.1, forward strand.
CATACCCTGGGGTCCTGGACTTGCATGGTTCCAGCAGTTCTGAACCTTGGATGGCCATGCTACTCGCTAGAAGATGTTCGTGTTCCAATTCTTTGAAACCACTTAAATATGCTCATTTTAAACAGGGCAAAGTTCCAATCCTTTCGCTCGAAGCATTGCGTCAACTGGACATATTTATCTTCAACTTAGCAGTCGCACATGTTGAATTGGCTGGATGGCATCTATTTTAGCACAATTGTTTTATTAATTTGTTGTTAACAACAATGAAAGTCAAACCAGTTTATCTTTCATTTCTGCGGTCTTTCTTCAAACAATTCTATGGGTCAGTCACTGAGGAGGACTACACGGCCATGCGACTTGGCTTCATTGCGGTACATACACACGTACACTTTCATCTGTCAAAAACCTAACACCCATTCCCTAGCATGTCATGTCATATTATGGAAAATATGCACACATTTAATGACCCTTTTTGGTAGAAACACTGCAGGGGAAACCCAAAATTCAACTTTTACAACTACATGATTAGAGCATTTGAGGCTGATTACAAGAAAGTTGTTGGTATAAGGTAAATATCTGAAGTATTGTTGTCAAGACATGCAAAATGTTCCTATGGTCTTGGTATTTGCAATGTTTCCATTGATCAATTAATGACAAAGTTTTATTCTTATGCAGTTGGTACCTTTGGGCTTTGCTAATGATATTCTTATTACTGAATGTTCATGGTATATTTCTAACCGAATAACTAATATTGTTTCAATTTTTATTAGCGTTGCATCACCGTAAGTTCAATACTAGTGGGGTGTCTCAATTGTTTACGATGTCTCCTATATATTTTATAATCAGTGTAGACCAATAATATTTATTTAGGACAATTCTATTTATGCTTGATGCAAACACTGATGCTACTCTTGTGTTGAACAGGGAGGTATGTCTACACATGGTTATCATTGGCACCTTCCGTTGTAAGTTTACCCATTGGCAAGATAAAGATTTAAACGTATCAACATCTACAAATTCTAACTAAACAAAAAATTAGTGATCTTAACGAAAAAGAGAAGAGAGACCCCGCGTCGCTCCCGCAAGGTGACCGGGGGCTCTCTCGCGCCGCTGCCTCCAGGCCCCGCCCCCGTCCTCCTCTTCTCACCATCGCCCAAGCAGGCCACCGGAAGCCCGGCGGCCGGCGAGGAAGGCGACGGCGGGGCATCTTCGACAAGTCAATGTCTTGACATCTTTTAACCAATAAACTAGTATGGGTCAAACAGACAAATACCCTCCGTTACCCTACGGGCCGTACCCGCAAATGAACCGATAATCCATACCCTCCCCAAATAGTGCAGGTATGGGTACTGGGTACCCAATGGCATCATTAATATCCAGCAAAACAAACCATGTCATCATACAAATTTTGTCATGCGCTTGCCTTGACTATGATGAGAACCTAGCATCATGCACTTGGCACTAGAACTCCCCAAACCTATATATCAAAGCTACACATAGGAATGAGTTCATGATGACCACAAGTTTGTATGGTTACTTGAACTAATCCACTCGATCAAATCATACTTGCTCACTTCACACATTATCCTGGAATTCAACTAACTTCCTGACTTGTTCAATGTTTGACCATAATTATTCATTCCACTTAACTAATTGCATCTAATAAACACGTTGGGCCGCTTCCTAGGGGCTAAAGGCATGCGCTTTGTGCACTGGGCGCGTCTGCAATTAGCGTTGGGGAGGATTCAATGAAGACAATCTTGATTTTCAAACTTGCACACCACAAACAACAACAAAAATTTTGAAATCCTCATTTTTGAAACACAACATCTCGTAAAAATACGGGATGTTACAACCATGAAGACATATTCTATTCCAAAGAATTGCTTCTACTTCTAGAAATAATTGTATTATGACGTAAGCTGTTACAAACAATAAAAATCTTTACTCTAACTCATTGAGCCAAATGTTTTGCCAAATAGCATTCTTACTAAGCCAAAAAAAAACTTGCACCAAGGTAACGAAGGATACCCAATTGCTCGTGATGGGAAGGGACATTTTATCTGATAGATCGGTGTGTGGGCTAGCTTGCCTTGTGATCTTACACATGGTCTCAGATGTCTGTGCATGCAAAACATCTCCCTCTTTTCAGTCAGAGCAACTTTCATGTATTCGTCTCTGGACACTCAATGTGTCATGAACATTTCTTCTGTACCACATGTCCAGATAAAATGAGGATAGGCGCGTAACCAGTTGTATTCCAGCCGGGGAAAAAGCTTTTTTGATTTGCGTAGTCACGTTCCTGTCATCTGATATCTCAGCCATTGCTCCTTTATTTCCAAGTTTTCAGCCTAGCTCCATTCCATTTTCGTTAGCCAGACGGGCTACAAAAGGAGCCCCTCTCCATCATCATCCTCACACCAACCAAGAGCAAAAAACACTTTCTTTCTCCTGAGGTTAGGGTTTATCTTTGTGTCATGGCTCACCGGAATGTCAAGATCCAGACATACGAGGACTTCCTGCGCCAGTGCATCGAGAGGCTTAGGGTGGGTAGAGATGAAAAATGATAGGATAGCCAACCACGAGATCGACATCACAACATCATCCTCCACGACCTCATGGTGTTAGATTAAATGGGCTGGTGGCCTATTAATTCAATTAAATCCCAAGGCCCATTCACATGGTGGTAGTTACATTTGGAATAATATCACGTTGGAAGTTGAGAGGGTCCTAACCAACTTATAAGGTGGAGCCTTGCTGCACCTGTTGAGAAGTTAAGAAAGGGATAGTAGGATGCCACACGCGTGTGCGCTTGCTCGCCTCGCCGCGCCACGCCGCAAGCCTAATCACGAGTTGATGACTAGTAACTGAAGTTGTGTTTAGTGACTAGTAACTGACCATTTGATGGTAGCCGAATAATGGCAATGAACCTGGATAGCCAAAGATTTCTGACGCCTATAAGAGTGGTGCTCCTTCTCTGTCTTCCGCGTGCTACACAAACCACTAGAGCTCCTCCACTACTGTGATGCATTTTTGCTATCCTCGTTTCGGCAATCTGTGTGCACGAACTTTGCCAAAAGAAAAGAGCAGGCCTTCGAAGCTGCGCCCTTGCCAGAGACTCTGCACCCGAGGAGTAGAAGGGCGATCAAGTTTTTGATGGCAGCCAAATAATGGCAATGAACCTAGATAGCCAAAGGTTTCTGGTGCCTATAAGAGCGGCGCTCCTTCTCTGTCTTCCGTGCGCTACACAAACCACCAAAGCTCCTCCACTACCGTGATGCATTTTTGCTATCCTCGTTTCGGCAATCTGTGTGCACGGACTTCACCAAAAGAGCAGGCCTCCGAAGCTGCGCCCTTGCCAGAGACTCTGCACTTGAGGATTAGAAGAGCGATCAAGTTTTTGGGGAGCGTGTTTGCGCGACTGCTCGCTACACACATCTACTTCCTGGAGGCGCAACTGCACTACGATTACCTGCACAACATCGACCTTTGATCGACTACATCGAACAGGCTCGACTAACAATGTCGGGTAACGACGCATTCGGTTCCTCCGGAATTGGCCCCGCCTCAGGGTACTTCCTTGTGAACTTTCTGGTTCAGTTCTTGTATTTCATAGTATCCATTGCATGCTTTATGTTCACTGCAAATACAATGGATCATGCTCCTGTTTATGCTATCTTTTATGTCATGACTTATGTTTTATTTTGAATTAAAATAAACCGTAAAATGTCTCTAATTCCAACACATGGAAAGCCGCCGTAGCGTCGAGGATCTACCCCTTGAAGTCCTCACTAACGTCTCAGAAAGTTGTTGGACAAGTGCATGAAGCGAGCTACCGGCTGCCTCAACAAGCTGGAAGTGGCGCAAGAGCCACCAGTGGTGCCACAAATTGTGGTGCCATCACTTGGGTTGCTGCCAGCAGTGGCACCTCATGTTTCTCCTGCTTCTGGCATGCGTAAGGATGTGCCCATGGATCTGAGCGGCAAGCCCCATCATTGAAGTGGCGGCGGCTGCTTCTAGGATATGGCTCACGATGTGGACATATATTAAGGAAGCTTCAAAGCCCTTGTGTAGCCCTTGTGTAAGGGCTCCTATCTTAGCATGCAGCCACAAATAAGGCTTCTATCTTATCCAGCCAGAAATAAGGCTTCCGAGTCGTGTTTTTTGTTCGTTTGCTTTCAGAATCATGTAGTGGAGTTTGTTTCGATCGTGTAGAGTCCTTAGAACATGGCTCTGTGTATTCTATGTTTGATCAATTAATTTTATGAAAGTAATACTTTATGCATTCTTCTCTATAGTAGATTGAGGATTTAAGGTGTTCTCTTTTCACATATGAGTATTCATGAGTACCACAACAATATGGGAACCTATTAATGATTGAAAAGTAAATAACAAAAAATTGTTTAGACACCTTATCTTTTCTGCCCTCTTACTCACATTACTTTACTTCAAGCCTCCAGCCTTTATCCTCTAGAAACTCCCATGGAAGTGCAAGCTTAAAAAGCTGCAGCAAGAAAAATATTTGCTATGTATAAGCTGCATGCCTGCATCCTACATTACTAGGAGCAAATGATATGACATACATGACAACAAAACATCCATGGATGATCATAAATTGAAAACCAATATTGTGCATCTGAAGTTCCATGGAAAAATCAAATAAAACACAAGTTATGATAAGTTCAGTACTGAATGTCTTATAGCTTGAAATTGATAACACACATCATAGCGATAACATAATAATTACAAGTCTTAGAGTTTTAAATGGTTAGCAAATTCAGAAGTTCATATGAACATCTAGGCCTGAGGGCAGCAGCATAGAGGAGGGATACATGAAGGAGGTTTAGGCTAGTGGTGGAGCTTCACCGTACCGTACCATAAATCAAGGGTATCGGCTTGTGTGCGCGCGCGCATGTGCGTGCGTGCGTGTGTAATAAGTTCCCAAGGAGTTTGCAAATCTGGGCAATGTCTGGAGAAGAGTGAACAGGGTTTTGAGGTTAGAGAAATTAATTTTTGGTGCTTGACTGTAGGGTGTGTAATACAATTCAGGTTAGTACTTATATGTAAATGTATTTTGACATGCTGTAGATGGAAAGAATTAACATGCAAGTGAAAGTGTTAGCATTTAAGACTTGTCCAAATTAAAGTTGTTTGAATTGCAAGGACAAGTGAATTGAAGGATAGATGTTCTTCGGTGGAATGAAGATGGTGTACATCAGTACATGTGGGTGCTATTCTAAGGCAGATATGATGTTGGTCATTGACATAGTCACAAGGTCGTGATGCATTTAGAGAGCCAAGGTGACGCGCCCTGCCTGACTCCTCCAAAGACAACGACACAATGTTGTGTGAGGACTTCCTGCGCCAGCACATCCAGACAATGATGATGCAGGTAGACAACATCAAGATTGCCACTCACCACGGTGAGATTAAGCAACCTCATTGTTGGAATGTGATTACGGCCTTTGGTAGTATGCTCATGGAATGTGTCAAATACACAAAAATACATATGATTTCAGTTTGGTCTGTGTTTGTAACACTAGGAGTATTTGAGGGGTCCTTAGCACTTTAATTCTATAACCGTCAGGTTTAAAATAGATGACCCACATCAAATCTATCTCCCTCGTTTCCTTCTCATCCCTATCCGCTCTTGACTCACAGGTGGGAGGACAGCCACACACAAGTGCGACCTCACCCATCATCCTGCTCGGCTCTGATGCCTCCACCATAGTAACCCCATCCTACACTGATCTCTTTCGGTGTTGCTCCTCCTCTGTCATTTTCTTCAATTCCGCCTCTGATAGTGCCCACAACCACTGTTGATGCTAACTCATCGGACTCTGATGCCCCCGCCTTGCCACCCACCGGGGGTCTCTAGCTCCGATGGGGCCCTTATTGCCTCTGCTACCATGTTGTCTCTCCTGCCTCCAGCGCGAATCAACAAGCCATCCAGGTACTCCCTATAGAACCACATGCCACCGGTAAACCCTAACCTAAAAGCTCATCAAAGAAATCTCCATTGCCGGATGAGGAGAAATAGAACACTTGGCTTTCATTGATTTGTAAGAAGTTGAGTGTGAGAACACTTTTTTATAAAGGAGTGGGAGAGCACTTGAGTGTGATTTAGCATTTCCCTTTCAGTTCTCCGAGGAAATGTGCAGTAGTTGGATCGGCTTTAAGGGGGACTCCTATCTGGCTTTCGCGAGCCAGATAGGTAACCTGAGTGACCTTATATATTTGACTAAAAGCAGCGATTGCTTGACCCTCTTCACCGCATTGGTGGCCTGTTCCAGGTGTCCCTCCCCCTTCTGCAGCTCAGCGGCAGTCTCTTCAAGCTCCATGTTAGTCTTTGCGCATTCTTCCTTCCACATCCTTGCATTGTTTTCAGCTTTCAAATTCCTATTACGATTACTCAATTGTAGCTCCAACATCACTGCATCATTTCTGGCTTTCTTTCTCATACTCATTAGCTCATTGGTGGTCTCCCAAAAGTATCACTTCACCTTGTGCAACTCAAAGATTGTTTCATTGAGCTCCTTCTTCTCAATTCCACATTCTTCTTCCCACATCCTTGCTTCCTCTTTAGCTTTTTCCTTCCTCTTCATCAACTTCACCAGAATGAATACCTTAGTCCTAGCTTCCCATTGAGGATCAACCAACTTAAACGTCGCGCATTTCTCCCCTTCATCTTGCAAACACCGATTACGTTCATACAATGAACTCGCCATTTACAACACTAACATCAAAAGTACAAGCAAGATTTATTAGAATTGAAACAAGTTATCGTTTACCTCACAGTAGCATGCATACCAGCGCCTAGGGTTGTCAAATGTCCAATCATACCTCACATGGAGAGCCATCCCGTGCTCACACTTGTTTTCAGGATCCACAACAACAACATCACAATCAAGTGACGGCGATCTATAGCTATCAGTGACTCCAAGCATCTATGGAAGCTAGTAAAATATAAGAACCTATCAAACTATAAACTAACTGCATCATAAAATTTATTGTAACTTGAAATCAATGTTTTGTTTTGCAGTTCATAAACTATAGGCTATCAACTTCTAACACCAATCGGAAATCACCTAGTATCTTCAACCCAAGTCTCCAAATCAAGAAATCCCCTTCCCTAGGATGATAGGGGAAAGTAGCGGCACAAAATAGGGGACTAACCTGACTGTAGCTCCTCCTCCTCCCTTCGCCGCTAGGATGCGCCATTCCCGCCATGGGCCGTTGCAGATCTGCGCACCGATGCTCTAGTCTTTGCCACAACCAATAGGAGCGTGGTGTCGGTGAGTCTCTTGCAGTAGTATACGTCGTGTCGAGAAATGAGAAATATACCCGATGCTTGGGCCTGCAACTAGCATGTGGACCACACTTATTAGAAGCAAAATATATAAAATGTGTCCTTTCTAAAAAAACATACATAGTTCCATGTCTAGTGGTATTTCTATCTCAGCACTTTCCAGAGGTCACAAGTTCAAGCCATTGCTACGGACACTCTTTCCTTTCTGTTTTTCTTCCTATTTTCATATTAAACTAACATAATTTACCAAAACTTCTGCCACTACCTCACCTGAAACTTACATGTGGGATCCAGTTGCGGTAAAGACTTCCCATTCGATCGATAACAGGTTTGACCCATGGGAGGAGCATGTTTTCCATTTATTTTACCATCCTATTTTTCAGCTTATACTTACATGTGGGATCTTGCTTGGTTTATGACGTTTTAGCGGACCTTATATCATCACAAAACCACCGTGTAACAGCGAGTGATGTTTTCTATTTGGCTTTGGTGCCAACTTTTATAACGTTTCATAACTTCATCAGTAAATTTGCTCGGATGGTAAATTTTATGATGTTTTTGGCCAAAAACATCATAAATTTATGATGATTTAAAATGTGTCAGAAAATTATTGTCATAGATCGGAATATTTCTTGTATCATATATCTTGGACTTCTAAAGAAAATTTTTACAACTTCCCTATTTAATTATAAAACTAGATTAGTTGTTGGATATATTGTCTAAAACCAACCGTATTGGATCTGCTAATGGGCTCGTATGAATTTTGATCCATTAGGGTTTTAGAGTCATAATTAATGGCTCACAAATGTTGAGGACCTATTAGCAATGTCTATATACATAAGAGGATGGGTGGAGGTGGTTCCTGACCTGATCATGAGCCGCCGTCGCCACCTCCGGAGGAGTATGTCACAACAAAATAGCCTAAGACATCTCCTTACAAGCACTTTTTGCTAGATAACGTGCTACCCTATTCTAATCTCTAAAGAATGAATAATCTCACCCTCACGGAGCTCATCAACTAGAATTTTTTACACAGGCTAAGAAAGCTGTTGAATAGTAGCTAATTTAAATTTCAAGCCTTCCTGAAAGGCAAACAATTCAGCTTCTTGTACATTAAAACGTACGCACGAAAATCACCTGCCTTGCTGACAACACCTATTTCATCTCTCGCTACAAGACCAAGCACAGCCATATTTGATTCCCTATAGAAGAAGGCAGCACCCAAACTTAGTTTAATGTGATCCGGACTTGGTAGTTCCCAGCTTCTTAATGAGACCTGATCTGGCCTTGAACTTCTCTTCTTAATTAGTACTGATCTAGTCTTAAATTCCTAAGATAATCGGTCAACCACGATTTACAAATTGCAACAATTGCGCTCGTATTATAAATCATTTCTTGCTGGTTTTGTCAACTGCACCGCCCATGTAACTGGTGCGAAACTAAACTCTTCTCCCCGGTGGTTGATAACCGCTTCACCTGTGGGATCTGGGGTGTTTAACTAAGTTGGGGGACACTAACTGATGAGCGTGCTCCTGCTCTGTCCACAACTATGCTATACAAAGTTCCCTACCTCTATTCATATTATTGGTTCTTAGCTCCGATCCCCTACCAGTTTTCGAGTAATCGAACGTTTTATTCCTTTTGACCTTTTTGTCTGATAGGTTGGTAAATTATTTTGGCATCTAAACAACTTAAAATAATAAAAATAACTATATGGTTGTAGGTCATGTCAAGACCTATGTACAGTTTCCATATATATAAAGTCACCTTTTGAGTTGGTATGAAAAAGGTTTGAATTCATGAAGCAAGCTGAAATTCGAATGGCAACCCTAGAAGAGTACGAGCCGATGCGGGTAGTCAATGAGGTATCCCTATCAGGTCTAACATGATATGGCGTGGATAGTCAATGAGGTATATATATCCATGCTGGTGAATAACACTCGGGGCTTAGCTTATCACTGCAGGGTTGTATTATGATTGAACCGGCATAGATGCCTTATTTGTGTCGATTCGGCAGGGATGAGTGTTTCTTGGTAGTGCACCTGGTTTTCTCCAATTTAGCATGGATGCTCGCATTCTTAGCTTATTACTCTTTCAATAGTAGGTGATGTGCTCGTAGATATCAACGTGCTCGTGGTTACTTCATCGATCTCAAGATTTGGTGACTCGGTCTCGAAGATGTTCACAGGAGGGTAATAAGTTGTGCATGCATATATGTGTTCATAGACGTGAGAGTTTGTATTTGTACTGTACATGTTTTTTTTAAAAAAAACTTGGCGGGGTGGTGATAGTCTAGTAGACTGTTAGCTTTTTAGTGTGGTTTGGGCAATCTCAGCACTTGTTTGGTTTGGACAATGAAATGAATTGGTGTTAATGGCACCTCGTAGCAATTATACTACCAGATTGTCACGAGCCCACTTGTTTGCCCTTTTTCCTGTCAAGTTGATACCAATCAGTTCACCTATAAATACATGTGCTGCAAAACTGTAACATGCATGCTTTGGATTTCATTGACCTGGCTTGATCGAACTCAAGCAACCATGCATTTCTTTTTGTTGACATAATCACATGAAAGTCATCCCTTGCTTAGGTAGAAAAAAATGTGAACATCTACGGTTTGATCGAATAGGTCCCGTATATGATGTCATATTGAGCGAATTATTTTCGTTGTGCTCTTCACCAGAAGCACCTGGGACAGCGACTTTTTACAATTAAGATTATTCTACTGCAAAGAACAAGCCTTTCACTACGGTTGTTTAGTCAAGAAGTAGCTTTGCCAACTAGATTAGGGCTGTGTTCAGCTCTAATATGTATTGGAGAGGACGTGTATTATTAAAAAGAAGTCTTGTCCAAAGGGCTAAAAATTAAACAAATGCACATTTTGCTCGATCCATGTGGCAACAACCAGCTTGCTGTCCAAAAATCCATGAAATTGTGGAAGACACGACCACTATAAAGTAGAGGCAAGGTTGCGTCATATACATGCTCGTGGCATTCTTGACCAAGAACAGGCAGCAAAGGGGGCGCTGAACAGTGCATACAGGTCGTCCGATCGAAGTGTTTGACCTTTGGCCATGGCTGGAGGAGCAGCGAAAGCCGCCGGCGGGCCGGAGATAACGCTGGAGCACACGCCCACATGGATCGTCGCCGCCGTTTGCTCCGTCATCGTTGTCATCTCCCTAGTCTTCGAGCGGCTGCTCCACGGCCTTGGCAAGGTACGTAAGCTAGGTATGTACCTCCAGCATCAGGGAGCTAGCTGCAGTAATTCTTCATCTTCTTTTCATGTCAAGAAAGTATAGATACCAAACCATCTTCTACTGATGCATAAACAGAGGCTGAAGAAAGGCAGCAAGAAGCCACTGTACGATGCCCTCCTCAAGATTAAAGAAGGTTGGACACCATGCATCCTATTGTGTTTTTCACTGTAAGAGTGATGATGAGACTGACAATTGCGCGCGGTGGGTGCAGAGCTGATGCTGCTAGGGTTCATATCGCTCCTGCTCACCGTGTTCCAGGGCACAGCGCAGAAGATCTGCGTCCGGGAGAGCATCATGCACCACATGCTTCCCTGCCCGCTGCCGAGTGCTGGTGCCAAATACGGCGGCGCCGTCTTCGCCGGCGTGCTGGGTGGTGCAAGGCGGCTCCTGGCTGGAGGCGCCGCCGATGACTACTGCCAGAGGAAGGTATTTGCATTGCTTTCTTAATTTGCCGTCCGAAACTGTTGCAAGCAGCTGGCAAATGACAAAATTCTGGGTATATGGCTTTAGTGCAAATGGCACTGGATGCGTCGGTTCAAATATAATATTGAAATTAGTTTTGCAGATATAATAGAACCTGTCGGAGTTGGTTGATTTTTTCTTTTCGGATATGAGTGTACTGCCAATGTCATAAAAAACTTCGCCGACTTTCAGATAGATTGTCTCTTTTTAAGATAGACCGTTTGACTTGGTTCATCCCTTCCTTCTAACTTCATTAAGAAAAAAAACATCTATGATATCACTCCGCTCAAACATTGGTAATTAATTTTGTGTTCAGGGAAAAGTTCCAATTCTTTCGATTGAAGCTATGCATCAGTTACACATATTCATCTTTGTCTTAGCAGTCACACATGTGGTTCTCAGTGCTATTACAGCTATTCTTGGAATCGCACAGGTATCAGAGCTTGCATCTTGGTATAGATAATGACCTATCATGTTACAGTTTGCTAAAGATTTCATTGTCATGCATGTAGACAAGAAACTGGAGACGGTGGGAAGAAAAGATCCAATTCAACAATGACAGTGGTATAATACAACATATACTTTCATACTTTCCAAGTTTGCTAATTAGCAACTTCATGGTTTCGCTTATATAAATTCTCTTGTTCTATAGATCCTCAGATGATAAAACATGTGCAAGAATTCAAATTTATCCGAGATCATGTTAAGGGGCATGGAAAACGTTGGAAAATATTTGGCTGGCTGGTATTTATTCCCTTGTGCCTTAAACCTCTAAAAAGTTGACTGTTTTTGTTTTACTGTTAACATCAATGGAATAAAGAAACATTTATACATCTTACATTCAGAGGTCTTTCTTCAAACAATTCTACGGGTCAGTCACTGAGGAGGACTATACAGCCATGCGACTTGGCTTCATCACGGTAGTCAGACATATACTTTGATCTGTCAAACACCTAACCAATTCCATAGTATGTCATGTAAACATACATTTGTTGATCCCATGTCGTAGAAACATTGCAAGGGGCACCCAAAATTCAATTTTTACAAGTACATGATTAGAGCATTCGAGGCTGACTTCAAGAAAGTTGTTGGTATAAGGTAAATGACTGAATTATTACTGTCAAAATATCTGACCTTTTAATATGGTTTGTTGGTATATTAGTAATGTTGAAATATAATGCAAATGTATTTTCCTTTCGCAGTTGGTACCTATGGGCTTTGCTAGTGGTATTCTTACTATTGAACGTCCATGGTATAATTTCTATCTGAGAAAATATCATTTCAATTTTTATTACTATGTATCCCTAAAGTTCAACATGTGGCCGGATTTTAGACACATCATTTCTAGATCCACTTTTATAAGGTGTAGATCAGACATCTGGTGCATTATAATATATTATATGGTTGTAATATATGAGAGCCTAGTAGAGTTGTGAGAGATCGTGGGATTCTTATATCTGAATTTCATAGGGATTCTTTTACCTGATTTCATGATCCCTATTAGATCCAAACAGGGAGTTGTAAATGTTTATACCTGACTTGTCACTATGTATAAAGGGGCTTATTCGCAAGCCATCTTAAAAGTTATCTAGAATGTAGTTATTTGTTATTATTTACACTAAAAGGTTTGTACCTTACTTTTATAAAGTGCGAGCATACTATTGTTCAAGCATACTTACAGGTTCATTGGCAGCACATGGATATCAAACCCTTATAAATATTTTATGCACTACTAACAATAGGTAAATTGTGCTTATAATTGTGAAAAGTAATGCTACTCTTTGTTATGTTTTTCGTAGGATGGTATGTCTACATATGGTTAACATTGGCCCCTTTCATTGTAAGTAAAACAATATCCTTTGTCAAGACAAAAATTTATATCTACATATATAAAAATTCTAAGTAAATATGAGGGTTATTGGATATTATTGTAAAACTATATAAATAATGCATATTATTATTATTTTAATAGGATCTCCCCACATTAAAAAATATTATTATACAAATACAATTCAAGGTAAAGTATAGCATATATAATCTTTTTATTATTTGCAGTTGCTACTTGTGGTTGGAAGTAAGATGGAACATATCATTACTGAGTTGGCTGTTCAAGTTGCCCAGAAGCATACCGCAATAGAAGGGGATGTGGTGGTCACTCCTTCGGATGATTTCTTTTGGTTCCACCAGCCTAAATTAGTCCTCCACTTGATACACATTGTTCTGTTCCAAAATGCATTTGAGATTGCATTCTTCTTTTGGCTTCTGGTAAGGATACCAAATAGAAGCTCCCCAACCCCAAATCGTATTGGATTTAGGACAAAGTTACATTTAAGATAATGAACTCTTACTTAAATTGTGATAATTGGAAATGGTGATGGTAATTCATAGAGTCACAAGTAGATAGTTTACATTCAGCTATATGTCTTAATTCTATGTCTGATGTACCATGCTATTTTGAACAACAAGAAGTATATGTCGAAAGATAACCAGCATAATCAAATGTCAACATCACACGTGTGGTCTATCAAACTATCACCAAATGTTTTACTTTTACTACCATTTATTTGCCTTTCAGGTAACATTTGGATTTAAATCATGTATTATGGGAAAACCAGGATATGCTATTTCCCGACTTGTAATAAGGTACCCTCAATAAAGATTTATATTAGCAGTAACACTTGAAATTAACATCTAGGGGAACAAGAATTCATATATGTTATTTATGTGTGTTACCAGTGTCATCAGCCAACTACTTTGTGGTTATAGCACACTACCTCTCTACGCTATTGTCTCTCATGTAAGTTTATAATATTTATAAAGGAATTGTATTTCAGTTTCTACTTGATCATTTAGTTTTTACAAAGAACTTTAACCATAGGTAAAATATTAGAATAGTTAAAAAATGAGAAATAAAAATGGCACTCCAAATATTAAAATATCACCATAGCTTTAAATTACTGTCCAAATAAATGTTCTGCGAGCACAAAGATAATTTTAACTCATATGAATTTATATACCTTCATGCTAAAAGGATAACTCACATGATTTAAGCATTGAATGGAGTCTTGTACCTTAGTATCAGGGAAATATCTTAGGAAATTAAAGGTACATCTAGTAGTGTATTCTGTATTAAGCATTGAATGGAGAAGTAGTGTATTCTTTATTATATCTTTTGTATGGCATACACACATGTTCAACTATTGTAGCCATCATTGAGCGCTAGTTAACAATGTTCTACCACTACTTTTGCCCTCAAATGTAATGCTAAAATTCTTTTGTTCCATACATGTAAAGATGGGAAATTCATTCAAGAAAGCCATATTCGATGATAATGTATCTGAAGGTCTTGTCACCTGGGCTCAAAATGCTAGAAGGCGTAAAGGAAAGAACACAACAAATGCAGACAGTAGTGCCTCTTCTGTTGATGGGAGATATGGTGGTGCTATTCAAATGACAAATGCATGAACGGCAGATAAGATAATCTATGTGAATAAGGAAAAAACATGTGCTTCACAATATCCTGTAGCGACCTTTAACAACCGGATAGTCCATGCATTTGTTGTGATGCTCCATTTAAATAAAATCAAGTTATGTTTCATTTGTGCGTCAAGTTTATGATGCTCCAGTGGCGTATTTCAATTTATAGCCAATGGTTATTTTTCCAATAGTGTTTCCTTTTTTCTAGCCTCAATAATGTTGTATTACATTTTAAAATGGTTTAAAGTTCAGCAATGTTAACTTCAGCTGTGCTATGCGTTTTAGATAAGTTTTCAACTGAATTAGGTTTGTTAAAAACGAATTTAAGAATGTTTTATCAGGCTTCAAAATAAACTCCATGAATGTGACCATCCAATTAAACAGGTAAAACAAAGATTGACTGAATATTAATAGCATGAGAGGTATCAAAAACAAAACCAGAAATTCTTCTTGGTTGCATCCTCCATCCCCCTGAGCAATATTGGACTACTACCCTATTCTTTTGAAATTCTCACGTCATCTTCTTCAACTGCAGCTAGCTAGCCATCCCTAGATATTGGCCCTATTTGTTTCCCCATATACAGCGTCCACTGGAAAAAGCTATACAACGTCCACTATGAAAAAAAAAAGCAAGAATGCTATCGAATCTATACAGCGTCCACTATGACAAAAAAGCAAGAATGCTACCGAATGAGTTTCAAAAAAAAAGGAAGAATGCTACCGAATGATCTTCATCAGACGCGCTTTTCCTCATGACCGTTAAAACGTGGACTTCCAATATATTGTGGACAACTCAAGACGCGAAAAATAATCCTCGCTTTCTCACTACACGCTTTTGCAAAGTGCTGGTACAGGGCAGAAACAAACGGGTCCAACCTCGTCTGCCCCTCTAATGAGTAGGGTGTTTTTTTTTCATTTTTTCCGATGGAAGTGGGCAAGGAAAATAGTATTAGGGGTGTTTGGAAAGGGGTGCTAAACTTTAGCACCCTACTTTTAGCACACTTTTAGCACTTGAACTCCCAAACAGAGGTGCTAAAAGGTGAGTACTAAAGTTTAGCACCCTTGTTTTCTTTAGCACACCCAAGGAGTGCTAAAAGGTGCTAATGGGTGCTAAAAGTGGTTCCAAGTCCACTTTTTCCCTAGTTGCCCCCTCTCTCTCCTCTCCACTTTTCCCCAAGCCAGTCATAAATGAGGGCAATGCAGTCATTTCTCACCTAAGATGCTAAACTTTAGCACTGTATATAAACAACACCAAGTGCTAAACTTTAGCGCTCTATTTCAGGGTGCTAAACTCAGTAACTGAACGTTAGGATGGCCACGCATCCGTTGTAGTCTAGCTGGTTAGGATACTTGGCTCTCACCGGAGAGACCCAGGTTCGAGTCCCCGGCAACGGAAAAAAAATTTAATCTTTAAATAATATGTGCAATTGTACACGTCAAGACGCTAGAAATAATCTTTGTTTTGCATGAAGTTAATCTAATCAAAGGACATTTGAATGAGCAGATTATTCGGAGCACCTCTGCTGCCAAGGCAGTGTTTCTATCGGGACCTCAAACATTCTTGGTCATTCCTCCTCTCCTGTCTTACAAAGAAACAGAAATTAACTTTGATGACCTATAGTCCCTGGGCACTTTATTTTTGAAAAATTTAGTAACAAGACACGATCACACGATAAACAAGAGGTCCCACAGATTGTTCTCCTGTCTTCTCTCTTGGGGGAAACAACTAGCCCCGACATACTTATGTTGAAAATTTTGTGCCTGGAAAGAGTGAAAACAGATATATAACTGTTAAGACCAAATTACAGCATGTAAACGAATGAGGGGGAACATCAAGTTTGTAGCAATTTGAAGAGAAAGGGGTATCAAAAAGGGCAACCTAAGACTTCAGTCCATCAAACTAAGATTAAAAACTCCAGAACAAAATAGTGAGGTGATTGATTGAATGATCACTTGACTCAAATTCAAATCAGTATGCTGGAGAAGAATGTCCTCCAAAGTATTGGACAAGAAATAAAAAAGAAAAGACAGGTTTTCTCTGAATATGAATGTGCCATTTTTCCCCTCTGTTTATAATTTGGAATAGTTTCATCAGTTATGTTACTTAATATTAGAACACATCTGACAAATAAATTCAGAAATGCATATAGAATATCTTTTTTTTAAAATCACAATGATAATCCAATCAGAAGTGATTGCATAAGTGGACCCCAACCTCAAACAAGTGTTAACTGGATTTCCAAAAAATTTATGGTTTCAAAGCACCAGCTGAACGACAGCCATCAGAGTAGCAAACATACCACATGATGATCAAACTTGCACAAACTAATCATGGAGACAAAACAAATTATGACTGCAATCTTACATATTTGTCTATTGGCAACAATTTATCTCAAGCTCCAGGATATTTCTGGTCAGTAAGTTACCAATCCCCGTTTTTATCATCACATACTGATGCAAACTTCAACTCCAGTTATATTATCATGTGCTTGGGAAAGAAGAGATTTTTCACCAAGTGCACAAGACAAAAATAACACAAGGAGGAGCACATCAGTATACGATTTGGCTAACTTTCATCATTCCAGGTTGAAAAGTTATTAACCATAGCTCATAATGTTTTTTAAAAAAAAAAGACCTAACAGGGTACATTACTCTTTCACAAGGAAAAAAAAAGCATCATGTTCTTGATGGCAAAAGATGGAGCCTCACAATATCTAGACTGGCAAAAAAAAATGTAACTAATGTTTAACAGTAATCGGTACAGACAAAAAATAACACAGCAATAATAATACTAGAAAAACAAAATGTATCTTGCATTTATGTTTTAGAAAGTACAAAAGAAAAAGGCAAATCAAACCATTGTGACATTTCTGAACAGGGAATGATACCAGGGGGGAAAATGTATCTTGCCTTTATGTTTTAGAAAGCCTATAAAAAAACAAATCAAATCATCAGAACTGGGAACGAAGTAATGTGTCTGAAGTGATAGATGCCAGAAAATTTCGGTCAGAAACCGGCCAATCTAAGATTTTATGTGACATTTCTGAACGGGGAATGATACCAGGGGGGAAAATGTATCTTGCCTTTATGTTTTAGAAAGTGTATAAAAAAACAAATCAAATCATCAGAACTGGGAATGAAGTAATGTGTCTGAAGTGATAGATGCCAGAAAATTTCGGTCAGAAACCAGCCAATCTAAGATTTTATCATCAATGGTGCAAACTTCAACTCTACTATGAAGTCTTAACACATGTGCTTGGTACTTCAAAAAAAGAAGAACAGGAGCACTGATGAAGAATAGTCTAGAGGTCATCATAGTACCATACCATAATTTGGCTAACTGTCATCATTCTGGTGGCCAAATAGTTGAACATAGACCAGAAACACAAAGGAATAGTTTGAAAAGGTAAACAACACACAAGGAAAAAAACTAAAGTTTGTGCAGTAATTCTATGCCCTGGAGATAAAATAATTAGAAATATAAGGGTGACAAATGCTGCTTAACAAGTAAAGTACAGGACCATTGGGGGCTCACAATTATAGGGAGTTAATGAATTCTTTGATTGAGGGATAGCTACATACACAATTACCTGTCTTGAAGTTTCATTTAAACTTCTGAATCTGCATGCTGAGCCAGGGATTCTTTGACATCTCCAGAGAACAATCCTCGGTAGATCTGAAGCTACCAAGTAGCAATGGAGCAAGACACTGATATTATTCTCCTAGTTAGCTGGCTGAGATTTGGAGATTCAGACCTCCTTTCCATTATCAGCATCGGAAGGAATGGCTGACGAGGTGTTCACACCGGATTGTAGAACACTATCTTAACGTTGAATCACAGTAATCCGGTCAAACAGTACGAAGAAGCCAGATCAATTTGGCTGATGTACCGTAAAGATAGCAACCAGTGAAGCTGAATTTTACAAGGATCTCGAAGCATGCTGGGACTTGGCAATCTCTCTCAAAACTGCACCCACAACAGCAGCCTGCTCAAGACATTCAGCTTTGTTCAAAGCATCTAGAAGACTTATGCATGCCTTTACATTAATTCTACATCCTCGTAATCGAGTTTCTTCAAATACCTGATATGCCTCAATTGCTCTATTTGCATGGCTCATTCCCTCTATAAGCGCATTGAAACTTGCTGCATCGGGGATTCCACCATTGGCCTTAAACCTCTCAAAGAGACTGCAAGCGTCTGTTATGTTCCCTACCTTTGCAAGCCCAGAAATCATGGTTGTGTAAGTCACAACATTAGGAACCAATCCCTGTTTCTGCATTTCTTGCCAGAACACAAAAGCCTTATTGTACTTCTGTACGCGGCAAAGGCCATTTATAAGAATACTGTATGTATAAGTGTTCGGTGAACATTTCATTTCCTTCATTGACTGGAAACAAATAAGGGCTTCGTTGATTTCTTCAGCTTTCACTAAAGCATCCAGAAGGCTGTTCCATGTGTAAACATTCGGAGTCAAACCCTTCTTCATCATCTCTTCTAATATTAAATAAGCTTCATCTATCCTACCAACCTTTCCAAACCCATCAATGAGGGAGCTATACACAATAACATTCAATTCTATTCCTTTTGATTTTGCTTCCTCAAAAAGCATATAAGCTTCATCTAACCTGTCAATCTTAGCCAAACCATCAATAATCGATCCATATGTAGCAACTGTAGGAGGTACCCGCTTTACCTTCATCTCCTCAAGAACTTCATATGCCTTGTCCACCTTACCAGATTTACAGAACCCATCAACGACAGCATTATAAGCCCGGGCATCAAGAATAAAACCCTGCTGTTTCATGGCATGAAAAATGTTGGAAGTTTCTCTAGCATGGCCAGCTTTAGTGAGACCATGAATCAAAATGGAATAACTTCGGACATCAGGAAGGAAGCCATAACCCTTGATGTCATCAAATATTGCTCTTCCCCTTTCAATATCACCAGCTTTGAAAATACAATCCATGTATGTATTGAGTAGGGTAAGATCAGGATGGCATCCTCGACGGTTCATCTCTTTGAAGATTTTGTGTCCATCTTCTTTCCTCCCATGCATGAAGAAATTCCTTATCAAGGATGTATATACGACAGGATTAGCATTGTGGCCTGCATCTAACATATTCTCAAATAACCTATAAGCGTCATCAACCATTCCCTTCTTTCCTAATCCGTCAATAAGAGAACAATACGTCACAGAATCAGGATTGCAACCTCTTTGACTTGCAGTTTCAAAAATCTTATAGGCCTCGTCAAGCTTCTTTGCCTTGCAGAACCTATCAACCATTATATTCACTGTCAGCAAGTTAGGGAACAGACCAGCATGCTCCATCTCATCCCGTAACTTATAGGCCTCCTCAACCTTTCCAGCCATGCAAAGCATATCAATGATGATGTTATATGTCGAGGAATTTGGCTCTGCATCCATCTTCATGGCCTCAAACAAGGTCAGTGCCTCTTCAACTTTCCTCTTCTTCCCAAGGCAAGTGAGAATCGAATTAAACGACACGACAGATGGAATACAACCCCTCTCCTTCAACTGATCAAGCAGCTTATAGGCATCCTCAAACTGGCCTGCAGACCCATAGCCCATAATCATTGTATTATACGCATATGCACAAGGCACAGCTCTTTCTGCCTCCATCTGACCAAACAGCTCCTCAGCCTCACTTAGCCTCCCCGCCTTGCACAATACCCAAATCATGCTCGTGTACGAGACGTCATCAGGCTTCAGCCCTTGCGCCTTCAATTCGTGGAAGAACTTCCAGGCCATGTCCACATTCCCAGCCTTCCCAAAACAATCAATGCACACATTGTACAGGACGATATCTGGCTCAAGGCAGCTCCCCTTCACCTCATCCACCAGCTCCAGTGCGCCCCCAACGCGCCCCTCACGGGCCAGCGCCCGCACCAGAGTCGTGAACAGCGGCACGCCCACCTCGTACCCAACCTCCTGCATCTGCCGCAGCAGCTCCAGCGCGCGCTCGGGCCGTCTCGCCTCCGCCAGCGCGCCGATCAGCACCGTGTACGCCGAGAACGCCGGACGGAACTTGAGCCGCCGCATGGGCCCCAATCGCGCGCTCGGCGTCGTCAGGCGGCGGGCGCGGACGAGGGTGGCGACGAGGTCGGCGCAGGCGGGGTTGGGGACGCCGTACCCTAGGACGCTCATCTCCTCGAGGATCTTCTCCAGGGCCGCGAGGTCGTGGGAGAGGAACGGGAGGACAGCGTTGTAGGCGTCGGCGGGGAGCGGGTGCGGGGATGAGGCGGAGGAGGCGAGGAGGAAGAATGGGGCGGCGATGGAGGGGTTCTTGAGGACGCGGAGGACGGGTATGACGACGTCCGCGGCGGAGGCCGGGGCGCTGGAGAGGGAGGAGGAGACGGCGCCGGCGAGGTCGGGCGTCCATGAAGGGGCGGCGGAGAGGAGGCGGAGGAGCTCAGAGGCGACGGGATTGGGGTGGTGCGGTGGAGGTGGTGGACTGGTCGACGAGAGGTGGCGGCAGGTGCGAAGGAGCGTGGAAGCGGCGAGGAGAGGCCGGCGAACCGCCGGCGTCCGCAGCGCCGCCGCCATGGGTAGGGAATGGTAAAAACCTAGCTGAGGTACAAGGCGGGTTTGCCCGTTTGGGCCCTCGCTGAAACTTGGAAATGGGCAATGCCAGGCCTATTTGTTTGGAGATGGGCTTGAAGGTTATTTTCTCTTTTCTTTTTTTTTAAGAAAAAATGAGGTTGGTACATTGTTTTGCGAAAAGAACTGCCAAACCTGCTTTAAAAAAAATACTTACTCCTATAAAGCTAATTAGACTGAGTACAACAGGTACAATAATGTGTATATATGAAGTTTAATGACATTCTCCTAGTTGTAGCATATTGAAGTGACCATCCATTCGGATATTATCCTTGCTGAAAATCAATGGATATTATCCTTGCTGAAAATCATGACCAGGTTATAAATACTTTCTCAATTAAATTTGGTTCCTTGTCTTTTGGTAAAATGAATATGGAGAGAAGTCGAAGAATAAAGTTCAAGTTACAGCCGTGCCAGGCAATATGGTATTTATTAAGTCTAATATTTGCAAGAAGCATCCAGAGAAGAAATCAAAATCAATTGTTCAGATTGGAACCATGCTGTTGGAGATCGATTAGGATTATTTTATATTATTTCTAAATGTGAGTTGCTAGCTTGTGCTGAGTCCAGGTTTGTTTCGTCGGGTGTTTCACCTAAATCTGGGACTCCGGGTCGGTTTGGTCTCTTTCGTTTTGAGTCAGACTTGAGTCCAGTTTATGCCAGGGCCTGCTAAGTGCTAGTTAGTGCTTGCGCGCACTTTTAATTGGCCAGGGGTCGGTTTTGTGGCCCTAGACTTAGTTTTATTTCGAGAGTTTTTCCTCTATCGTCGGGCGCTACTCCAGAGAAGATGGCGATCCCATCTGCTATCTGAAGTCGATCCAATTTTGAATTGTGAAGGAACGCGATCAGATTGTGTATAATCTGGGTGCGTTTGAATTTTGTGAGTTCCTCCTCTTTGATCGTGGCTGCTTTTGTCCACGGGTGAAGAGTCGTCAACGGTTAATCTAATTATCCTAGTTCTGGCTGGTTCTATCTACTGTTGTTTTGATTAGGTCTGCTGCTATTGTTCATTGTTTAATGAAATTAGTCTGTGATAGTTATTTGGCTGATAATTTGGAAAGTGAAGATTGTATCGTGAAAGTGAGGGAAAATTAGTGCATCGCCATCAGTGCCCATCACTAATTCTAGTCCAAGATCATTTACTCCCATTTTTTAACCTCTTTACAAGATTAAGGTGTGTTTGGTTGAATGCACCACAGGATATATGTATGGAGTTCAACCAATTTGCTTGGTTCACTCCTCTTAGTAGATAGTTATATCAAGTGGGATAGCATTATCCTAGATGAATCGGTACAATTCACCCAACCAAATAAAAAAAAGACAAATATCTATCTTAAACTAATTCATATATATACCAAATGAAACTAAACATGCCTTAAGCTTTCTGACGGAATAGAGTTGATTCGGGATTGAAGGGTTAGAAACGCAGGGGGTCGAGGGATTGCAAGATCAACCAGTATCAGTAGCCGATAGTGATAGGTGACCGAGGGAGGATAAGGCAAGGGTAACTCATGTTGATAAGTTATTGCATATGCGGGATGATAGCAAGAGAGCAAGATTGAGATACCATATGTTGCTTGAGGAAACCGACGACACGTTCTTGAAAAAATGACTAATAAGAGAAATGTCTCCTAGTATATATTAATTAATGAGATTATGATGAATTTGTATCATACCCTTATCGTTTCCTATCTAAAAGAGTTTTATTTTTTTCAAAAATATATAGTTAAATCTTCTAAAGTTCTATATAAACAAACATTTAAGTGGGACATAGGAAAAGCCATATATGCATATTCCAGATCAAATTTTCCTTTTGCAATGTATAAATCCTTTAAATTTTGGTAAAAATTATAATATTGTTAGTAGTTGTATTTGATATGAAAATTAGTGTGTCATGTCAAATTACTACAAAATTTCACTGAAATGTCCCTTTGTCCTAAAAGTGCCATGGTCCAGTATAGAAGTGCCCAGAGAGAAGTTTGGTTGAGCGGCGAAAGAGAAAGAAGCAATCAATGTCAGCAGGACAAAGGTCGCAAACAATGGAAGTGGACAGGCAGTCCAGCACGAGAGTGCAAAAAAGCAACCAGAAAAAGCCGACCGGACGCTGGCAAGCACAGGCAGCACGCATTCCTACTCCAGCATTGACTGACAGCGTTCGCCACTGCACACTCACGAGCTTCACTCTCGCAGTCTCGCGCTCGATACTCTCCCCCGGCACCAAGAAACCGCCGGAATCGCCTCCCACCAGCCACCACCTTTCCTTCCTCGATCCCTCCCTTCCGATCTTGCCAAAGAATACGAGATCCGGCCTGCGGTGGCGAGCGGCCCTGTCCTGATCCGATGGCGTCGCCGGCGCCCGGAGGGAAGGGGGCGGGGGAGGGCGGCGACAAGGCGGAGTGGCTGATCTACGCCTTCGTGGCGCGGGGCACGGCGGTGCTGGCGGAGTACACCGAGTTCACCGGCAACTTCCCCTCCATCGCCGCGCAATGCCTGCAGCGGCTACCCGCCGGCTCCTCCTCCGCCAGCCCCGGCGGTAGCGGCGCGCCGGCTCGGTTCAGCTACTCCTGCGACCGGCACACGTTCAGCTTCCTCCTCCACCGCGGCTACGGTGAGGCGTTTTCATCAATGACGCACTCTAATAGTAATATAGAAGTAGGAAGTGCTACATGTGGAAGGATTCTACTTTTGTGTGGCATCTTAGTTGTGCTAAACATGGTAGTAGCAAAGTTCCAATCTTGATTGCTGCAGCATGTACATCAGTAAAGAGAATTACTGATCTCAGGTTTTGTCACAATTGGATAGCAAGATCACCCCCCTGAAAAGGCATTACCAATCCTTATGGCAACTGACATTCCACACCGGAACAAAATTAGAAGAGAAGAAATGGAAACCATTTTCAGGATCTTGTGTTGAATAGTGCTCTTCATTGTCAACACCAGGATCTTGTGCTCTGTTCCTGACAATTGCAGTCTGATACATGGAAGGAGACATTTATTTTGTGCATATGGAAGAAAACTCTATCCTCCTGTAGCTATAAAAGCTTAACAGCAATGCTGTGGACCTTGAAAATCTGGCCACAACTTTTTAACTGCTATAGATCACACGATAATATAATAATCTGTAGAGTGTAGATCCATGGTGACACCTTTCTCTTTGAATATTTTGTAGCCTATTGTGTAGTTGCGAAGGAATCCGTTCCAAAGAATGTCTCGGTGGCCTTTCTTGAGAGGTTAAAAGATGACTTCATGAAGAGATATGGAGGTGGTAAAGCTGATACAGCTCTTGCAAAAAGTCTAAATAAAGAATATGGGTATGTCTTGCAATAAGTTGTACTGAGAATTTCATACAATATTTTATCTTTTTTTCCTGAGAATTGAGCTTTTTATCAATGCAGGCCAGTTATAAAGCAACACATTCAGTATGTTCTTGAACATTCAGAGGAACTAGACAAAACTTTGAAAGTGCAAGCCCAAGTTTCAGAAGTTAAAAATATCATGTTAGACAATATAGAAAAGGTATGTTATCCCTTCCTTTGTGTAGAAGGAGCATATGCTCTTGTGTTGTTATTGTTAGGCATTTCATGGGCCGAGGTTACATGATTAACGTGTGTTATCCACTTATCCTTGGTTAAGGTGCCATCCAAACCCATCGATTGTAACACATGGACTGAGATCAGTTTCACTGCTGCTATTATTTTATTAATTGGAGTGTCTCATTAGTACATATAACTTCTTAAGCACATAGAGAACAATCAAAGTCAGTTTTCTATTTTCAAAGGGACTGATCATATGCCAACAGTAAAGTTTATTTGCCCGGTTAGGTCTTGTCTCAATTTTTATGCCACCTGACCCTGTTTTTAGATGTTAGTTTGATTTCATCCTCAATAAAATTAGTTGATTTTAGTAGGTTAATGGATTTACATTTTATGTTTCCTTACATTTAAATTTAAACGTCCAGTTCCAATGAGTTGTTTCAGGTGTACATGACTTTCTATCGAAAAAAAATAATGTTCAATGTTAGAAGAATAATAAGATTACACCAGTATGATAGTCACCATGCAGAAATCAGGAAATCATTCATAGTTGTGATCCCTTGATAGAAATGATACAGGTTGCGTTTAGTGTGTTGCATGGAAATCATCAACTTGCTCTTATGGCTGATATGGACCTTGTAATGATCATGTAAACAAAGTTAAAAAAATAGTTGGAGATGTTGCCATGCTTCTACATATTGTTGAATTCCTGGAGCACTTCAGCATTCCTATTATTGTTAGCTTGAACTGGGCATCCCTATTATAGTTTCTTCATTTCTGCCTCTTTGGGTATTTTCAGACATTGGGCCGTGGAGAAACATTGAGTGAACTCCAAGACAAGACTTCTGATCTACGTAGTCAGGTACATGTCATCCGATCCCCTTGTCAAAATACCAGTCTTGTGCTGCTTTTCCTTCCTGACGTGCATGATCAACCTGCATGTAATTCAGGCACAGGAGTTCAAGAAACAAGGGGTGAAAATTCGTAGGAAGACTTGGTTGCAGAACATGAAGATTAAGTTGGTGATTCTGGGAATCCTTTTGCTTCTCGTAGTTATCGTCTGGGTGTCCGTGTGTCAAGGCTTTGACTGCACGAAGCATGAAACATAATAAGAACAGTACAGCACTACTATAGTGGTAGCTAGGAGTCAACTGAACGTGAATTCGTGCTGGTGAAATCAAGTGTACCGACATACATACGCTTCTCTAGTTTGATTCCACTGAATATTTACCGCTATACAAATGTAAAGCTGAGTTCATCTTCCTGCACTTATGAGGTGTATTCAGAATGTATGCCCAGCAATGATATGAAGTGATAGTACGGTTTCTTGTGTATCTAGCTGAAAATGCATTCCTTCTTTCCTGTTTCCTGAATATAACATATAGCCATATAGGGCAAACTAAAAGAGTTATGTGTCAGCTCTATTGTGGCCCTGCGGACAATTATGACAATCTCGTTCGGTAATATTTTTTTAAGACAGTTTTGTTTTAGATTAGCTATTTTTCCCATAATCCGAACGATGTCAAAGGGATAAACGCGTGTTTTGAATAACAGTACAGCACGAGTTGTTTGCAATTTCCATTTTGTTTGCTTCAGCGGATTTGTTAAACTCTACAGAATGGGTGATCTTGCGCCTTGTATCCGGAACTCCAATCCACTAGGCACTAGCTTCTCAACTATACCAATCGAATGCATGCGGTAAGCCCACATTGAAACTAAGGTCCCCATTGCACATAATCCATCAGAGAAGAGAGTTATTTTGTAAGGTGTTAAAGAAGATGCAGGCGGAGAAACAGAGCTGAAAGTGCACCTTTCCTGCATCCACTGGAAAAGTGGAAAGCAATATACAAATGGTAATAATACGTCCAAAACAAAGTTGGTCACCAAACCTGGTGAACCAATAAACAAGTGGTCTTTCCGGTAATTGCATATATGTTATAAACTGCAGTAAAATTGTTTGCCCTCCACAAAGGAATATGGATCCAACACTTGGCGGACACCTCTGGAAGACCATATCATTGATTTGTGTATTAACAAATTAACTCCACCATGTTCAGTTGCACAGAGAATACATAGCAAACTAGCAAAGTATAGAATAAATAACCAAAATTACATGCACAAACTCCCATTTCTCATCATCGATCACCATCGCCAACCTCGCCAAGGGGTTGCCAGGGCATGAATAGATATCACTCCCTTTGTTGTAAACCAACTTTAGCATCAAGCTTTGAAACCATAGGAACAAGAAATTGTAAATCTGTACTTTGGACTCGTCATTGATGCAAGCTGCATCTTCAATAACTTATTTGTAAATTGGTTGGACCATAATGTATAAACGAACAATTCCAAGTCTTGGTAGGATGGCATTGTTCATGCTTTGCATGGTAAATCTGATAAAAGAACATCACCATGCACCCTCTTGACATACAAGTATAAACTAAACAAGGAGCAAATTTCAGTAAAACAGAAACCCCAAGGTGATGCCTAATCTGCTCTATAACCTCAAGGTACACACCTAGAACTAGGAACAAAACTCAATCCAGTACACTCCCCCTCAGCTCCCACAATTTCACTGTGCCATCATCGCTTGCAGATGCCAATAACCTCGGGTCCTAGAAATTTGTTTGAGAAGATAAGTATCTCTACCCGAAATTAAGGAGCCATTATGGGCAAAAGTAGAGGAAAACAGACAGGTAGGTGCAGATGAAATTCATTGCACCAAGCCACCAGCTAATTAAATTTAAACTATATTGCTGCTAATTCTCAGGCATTACTCGCCAGTTAAATAAATTGAGATTATTTGTCGATCATTCTCAGAAATTACCTGAGGACACCATCGGACACAGTTTATGTCCATGTCATGTGCCTTCTCTTTCTTCAATATTAGTTTGTACAAAGGCCCCTCAGCCTGCACCATCAAGATTACATCAATCCTCTGAGCAAAACACCATATATCATTTCTTTCCCTTTTCTACAATAATTTCACCGCCAAATGTGTGAAAGCTTATATGCTTTGCAAAAGAAAAATGCCATCTTGGTACTGCAAAATAGTGTCATGCACTTTTTTGGGGGGAAATAAGAGCCTATATCATTTGGCAGTTGATCCAAACCAGTCAAATTGCTAGAAAAATGAGAAAATAAGAAAATTGTTCGTAAAAAGGTAATGTGTACTTTCCAAATTTATAAACAGCCCTTGACATTCATTACCTGAAAAGCTTGGACACTAAATTATGACTAGAAAAGTGTATTTCAAAATTTATCGCAAATATGGGACAGGGAAACATACCACATAGATTGGCATGAAAAAAAAAAGGTGGAATGGAAGGATAGCATACCATGCTACTCCTCTCCTCAGCAAATAAGCAGATCGCATCATCGCCAGCACCACTAGCTATAATATCCTCACTGCCATGTACAAGGAACATAGAAATACCAAAGAATAGTATAAGATACAATGCCACTAAATTAGCACGGAATCATTAGACAGATCACAGAATGGGAGTAAGTAATACGTTAGATGATTCAAACCACGAAGCAACAGTGCCACAGAAGCTGGGGAATTAAAACTTAGGCCACAAGAGAACACTCAACCTATAAGATACAGCGATGATATTTTTAAGTTTAAAGCTATAAAAATCATGGTCTGATCCAGGCAGAAATCTGAGTTTTACCAGCATAGTCTGATTCAGGCACAAGTTCTTTAAGCAGGTCTTTTTTTGGCCTTTGTCCATTGGTTAATAAAAATCTTGACACATGGCATAATAAAGTTTATCAACATAAATACAATGGGCCCCAATTTGTCAAATAGTGGACTGCACAATTCTCTCAATTATAAGGCAGAGGCCAATATGACATGATTCATATAGATGGACTCAATTTAGAACTTTCGTTACATTTAGTTGACAAACTTGCCAAAGAATTTCATTCTTCTGATTTATCAAGGATATTTTTGGGGTGAGAATTCAACTTACCTTGACCAATGGGCTGAAAAAATAGTTCGGTCATGATATCCTGTGAGAGTAGAAAGGTGTCGCCTGAAATCAAATAATAACCATTCTGCTTAGGAGGTGTAATGCAGAAAGACAGCAGAGTTTCTGCATCTAGCTTCAGCTTCACAGAGTGATGTAATGATACTATCAATTGTCCTAAAAGATAATATCAATTATCAAGAGAACTTCAAAAGTTATACTTAAGTCAACTTATGTCCATTAAGTGAAGCATAGTAGGATGTATGTCTTAGCTAGTCAACTTTAACCAATCTGAAAGGACGATACAAGGCAGACACTTCCGTGCAAAGAAAAGGTACATCCTAGTTAATTGTTCTACATTTGCAATGAGACAAGACTAGTAGAAAAAATAAAGTTTTGATACAGAAAATTCGAAAATTAATGGATGGCATAAAAGATATTAATGTGTTTGATACGTAGTCCATAGTAGATGTTTGGGGACTGGTGATGGAATTGTTACTACAACAGGTTCTTCTGCAACCTAATCTTTCAGCCACAGGTTTGCTTTTGCCAGGTTACCAAATACATATGCAGAGAGCGTATGATTAATTATAGAAAAGAAAACTAACATCTTACCAAGATTCATGACCTTCACCAGTTTTTGGTTGAGACAAATCAGCACTGGTGTCCCATATTTTTAATGTGCGGTCATCACTGAATAACAGGTGTATGGCATTAGTAACTGCTTTAGGGAAAAACCCAGCAAAAGAGAAATCTTAATCAAGCGTTGTAGCACAAACCTGCATGTGACCATCCTATCACCTTTATGGTTGAAGGATACTGCCCATACTGTTGATGAATGACCACTGGAATTAAGAAAAATGTGATCAATCAAACAACACACTAATGCAAGCCATCAAGCAGTGAAACTAGAATGGAATTTTCGTGTTCTGTACTTCTGCTATAAGTCAGCGAACATAATGCCAATAGATAACTGGCACTGGACAATTAAAAAGTAAAGAAAATTATCTATTCCATATATTTTGTAAGAGGGGTGGCACAGAATTGATCTCAATGAGGAACTGTGTGGAGAAGAAGATCCTACAAGTTAACAGAAAAATCCAAAAACACATTGTTAATTTCTTATGTTTGACTTGAACCAAGAGGTGGCATTTCAGCAAAGTGAGAACAGGGGAAAAGACGCAGGTGAAATAACTAATGGAGGTAGAGATTAAAAATACGCAGGGCCAGATATTGAAGGCGGTTGACATAGACAACAATTTAGTCCAAATTTTAGAATCAATAACAATGCAGTGCAGAATAAGTAAAATGGGATGAAATTCATGCATCACATCTTACAGACAAAAACACCATCGGACTTGGAATTCAGTTATTTAGCGGTTTGGATATCATATACAAGTCTACAAAAAATGGAAATATACCAAAGAGTTCCCTACCAGTTATTGGCTTCGGTTAATGTCTGTACACAGTGCCACTCATCGTCCCCGTCATCAGCCCAGACCTATATCATACAAGCTGCCATATCAATCAATTTTAATAGTAGCTGAATATAGATGGAGGTGCTCCACCCTTTTTTTTCGCACTCCTGAGTAATAGCATCCAAAAATAGCAATGTGACTAGGCAACAGAAGACGACAAACGCAATACACAGAACAAGCAAATGCAATAACACAACTCGTGCATTTGTCCAGAGTCAAACTACTTCATACCTTGATTGTATTATCATAGCTGACGGAGACCAGAATATCGAGGAGAGGGTGCCACTGCACCATCTTCACATCCTGTGTGTGCCCCTGCATCACCGACACGCACTCGTACTCGTTGCCCGGCTGCACCTCCCATATCCACGCCGTCTTGTCCCGGCTGCAGGTGGCGAGCAGCGACCCGGATGGGCTCCACGACACGCTCTTCACCTCGTTCTCGTGCCCCTGCAAACCCACAGCGCCAAAGTCAGCACCGGCATGAACCCAGTGACTAGTTGGTTCTTTCAAGTTCAGCAAGCCAGCAGCTCACCTCCAGTGTGGCGACGCACTCAAAGTCGCCGCCGTTGTACTCCCACACGGCCGTGGTGGCGTCGAAGCTTGCGGTGGCCAGCAGCTTCCCGTCGGGGGACCAGGCACAGGACCTCACCGTGCGGTTGTGCGTGTCCTCCAGCACGTCCTGAGCAAGCCGACGGAACCAATCAGGCTTATCGCATCGCGTCGCAGCAATCCGAACCCCCCGCACGCAGCTCGGGACGGGGACCAAACGAAAATCGAAGCTACCGGGGACGGCGGGGAGGGGGAGGAGGCTTGGGCGTTTACCGAGCAGTGCCAGGCGCCGTCGGGGGCGCGCTTCCAGATCCGGACGGCCTTGTCGCCGCCGCAGGAGGCGAGGACGGGGCCGGCGCCCGGGGATGGGTTCCAGGCGAGCGCCCACACGCGGTCGGCGTGGCCCGCCAGGCGGTGGGCCTCGCGCAGCTCCACCGCCGCGCCCGCGCCGCCGTCCATGGCCCCGGGCCGCCGGCGATCGGTGGCGCGCCTAGGGTTTCGGGGATTCGGGGAGGCGCGGCGTACGGTCGCTCGAAGGAGCGGGGGGACGGAGAGGGGACAGGGGAGGCGAGGTCAAACCGTCAAAAGCTGCGAGGTGGTGGCTGCGGCAGCCGTCGGTGTCTAAAAACTCCCTTAATACCGCCAGTACCTTAATTAAAAATAACCTCCAACAGCTCCCTATAGACCCCGCAAACATACAGCTACTGACTTTCTCGCTCGGCATATTTTCACGAGAAAAAAACTCCTCAATCGCACCCCACCTTGTCTGTCGATTAGGCTAATTCCACTGGAGATTTCATAGAGGTTTCATGAACATTAAATACAGTGACACATCAGCATATATGATGACATGGTATGATAGTTATGAAGTGAGAGAGGGAAGGAGTTTCATCAGGATGAAACTGTGTATACACTGTTTCCAAGACTATGAAACTTGCATTGGGGGCTATAGAGTTTCATTTCATCTAACCATATCCAATCACATGCCTCACAATTAAATGTCATGGTCATCCTATGAAATCGTGAAATGAAACTATGCACTGGGACTCTCTGTTTCATTCATGAGAATACACCTTATGGGATGATGTGGCATCCTTGGAAACAGTGCGATGAAACCTTACACTGGGACTAGCCTTACCTCGCGCACCTTCCGTGAGCCAAGCACGGGCGACCCGATCTCCGCAACCAGGAGATTCCGAGGTTGATCCGAGAGATGCCGCTGGGGGCGCCCCGTTCACACGTGCCACTAGCTGTCGGTATTTTATACCCAACAACCTACCAAGGGGTATCCCGAGATAGTATATTGGTTGGTGGGAAATCGTCGGACCTGGAACTCGATGGTAAAAACGAGGACACAAGACACAGATTTATACAAGTTCGGGTCGCCAGAGTAGCATAATACCCTAGGTCTTATTTGAGGTGTTGTATATTGCACCTTAGCCGCGCGTGGACGCCACACCCACACCGCAAAGAGCAGTATCAGTGACAAACCGATTCGGTTAAATAAATGGACCAGCATCAACAATGGCAAATTTGACTTTACTTCGAAAGTACAAAATGTGGAACTGCTTTGAAATCAAACTTGTGTATGCATGACCTAATTCATAATTTATGGTTTGAAAACAAACCCTCGGTTATAGTCTGCGATTAGCAATTTATCTATTTTTATGATGGGTGAATGCAAAACATGATTCATAGTTTTCTGAACTGTGAGTGATTTAATGGTTATTCCTAGTTATTCTGAAGATCACCCTAAGTGGCTAAGCAGATTCTCAACAGCTAAAAAAACGTATTTGGTGGAAATCAGATACCCTATGCAACTTTGGAAACTCTTAATCAAGGTCACAAGATGCTAATCCAATGAATAGAGCTAGAGATGGGGTTAATTTGCGCTTAAGCGCCCGCTGGCTAGCAATGGAAAATTATTTTTTTGCGAATCCCCCCTGTCCCTTCGCCTCTAGCGCTGCCAGCTCTGACCCTTCCATCCAGAGAAACACCGCTGCCGCCCCTGATCCGCTCCGCCAACAGGAGCTCGGGGACGGACTCCACGTGGTGGCCGCAGGTGAGGATGAGCGATGGGACGACGGTGGTAGCGAGTGCGGAGGCGACGGCGATACGGCGGAGGTGGACGTTGACGTGACGATGCCAGCGGAGCCAGATCTTGGTAGGCGTGAACATGCGTTCGCCACGGCACATGTTGCCAAAGGCTCCCTAGCCGGCACGGTGGGTACAGCCGCCGGGAACACGGGAGATACGGGACACCGCACGGCCGTTCCCCAGGACTCTGTGGAGGTCTGGTGGCCAGCGCGTCGAGACACCGCGTAGAGCTGGCAGCTGTTGCAGGACTGGAGCTTGTGGATGAAGCGGACGATGTCGGGACGGATCGACGCGCGAAGGACGTCTGGCAGCGCGGTGCCGGCAGACTCCATGGCCATTTCGCCCTCCAGGGCCTTGACTACACCAGAGGACGCGCGGCGGCAGCCATTTGCGGCGGCGGCGAGGGGTAGCGGCGCGCAGGCTGCGGCGGCGGGGTGGAAAAGGGGCAGCGGCGGATCAGGGGCGGTGGCGGCGGCGTTTCTCTGGATAGAAGGGTTAGGAGCTGGCAGTGCTAGAGGCGAAGGGGTAGGGGGATTTGGAAAAAAAACAATTTTCCATTGTTGTTCGATAGGCGCTTAAGTGTAAATTAATCCCATCTCTAACTTATCTATTGAATTAGCATCACGTAGTTTCTTTTACGTTCCCTGTAAAACCAAGGAGGGGACACAGCTTCGCAGCTTTCGGTCCGCCCCCTCCCGCCTCCCGCTCCCCACGTTTTTTTCCGTGCGACCGTCCCGTCCACCCGATCGGCATCGCGCCCCCTCCGCCCTCCGTTTCTTTCCTCCTCCCGTTTTCCCTCTCTTCCCTCGGATCCACTCCGTCCCCGTTCTTTTCCTCTCAAACTGCCGCCACCCCGTCGCCGCCTTCCCATGCTCGACGCGGCGCCGTTCCCCGTCCTCCCATCGCGTGCGCTAGCTTCTCTCATCCGCCCGCCCTCGCCTCATCTCCGGCCTCTGATCCAAACGGACCCGCCTTCCATCCGCCAACGGCTAGCTTGTACCGCCGCTCCACCATCAACACAGGGGCCAAGGGATGGCCTGCTGCCGCTCCCATCGGCGCACGGGCTGAGATGGGGCGCCGCCTCTCCTCCATTGGGCAGGGACGCGGCTCGGCCATACGGAGCAAGGCGGCGTGACCGGCCGGCGAGGGAGGACATGGCGGCGCCTGTACAGGTTCTTCCACCTTTATCTCCCTTAACTTCCTTCCAGCTCCACCGAGGACCACTCCGCCGTCTTCCCCGAGCAGATGTACGCCGCGAAAACCTGCCACCACCGGCCGCGGGGCCACCGACCCGTCGTCATACACTCATACTCCGATGAACAATGCCCCCATAAATCATGCCGGATCGGCCTCCTCCATCCCCTCCTTTCCTCCTTGCACGTGCAGCGGCACCCTTCCTTCCCTTGGTCCCTTTCTCGTACGAGAGCCACCTCCCCGATCTCATCTCATACTCGCCATCCTGGTCGCGTCGGGCCTGACGGCGGCGGCGGCGGGCACTAGGAGTCGGTGAGCGGGATGGGCGCGGCTGTTCGCGCGTGGCAAGGAGCTCAATGAGGCGGCAGCAGCCGGCGGCCGTGGCAGGGTCTCCGCTGCTGGTCTTCTTCCCAGGTGCGTTCTTTCACTCTTTTCATGCCTCTATTTGTTAGGCTTTTTGATCTGAGTACATAATGTTCAAGATTGAGACTGGATTCGCGGTATTGGTTAGCCCTTTTAATCCGCATGCATATTTAATTGTTTATTGAAAACCTTGCTGATTGGTGCGTAAATGTGTTTTGCGCTGGTATAGTGACCTTGTGTCTGCAAATTCATCTGCATAATAGTTTTCACATGGCATGCGACAAGAGAAAATGATCTGATTCAGGGGAGGACTATGATCCGTGAGTGTCTTGTTTCTCTGTCCAGATATTGTTGCATAATGAACTAGAGTAGCACTAGGCTTGAAGGTCCTGAGGATGTTTTGGTGTAACTGGACAGATGCCTAATGTTTCTTTCCAGATGTTTTGATTGTCCTGTTTCAATGTTTGCTCACTAAATTTCTCCATCAAAGTGTGTTTTCAAATGTCTGTATTTCCTCAGGTAGCCTTGATTTTCTAACCTACTCCTGTTTTTAACTCTAATGCAAGTATATCCTTTTCTTTTGTCTTTCAGACATACTACGAATTGCTCATCTATCCATTCAAGAAACGCTAGTAGCATGTGATTGGTGATTCACTGCCTAGGTAGAAGGTGGTATTGCAATGGTTGATACTACCCTTTGAGCCTCCAAAGATGCAGTTTGTCACCAAAGTATGGTATGCAAGTTAACTCCTCTTTGTTATTATTGATGGCTTTTTATTTCTATTCTCGTTACAAAATGTTTCTACGTATATGTGTTGCTATGTTTTCTCTGATCATGAAGAACTAGCACTGACAGTTAGCTTAGATCCATTTCTTCAGCTTTTTGATTGAGTGATTATCATCATCCCATTTTGTTACATGTCTCCCTTTGTGTTCCTAAGTTCTTATGCCCTCTCTTAGTCTTTTTTTTTAAGTACAACTCTGACTTCTCCAATCTATCTTGAAGGCATCCTAACATCAGCAGCCAAAATGCAGCAATTTGCTTGGACATTCTGATAGATCAGTGGAGCCCAGCCCTTACTTTAAAGACAGCGCTTCTTTCCCTTCAAGCTCTGCTTTCTTCTTCTGCACCTGATGATTCTCAGGATGCTGTTGTTGCACAACAGGTCTGAACTGGTTGTTTCCTATTATAGTTCTATTTTTAGTGCAGCTATATATTTGACTTCACCATTTAAGCTATAGTTGGCTGAGAGTTAAATTGACATAGCCTGCCATTGGTGAATTCCCATGAAATGAGTCAGAATGTCTGTTTATCCATAAATATGTTTATGTACTTCTGCATAATTGCCTCGTTATGCCCTTGGTTGAATAGCGTCATACAGTTTTGTAGCAAACTAAGCATGACATTCAACGTGAACTTTGTAGCTTTCACCACATGATTGGAAAGTTGCTTCATTATATGTTTGTCATAGAGCCATGGTAATGAGGCCTTGATGTACTCAGTACTTAACTATGTTTCTATTTCATTAATTATATGTTCGTTATGCTTATTTTGTTCCCTTGGGAATTATGTCTGAATTTTAGTCCCAATATTTCAGTTTAATAGGACAGTTTCAGAAGTCTGTCTAAGGAATGCATGTCTAAAGAATGCATCATGCACTGTCACAAGTAAAATAACAATAATATTTTTTCCTGCAATGGCAAATAATTCATGCCAGTATGCCAGCCATCTTACAGTACTTAAACTCTCAATTCTTAGGTTTCTACAACAGAATAGGAGGAAAAAACAGCAGCTACAGGATGGAAGCCATATGAGGCATTCTCGGGGTTCCTGTTGTCTTGTGGTTGCCATTGATTTGTACTTATGGTGACGAAGGAATACGCATTGTGGTGGGTTGCCTTCACTGAATGTGAATTACAATGTCTTTTTATGTGTAAGGTTGTGAATGTCTTACAAAGTAGGAAGCCGATCAATAATCAAGCATTGTTCCTTTGCCCTGGTATTATGGTTTCAGCTGTCATTTCACCTAATGTTATGAGGTGTTTGTGCTGGGTGTGGATTTCTTGTGACTGAGTGATATCCTTCCAGTAATTGTTATTCATCCGGTATCTCCTACCGACAGATTATGGGACTCATGAATATGATGCATTGTTATCCGGTTATCCCAATGAAAGTTTGCTTAAAGATAAATGTGGGTTAATCTGAGTGCTAAATCAATTAGACTTTCTTAAGCATTAATGCCATTGTTCAGCGGTTTCCTCGAGCTCGCTCTCCCATTGGAATTTTGCTAATGATCGTGGGTTAAGCTGGTGCTTGGTGACTCCAATGTTATTACTGATGAGCAGAGGAAGATGATGTGGTCGTTGAGTTTGTTGTCTTGGTGAAATCATGTGATGTGGTCATTAGCATGTTGTATATCCAAATTGTCGGTTGGAGTAATCACAATCTGATAATATTTTGTATGTAGGGGTGGTAATGGATCATCTAACTAATATTAGTTCAAAAGCAAATGGTATTTTAGCCCGGTCCTTCAAATTTTTATACTAAATTATTAGGTGCTTTACCATCCCTAATTACACGTGCAATTGCACATGAATCTTAATTTTGTTTCATTCTATGCTTGGTACCTAATAGCATGCCCAACGACACTTCATGTTATGTGATGAAATTCTACATTTATTTTACACGTATGGATAATTTATTTCGCCCGTAGCAACATACGGGCACGATCCTAGTCCGCTTAAAACAATCATAGAATTTGTTATTCATCTTATCTCATTTCCACGTGGCAAGTAGCATTTTTTTATGGGAAATGCCTTATTCATCTTTATGCGGAAAAACATCAAACTTCCATGGTTAAAAGTAAGCACGAGGCGCCTCGATGCTTTTGGTTCTCCCAGGATACGTGTGTATCCATTATCCGAGCAAAATAAATGCTAGAACCGAACATGTTATAAATGGATCCGATGCTGTAAAAATGGATAGAACATAGCTTAGCCTCTCCCATGCTGTAAAAATGGATCCGATAGTCTCACTGGGCTGAGGCCTACAAGCAGAGAGACGTTCCAGATCCAAAACAAAAATAAGGAAGGATTCGGGCTTCTTTGGACCCGGCCCGGTCCAACCCACCACGCTCTTCACTGTGCTGGGCGCGCACGCACTAGAAGAAGCGGAGGCGCCCCTCTCTCAAAAAAAAAAAAAAAAAAAACAAGAAGAAGAAGCGGAGCCGCCTATGTGTGGGCCCGCGCTCCCACTCGTGCGCGAGCAAACGAAAGCGAGACCGAGACGCCACCTTTCCTCCTCCTTGCCTGGCTGCCTCGTTGCCTCCGCCACCGCCGCCCGGAGCCCGCAGCCGTCGACCTCCCGGGTCCCCGGCCGTCGATTCCTCCGCTACCAACTCGCGGTACGACCCGGGCGCCCCGTGTCCCTCTGTTCCCCTCTCTGTTTTTGGTCCGTGCAGCCGTGTTGCTTTCATTCGAGCTCGGCCGGCAGATGTTGCTCTGCTTTGAGCTAGCTACTGCCACCGACTCCACGGTGGTTCGGGATTTATGTGAATCTGAAAGCCGTAGGGACTCTGCTAGATGATTGGTTTTTAGATCAAAGAAGAAGGAAGGGGGGGGGGGGGGGGGTAAAGATTCCTTGTTCAGGTGTTGGTGCTATATATAATTTTATTTGATTAATCAATTTGTGGAAGGATAGAGATTTAAGTGTTTTTCCATTCCCCTTTCGGGCCTAAAATTCTGTTGATTCGTGGCGACTGTCGCGTATAGCATCGTGTGACTTGTGCGATTGACTTGACCGATTGTGTCTCATCCAACGAAAATACGGAAATGGTTTTAAGAGGGGTTTAAGAGCAGGGGAACTAAGCTGTATGGTTCTGTGGCTGTGGGTTTATGACAGGTTCTGCAGCCATAGGCTAGAATTGCAAAAGCACGGTACTGCATATACCTCGTGCTGACTGCTGAGAAATTTCTGTGTCCAGTGATTTCATTTTAATGAAATGGTTCTTTAGCATCTCCACTATCCAAGGTGTTACAGAATTGCGTCTGGGAACTTTTTTATTATGCTATTATTTTAGTCATTCTCGTCAAAGATGTACAACAAAAGCTGAATTCTGGTCTGTACAAAATGGTTAACTGAATGGGGAAAAAACATAGCTAGAGTTGCTATTCAGCATGCACCTATGGACCATGGTTGGTAGTGGCAGAGGGGTCAACCTTCATCAGCTTCGTTTTTCCTTTTCCTCAGAAAAATAAAACAAGTTACATACACTCAGGCATATGCTTGTGGAGTCTTGTTAGAACAGAGAGGAACATGGCACAAAGTTTTGATAGTCCACATTTCGATTCTTGAGTCCATATCACAATTTAACTTCAGATTTTCTAATTGGTATCACATAAGGTAAGTTTCATTGACTCAAAAGCTTTCCACTTTGTTTATTTTCTAAGTACTAGTATACTGTAAACTGGATGTCATTATTTGGGTGAATGCAGTATTTAGTTCTGCTTATATGAACATACTAAAAAAGATAGTATTCCTGATTGGTTACAATACAACAAAAGCACAATCACGTATGCTGAATTGCCGATACTCGATCTCCAGATTGATCGAATCTGACTAATTGGGAATACCTGCGTGATTTTTTTTTGTCCGAAAAATGTACCTTACTGCATGTCGTAAATTTTTCTAAATTTCCTTGTAGCTTCTATTTCCAAACTCGTTAACTGAAATTTTAGTCTTCTTGTTACATCATTTTTTTATGAGAGGGAAATTCTTGTTAAATGATGTTACATGATCTCACTTGTGGTCCATATCTAAATGTGCTCAAGGCTGAACTTCAAGATGATGGCATCCACACTCTCAACTTCATGCACTCTCAGAGGCAACTTTGGCATTCAAGTCTCGGTTGCTGCAGTGAAGAGCCCTTTATCTGCGAGTTTTCTCAGCCACCCCTCTGTGACCTCTAGCCTGAAAACCTCCAGGAAACTTGGTCTTGCTGCAATGGCTGTCTACAAGGTGAAGCTCGTCTCACCAGAAGGGGACGTGCATGAGTTTGAGGCTCAAGACGATACTTACATCCTGGACTCTGCTGAGTCTGCTGGAGTGGAGCTGCCATACTCATGCCGTGCTGGGGCTTGCTCTACATGCGCTGGCAAAATTGAGGCTGGCATCGTTGATCAGTCAGACGGATCATTCCTTGATGACTCGCAGCAGGCTGAGGGATACCTTCTTACCTGTGTGTCCTACCCGAGGTCTGACTGCGTCATCCATACTCATAAGGAAGGTGAACTGTACTAGCCGGTCCCATTGGGATTGAGATACAGATGCACTCGAAATTGTTAAGGAGCGACATCCAGCTCATGTATCATTTTAGATATCCTATCATGCAGAATGCAGCGATGCTCTAGCCTCTAGGCAGTCAATTAATTAGGTTGAACAAAAAACATGACGCGCAAAGTTAGCTCATTCAACTGCTGAAGTTTTGGATGTCTCCGAATAATAAAATGGAGAAAACAGTGTGACTGAATGTTGCCCATCGTGTTGGTGTTGTGCTATGCATCTTCATGGATTTTTGATCTTGGAAGTTGCAGCAATCTGATTCTGCATAGTTTTATATCTCTATGTATCACTGCAACGTCTGATTTGATTTGGCATTGTAACATGCAGGAACGTTATAGCCTTTTTTTGTTATATCGTTGTAGCTTTTTCTCAGGTCTATTGGAGCTTTTCTAAATTCTGTGGGCATCAAATTAAGGTAAGCAGCCACAAGATGCTAGATCCACAGCTACTAATTAAACCCAGATGGCTGCCAAATTTGAAACATGATCTAGCTACACAGGTGATGTATTTCTCAACACCATGATCATTTGTCTAACCATGTCAGTTCTTTGTACGCATCTTCATGAAGACATTCTTGGACTTGATCCTTTGAGGTGTCTGTTATCCAACTACATCAAATTGCATCCATGAGACTAAACCTTGTACACTTAGCAAACCATATTAGTGACTTGCATTGACTCTGTTATCATTATTCACCAAGATCAAAAATCCAAACTAGGGTCATTTTCCTTACGACATGTAAACACACATATTCGGTATACAAGGAGTAGTGATACCTTTTCGACCTGACACAATAATTCAGAGAGCGAGATATTTGCTCCAACTCATATTTAACAGTGTCCGAAACGTTCACCTCAAACTGATCACCTTTAGCATCGACCATCTCTGTTTTCACCTTCCCTCAATCTCGTGACTTGCTCCGGTGATCGTCGGCGATCGGGTGAGAGGGTCGACCTCTTTCTGCCTGCTGAACTCAGGGGTGCTCGTCGAAGCCCAGTAGCTGCTCGTGGTGCAGCCACTGTCCCCGTCCCTGAGCTGCGATTCAGTGATGACGTAGCTTGGCTTCGCCACCTCCTCAGCCACCTCAGCTTTTCCAGTAAGCATCGCCACGACCCTCGACATTGCCGGTCGCTGGTGCGGTGAGCCCTGTGTGCAGATGAGCGCGACACGGATGACTCTCAGAACTTCCTCAGCATAGAATTCCTCGAGCCTCGGGTCCAGGATTTGCAGTGGTTGATTCCCTTCATACAGGCCCCAGGCCTGCAAATCAACATAGGCATATCAATATTCAGTATGCACTAAGAATGGATTGATCAGTTCTCCTGGATGGAAAGATCGTCGATCAGCTTACCCGCTCTAAGAGATAGACGTTCCTTTCCTCGAGGGAGTTATCGGTGTTCGATCGACCAGAAACAACCTCCAGGACGACAACCCCGAATGCGAAAACGTCAGCTTTTTCAGTCAGCTGGCCTCTCATTGCATACTCAGGAGCCAGATAGCCACTTGAGCAATGGTCAGGGAAGTTAAAAGCTTAAAATTGAGCTTCGGTGTTGGAAGGTACAGTCATAAGAAGAAGAATGGTGAAATGATCTTACAATGTGCCAGCAATTCTTGACGTGCTGACATGGGACTTGTTCTCTTCGTAGAGCTTGGCGAGTCCAAAATCGGAGACCTTGGGGGTGAGATCGGTGTCAAGTAGCACATTGCTGGCCTTGATGTCCCTATGCACGATGCGGATGCTGGACTCCTCATGAAGATAAGTTAGTCCTCTTGCGATGCCTAAGATGATCTCAAAGCGTGTTGTCCAGTCTAGTATCAAGCTACTGTGTCCTGTGGATGCATAAATTAATAAGGCCTTCAAATAAATGACGGCAAAATGCAGACAAGGAAATTATTGAGAGTTGATGAAGCAAGGGACTTTTAATTTGTTACCAGATGAAATAGAGGCAATTTCGAATGTGCTAGGGATGCAGAAGTGTGCTCACCAAAGAGAGCTCGATCTAGGCTTCCATTTTCAAGGTACTCATAAACCAACAGATGCGTGTTACTGTCAATGCAGCATCCATGCAGTTTGACAAGATTCCTGTGTTGGACTGCAGAAATCGTTGCAACCTCTGCCACGAACTGTCTTTTCCCCTGATGAGATGATTGAGAAAGTTGTTTCACAGCTATCACTCTTCCATCAGTTAGCGTACCCTGCCAAACAAAGGCATTACTAAAGTTACATGTATATTTTGACCAGAGCCAACAAGGTCGCCGTAAAGTTAGATGCAGCTAACATATATACCAATAAGATAAATACTAGTCACAATTTCGCAAGATCAGATTAAATGGGGAAACGTTCGCAACCTTATAGACTGGTCCGTATCCGCCTTCTCCAAGAATGTTCTGAGGGCTGAAATTGTCTGTAGCTAACTTGAGTTCAGCATAACTGAAGACATCAGGCTGTCCAATCAGGTCATACAGTTCTGCAGTTTTCAAGGACACATGCATGAGAATATTTCATCTGAGAATTTTTATGTACGAGTTATGCGCTACAAATAGTAAATATATTTGATACCTTGTTGCTGTCGCGCTAGCCTTCTTCTCCTTTTTGTGAACAGAAATATTCCAAATAAGGCTACTAATCCTAAAACTGATGCACCAATCACTATTCCAGCTATTGCGCCAGCTTTGCTTTTCTTTTTCGGTACACCATTTCGTACAGTTGGAGTAAAATCTGGAAAAAGCTAAGGCCTAAGACTTGTGCTTATCTAAGAAAAGCCAATGTAATGTGCTTCTTTACGTTAACCTAACGATTAGGCCAAGCTTACTTGGAGTGACGCTTAATGCTGAGATCATCGGCCCATAGTAACCTTGTTTAGGGATGCAGCAAGTGCCCTTGCCAGCCCAGAAGAGATGGATCTCAAGGAAGTTTTTCGACACAGTTGCTGTGTAACTCTTGCTAACTGCAGCAAAAGATTTTCCACCAGCCGTTTTCCTTATATTGAAGTTCTTTTCTCTAAGAGAACCCTATGCAAATGAAAATATTAGTGCTTTCAGAGAAATAATCAAACAATTTATTAAATTATATCATGCATGCATTCAGTTTGTACAAACCTGAACATATATGTCAAAGACTCTCCTTCCTAGGCTTTGCCAAGTCTGTGTGTCGGGATAAGCAGTTTCTGCAAATTGTAGCACAACAGTGTAATTTCCATTCTCAAGTCCAAGACCATAGTATCTCAGTGACGATGCCGACATCCTTGCTGTTTGGAACAGTTCTGAATCTGCTGTGTTTTGAAACTGTTGGTTGGAGCTATATATTATGTTACTTCCATTTGGGGCCTGGTTGAATTTTCCTACATTGCTGACACCCCATCTTGTTTGACCGCTAACATAATATGATGAAGCCCCAAGGTCTGTAGGATCTAAATCGTACATAGTACTATCTGACCCTACCATAGACCTGTTACCGCCGCAGTCTACCGCGAAGGAATAATCTGCAATTGAGATGTGCATAATTACTATAACCTTTTACCAAGATCCCTGACATCCTGTTACCTGTTAGAGTTGATGCAATGGGAAATAATACATTGTGGAGAACCAAGGAAACAAGGAGTGTCTTGCTGGAGGCAGTTTAGTCCTGAAGGTAGAATACTGTGCACATAATTGAAGTCAAAATCACAAGTTGTTAGAAAGATTTTATTAAAACTCAATGCGGAAGTATAAATAGATGCCTACCTGTCA
This sequence comes from Setaria italica, assembly GCF_000263155.2. NCBI lineage: Eukaryota > Viridiplantae > Streptophyta > Magnoliopsida > Poales > Poaceae > Setaria > Setaria italica. Next base: position 8,799,967 of record NC_028451.1, read on the forward strand.
TCGGTGCTATCGAGAACGAAGTTGTTTGCCACCAAATTCCTTGAACAAAACAAAAATTCGAGTATACCCAAGTTTCTTCCCTTATCTAGGAAACATAAATTTCAGAAATGTTTAACTTACAGATGCAAATATCTCTCAGTGGCCCAAGAAGGAAATTTTCCAGTGAGCAGGTTATATGAAAAATCTCTGCAAATAAAATAACGTACATATGGAATAATGAATCTACCATTGAATTTTAGTCAAAATAATTTGTTCTATACAGGAAGATTACTTCTTTGGTGAATTGATTGACATACAAATTTTTTAATGAAGCACTTTTCACATCAGGCAGGCTTCCTGAAAGGCTATTGTTCCCAAGAATCCTGAAAGGGGTGCAGTACAAGATGATCAAACATGGACATTGGCTTAGGTGGTGTCTGTATAGTGGAAATAATCGATCGAGGATGGGATGCCTTACAGGAATTCAAGTTTGTCCAGAGTAAGGATTGATCGAGGAACTTGGCCTGTGATATTATTAAAACTCAAGTCCCTGTGACATTCGACAGCAATGTTACTTGAGTAGACAGTTCATATTAAATTTCAGAAAAAAAAAACCAATAACGTCATAAATTGGCATAATGGCCCATGACTAAAAACTTACAGCAAGATTAAATTTGCAAGCTTAGAAATATTAACTGCTCCAAGATTACCAGATAACTTGCAGTTCCTCAATATCCTGTAAGAAACTTGCCACTTTGTTAATTAACATATAAAACTGTAAGGTTTATGGTTAAAGGTATCACGCACAGGGTACTCAAAGATGTCAGATTACTGATGAAGGCCAATGAAGAGCTTCCATTTACAATATCACCAATAATTCTGGTCATTGTATTTAGAACATCAGTCATCTCGACAAGCTTGACCTTCTAAACTATCACAGGAACAATGCTGCCAGAGTACGAAATACTTACAAGTTAGTCAACCTAGTTAGATTAGACAAACTTGCTGGAATCGGGCCTTCAAAAGAATTTCCATACAGTACCCTACAAGTTCGTGCTTTCAGAAAAGAAGTAATATCATACCAAATCCGTTTGAATATAGAAAATACAAGCTCTATATATCCAGATGTTGTGCAGATCAGTTTAATGACATGGTTATGTGTCCTAATTCAAATGAGAAGAACATATGCAGAAAAGTTCTGCTGGACAGTTTCCAGTTGCCTCCTGAATAGGACAATAAATGATGTGTTAACAATTTAATAACTAATCTTACAGGTCTTCCAAATTAGTCAAACTCCCGAAATAATAAGGTATTTTCCCTGTGAAATCATTATCTGATGCTCGCCTGCAAGCACAAAAAAATATTTAAAATTCAACGTCTGGAAGCACAATGAACATAACAACTGTAGCTCCGTTGTTGACCGTACAGAATCCTCAGCTTCTTAAGCTTTGAGAATGTTGAAGGGAATGGACCGCTAAAGCCACTACTATCAATGTACCTGTTAGGTAAACATTGCAGCAATTACCATGTTTAACAATAGAGGTCTCCTGGTTCAAATTCTAGCTCTACTAGAAGTAGTGTTTGGCAATTAGAAAGGGGGCGTCTTACAATTGCTCAAGTTTGGAAAGGTTGCCCAGTTCTTCAGGAAGCCCACCAGTAAAATTGTCCAAACTGATGCCTCTGAAACAAAAGGAATAGGTCAGGAGAGACAGAATTTATTTGCATGCCATGCTACTAGCATAAAAAGGGGCATGCTTTCTCTGATGAGTCTTTTGATTCAAATATTTGAACCTACGAACTTATGAAGCACCATTTGAAAAGGGAAATTATACAGATGTTCTTAATGTATAAGTTACTTTCTTCATAAGAACTTATGCATATAGTTTGTGCCACATGGTTATATGACTTCGGGCCATCATAAATCTATAGATGCAAATTGAGCAGCTTTTTTTTTTTCTCGAACTATGCAGGAGAGCTGCGTGTCATTTCATTAAGATAGAAAAGAAAGTACATAGAGAGGGGGAGAGCCCCCAGACTAAGTACCAAACACACCCCAACACTCACAAAATACTACACACCCAAAACAAGGAAAGACCTGACCAGAGAGCACCAAGCCTAAGATGGTGCTACAAGCGACCTAGCAAGCAGCTCTTTGGGCTTAGAAGCTCCAGCCAAGCACCACAGGGTGCTTTCATTTGTTATGGCCTGCAGGAGCACCTGGGAGTTAGGGAGAACACCTTCAAACACGCAAGAATTTCTATGTTTCCAAATCTCCCAAGCCACCAAAATGATGAGCGAATTTAAACCCTTTCGCCACTGATTTGGAGCAGCTCTAATGACTTTGCCCCCACCACGCTGAGAAGCTAGAGGAGTTTACCGGCACATCAACTACCAGATTGAGATGTGAGAAGACCAAAGTCCAAATTTGTCTGGTAAAAACACAAGAAATTGAGCAGCTATGCAAGAAGTAATCTCTTACAGCAAGTTGACATTCGTGAGATTCCCAAGTTCCTTTGGAAGTGGTCCAGATAATGGATTAAATCCCAGGCTCCTTTAATTTTTGTATTAAAAAAATAAAAGATGGTTCAGACAAAACACGATATGTATTACAAGAATCTATAACTCGGGTAAGTATAGCTCCTACAAGTGTTGCATTGCAGAAAAGTGCCCAATGAATGATGGAATGGGACCTGTCAAGTAATTTAGATCCAGGTTCCTGAAACAACACCAGAAACATCTAGCAGGATATTAACAGTTCAGAATTTGAAACATGGGGTTTAACTTATGTTTGCTGCAAAATATTAATTTATAGTTTAACAGTTGTTTATTGTCAAGATAGAAGATAAGAGTTAGGGAGCATACAGGTAAGTTAGATAGGTGAGGTTCTGCAGCTCTGAAGGTATCTGACCAACAACGTTCAGGGCGTATACCTTCCTGCTCAATAAACAAGAAGTCAGATAAATGATTCATATGGTACTAGTACAAAACGGTAATAGAGTGTCAGTTCATAAGGAATGGTTGGTGTCGGATTTTTGTTTCCGATTGCCCGTATATTTATCAACACACAAGATCTGAAGGGAAGGGTCGAATTTATTTTTCTTTTAAGCATGGAGAGAGGCACAGAGAGCCAAGGCGCCCCCTGTTGCCTTCATCCCTGCACGGGCCTGTGTTCCTGCAACCTTTCATTTGGAGAAGTCCGCAGAACTTAAGCTAAAGATAAACCATTTCGTGACGACATGGCCTGCTGGTGCCGGCGTCGAGCACCTAGCGTGCAGCTGAAACAAGACTGGGCGTACGCACAGCATGGTGATGTGGCAGACGGAGCTGTTGACGCCGAAGGAGCAGGCGCACGTGATTCCCGGGTTGAAATCGTTGTTGCCGTCGAGCCCGGTGCCGTCGACGGCGGCGCCGCTGCAGGGCTCGCCGCTGATGTTCCACGCCGGCGACGGCATCGCCTTCTGGCCCCATCTCCCCAGGATAGTGTTCAGCGCCGCCGCTGCACGCGCGCGCAAACCCGCGTTAACATGCAAGTAAATTGAGCCAGGCAAGAAAGTAACATGCAAGTAATTGTTAACCATGGTAAAGGAGGTAGCGCATGGCAATTTCGAACCTTCGATCGGATCAGTTCTTGCTGCTTGCTGAGCCTGAACCAGAGGTTTTTCGAAGCATGAGCACACGAGCAGCAGCCACGCCAGCACACCGCTGCTGCTGCTGCTGCTGCTGTAGCGACGCCTCATCTCTCCACACGAACACGATGACACGATGCCGAGGCTGCTACACTCTCTCACCGGTCTCCACAGAAATAATGCCCGGGCTGCTAGCTTGTTAAGTACTCGTCTTCTTACTTTATAGGTGTACTAAGATTTTCTAAAAAAAAAAGCTTAAATGAAAAGCTCAATTTACTCTAAGATAATCTGCTGCGAAGGTTCCTCCGCTGTCATGTCTTAAGATTTAAGAACCCAGGGCTAGCAAAAATTAAGGAGTATACATACGTGTGCATCATTGTGTGATGAGCATGCATGTGTCTGCTGTGTATTGAAAACGATAATCTACTTTCTGACTTAAAACACTCGACAAAATGGATCCATTTTACTAGCTAGGCAAACTCTTTGAAAGAGGTGAGCTTGGTATCGCAGATATTGCACATGTACAAACCGGCAATCGTCTATCGAGTCATTTTTGCAATCCCGCATTCAGCCGCTGGCCTTGTACTTAGCACCTGGGAAAATGTTATGCAGGTACGGTCAAGCTCCATGGCATTATTAAGTCGTTATATTAGCACTTATGCATTTGCTGTTTCAAGTGTGAACACTAGACAGGCCTCATCCTACGCCATGTTGGTTTTCTCTAATATAGGTAGCTGTGGTTTGATTTTTAAAGCTAGATTATGAACAATCTAGGAGCTACGTTTTTTTTCATAAAGTTGTTCTCAATGCAAAGTTTCATATTTATGTTAAATATTTCCAAAAGTGTCACATAAGTAAGAATATTTTAGTTCATAGATTAAATAGCTCACACAATGCATAATTTTATTTTTTATTATTTTCAAGGCTACATGCAAGACATAAAGATCTTGAAAACAGTGTACACATAGTTTCATCCCCATAAAACTTCTCACCTCATAAATAGTGTGTCATATTATTAAAATTGCTTAGGTGGCAGCTCTTTATTGTCCATGAAAATTCTATTGAGCATAATATATGTTGTTAAAACAAAGGACATCACAGTTACATCAGTCATGTCAACCAAGCGTCTTTGTCATGCCTACCCTCGTCAGTCTTTGAAAGAGGCTTGGTGAACTTTATCATCGTACGTGACATCCATCAAATCAATGAGTAAGACAGTGACATAAGTTGGGAAAAAATATCAAACTTTTTGGCTATACAAGGGTCGGTCTCCATCGGAGAACCGTGACTTTGCGCAGCATCTAAATTATTAGTTCCGTGTAAACCGTTGATTACTCTCCCTCTGATTGAGGTCAAAATTAGCAGGGACGATCCGATCTCTGAACCAATCTCCCAACCGGTCAGATCGGTTTGGTCAAAGTACTCCAAATATAAATTGGACTTCACTATTGTATAGCTCTCATCGAGTAGATTCAAATTAATATATAGAACATCCGATTTGGAGTTCAGATGAGAGAGTTATGACCTCAGGAAGATCCGCCCTCGAGGAGACATGTCATACTGGTTCGCACACCGGTCAGACTGGTTTAGGTCTGTAGAGTCCGAGTAGGAGTTGCATTTGCACGAGATTTGTTAGGGTTTCGACTCCATTAGGAGCAAGACCTTCCCTTCCTATAAATATAAAGGGACACGGTCGATTGAGAGGTATAGAATCGATCAAAAACATTATCAATATACTATTTTGTCTTTTTATCTTTTCTCTTTGCCCTAGCTTTTCCAATGCCCATCTGTTGTTCTTCCTTCGTCTCTATGACGTCTGAGGATGTTCTAGGTGGCCTGCGATTCTAGAACAACCCAAGGTGCGCCTGCCCTGATGGGGTTCCTCCCGGGCGAGCGTTTGTTAGTTTCATCGCCGGGCTTCTCGGTTTCGACCGGTCTGACCGGCCGCCCACACCAGTCTGACCGGCCCGCACAGAGGAGCTGCAAGGAGCCCCTCTGCACGCCGCACATTCGAGTGTGTTGGCCTGATTTTAGTACCAACACATTTTTGACAACTCCGCGAGGAACGAGAATCTGGCTATCATGGCTATCCATCAAACTCCAGCAATATGATGGCACTAGAAGGATTATCTGAAGAACTACTCAAGGGCGTCAATGAGATAGTGTTGCCTCAATGTTATCAAGTAGCGGAACAAGGTGCCATCATGATGAAGATATCTATCTTCAACGAGTTGAGGAGGTACGATCTATGAAAGATTAGTAAGTCCACTAATTTTATAAGTGGTTTGCTTAGATTTGTGGATGAGTTAATTAATAAAAGAATAGTGTAGATCTGATTCCTAATAATCAAGAGTCGGTTACTAAAAAGCCAGCTACTATTATGCCTAATTCTTGCAAAAACTTGTTGATAAGTGATGTTGTTGGTTGAGAAACAAGTCGGCAATCTCAAGCCAAAGTTGTTGACCCAAAATCCCCTAGCAAGAGTACATACAATGTATCTAGTACTTCCACGCTCGGGGCAACAAAACAAAAGCAAAGGTGCCGGTTGTGCCGCAACTGGTCTGACCGGTTTGCAAACCGGTCTAACCGCTTCTTCTAGGGTCAAGCAAAATAAATCAAAATCAAAGATGGTCAAACCCAAGAAACTTAAGATTGTTGTTTGGAAAACCGTTGAATCCAAAGGCCGTCATAAGCATGAAAAGGAAAAGCTGAAGCTAAATAAGAAGCTTCCGGCTAAATCCTCAAAACAAAATGATATCAAAATGATATCAAAGGAAGAGTTCTTCATCACCAAGAGTAAAGAAGTATCAACGATCATCTCATTGGTCTTCATCATTTATTCCATATATCAAAGGAAGAGTTCTTCATCACCAAGAGCAAAGAAGCATCAACGTTCATATCATTAGTCTTCATCATTTATTCCATCGATGCATATGCAATGGAATGCGTATTCAAGTATATCTAATTATAATCCATGATTTTGGTATAATCCTTGGTCTTTGTTTTATAATTATCAATATTATGCTTATGATTCATCAAGGAGCCATAATTGGCCGCCATGGCCACACCAAGATTTCAGTTATTAGATATGTTGAGATGCTCAGAAGCTGAAATAGTAGTTTCATACATATTGTACTTGCTAGGATTTTGTTTCGGCTACATTGGCATCCATAAAGGGTTTTGAGACCGTCATATGGGCGATGTATTGTTTATCATCATCTTTAGATAATTTTGATCATTGAGAATGTTTTCTGGCACGCAAGCTTTGCCATAAAATAGGGGGGTTATGAGTTCGAGGTCAAAATTGGCAGATTTGGACGATCAGGTCTCTGAACCAGTCTCCCAACCGGTCAGACCGATTTGGTCAAAGTACTCCAAATGTAAATTGAACTTCATCATTGTGTAGCTCTCGTCAAGTAGATCAAAATTAAGATATAGAACGTCCGATTTAGAGTTCGGAGAGAGTTATGACCTCGGGAAGATCTGCCCCCAAGGAGACCGGTCAGACGGTTCGCATACCGGTCAGACCGGTTTGGGTCTATAGAGTCCGAGTAGAAGTTGTATTTTTGCATGAGATTTGTTAGGGTTTCGACTCCATTAGGGGCAAGACCTCCCCTCCCTGTAAATATAAAGGGCCACGGCCGATGGAGAGGTATCCAATTGATCAAAAATATCATCAATCTACTATTTTGCCCTTTTACCTTTTCTCTTTGCCCTAAATTTTCCAATCCCCGTCCGCTGTTCTTCCTTCATCTCTATGATATCTGGGGATGTTCTAGGTGGCCTGCCGACCCTAAAACAACCCAAGGTGCGCCTGCCTTGACGGGTTCCTCCCAAGCGAGCGTTCGTTGGTTTCATCACCGGGCTCGCCAGTGAAACCGGTTTGACCGGCCTCCCACACCGATCTGACTGGCCCGCGCAGAGGAGTTGCAAGGAGCCCCTCCGCGCGTTGCATGTTCGAGTGCGTTCGTGTGTTGGCCCGATTTTAACGTCAGCACCCTCCATGCATGTTAAAATGTTTATCGCTTTTAATTATTTTCTTATAACGTTTGACCATTCGTCTTATTCAAAAACTAATTACATATATACGAAAAGATAAATTATACTTGAAATATTTTTTGTAATAAAGGGAATCATAAACAGAATAAATGGTATTTACATTTTTTAACAAGATATGGTGAAATGTCGTGACAAAAATCAATAATGATACATATTCGATATGAGGAGGTATTATAGTTTATTGACATAAGACTCGATGACCTCTACCACCATATTCTTCCTCTTCCTTTTCCTTTCTTCTCTCTTGGTTTCCTTAGCTTGCATTAGCAACATCTTATCTCTCGGCAGCCTCGGTGATTTCTCTGGCGACTCGCGCACGGCATTGACGAATCCCACGTACGGCGTCACCGACGACGCATAAGGTGTCATTAGTTTACTTGTTTGGTTTAATTTCGCTCACGGCTGTCAAAAAGGCGCGCAGCACGCGCGCGGCGAGCCTGGCGTAAGTTCACATGCGAAGCCGTGTCCAGTGTCCACGGGGGGTGACGCGCGCACAGGCACAGTCTCTTTGCTATAATTTCACAGGCACAGTGCATACAGTTTTCTTTAGGAGGGTGCACTGCATACAGTATACTACAGGATTTATACTCCCCTCGTATAAGTGCCGCAGCCCCATGCTCCCAAAATTTACCAGCAATCACAACCGGAACCCAATCACTACCTCCACCAGCAAGCAACACAGGCTTGCAATATTTCACCACCCAGTGGCGGAGGACGGATAAAAACTGAGGTATGGCGGTGTGGATTGAGCTTCGAGCAATCAAACTTGCCATTTGTTGTGCAGGCCCGTTGCCTCCTTTGCTGCTAAGCTAGGCTCCACCATCCTACCTTCCTATACCATTAAAATGCTTCTCCAATAGCAGAACTAAAATGGAATAACCTGAGAATTAAGAGAGATGATGCATGGTCATCCGCCACTGTCATCACCGGAACAAAGGATAGAATATCGGTAAGTAGTAGGAACAGCGTTCAAATCGATCACTTCAAACCGATCACATTTTTTTTAGCCTAAACCGATCACATTTAGCAGCAGCGATCATCTCTTTTTTTTCACCTTCCTTCGATCTGGTGACTTGCTCCGGTGATCGTCGGCGACTGGGTGGGAGGGTCGGCCTCTTTCATCCTGCTCAACTCAGGGGTGGTCGTCGACCCCCAGTAGCTGCTCGTGGTGGTGCAGCTACTGCTGCCGCCGCCCCTGAGCTGCCAGTCAGTGACAACGTAGCTTGGCTTCGCCACCTCGTCTGCCACCTCAGCTTTTCCGGTAAGCATTGCCACGACCCTCGACATCGGCGGCCGCTGGTGCGGTGAGCCCTGCGTGCAGATGAGCGCGACATGGATGACCCTCAGAGCTTCCTCGGCGTCGAATTCCTTAAGCCTCGGATCCAGGATTCGGAGCGGCTGCTTCCCTTCATACAGCTCCCATGCCTGTAAATTAACATATAGGCACAGCATGATGCATTTATTAAGCAATAGCGCCTATGCAAGTAGGAATGGATTGGGGAATTTTCCTGGATGGAGAAGGTGGAAAAGGTTGTGGAACACCTTACCCACTCTAAAAGATAGATGCTGCTTTCCTTGAGGGAGCTGTCAGTGTTGGATCGACCAGAGACAGCCTCCAGGGCGACCACCCCGAACGCGAAAACGTCGACCTTTTCAGTCAGCTGGCCTCTCATTGCATATTCAGGAGCCAGATAGCCACTTGAACATGATCACGGAAGTTAGTGTTAGCATCGGTGTTGGAAGGTACAGACGTAAGCAGAGCAACGGTGAATGTTCTTACAATGTGCCAGCGATCCTCGTCGTGCTGACATGGGACTTGTTCTCCTCGTAGAGCTTGGCGAGTCCAAAGTCGGAGACCTTGGGGCTGAGATTGGTGTCAAGTAGGACATTGCTGGCTTTGATGTCCCTGTGCACGATCCGGATGCTGGACTCCTCATGAAGGTAAGTTAGGCCTCTTGCAATGCCTAAAATAATCTCAAAGCGTGTTGACCAATCTAGCTTCATGCTACTATCTCCTGTGAATGCAGAAATAAGACATTTGAAATTTCGATAATGGCAAAGTGCAGAGAAGGAAATTCTTGAGAGTTGATGAAGTAAGGGACTTTTGTTAGCAGGGATGAAATAGAGGCAATTTCGAATGTGCTAGGGATGCAGAAGTGTGCTCACCAAAGAGAGTTCGATCTAGGCTTCCATTTTCAAGGTACTCATAAACCAACAAATGCGTGTTACTGTCAATGCAGCATCCATGCAGTTTGACAAGATTCCTGTGTTGGACTGCAGAAATCGTTGCAACCTCTGCCACGAACTGTCTTTTCCCCTGATGAGATGACTGAGAAAGTTGTTTCACAGCTATCACTCTTCCATCAGTTAGCGTACCCTGCCAAACAAAGGCATTACTAAAGTTACATGTATATTTGACCAGAGCCAACAAGGTCGCCGTAAAGTTAGATGCAGCTAACATATATACCAATAAAATAAATACTAGTCACAATTTCGCAAGATCAGATTAAATGGGGAAACGTTCGCATGCCCTGCCAAAATGAAGGCATTAATAAAGTTGCATGTATATTTTGACGAGAGACCAACAAGGTCGCCAGAAAGTGTGCTACCTTATAGACTGGTCCATATCCACCTTCACCAAGAATGTTTTGAGGGTTGAAATTATCTGTAGCTAACTTGAGTTCAGCGTAGCTGAAGACATTAGGCTGTCCAATCATGTCGTACAGTTCTGCATTTTTTTTCGAGGACACATGCTTGAGAAAATATTTCATCTGAGAATTTTGATTATGAGTTATGTATGACATACAGTAGTAAGTATATTTGATACCTTGCCTCTGTTGTGCCAATCTTCTTCTCCTTTTTGTGAATAAACATATTCCAAATAAGGCTGCTAATCCTAAAACTGATGCACCAATCATTACTCCAACAATTGCACCAGCTTTGCTTTTCTTTTTCGGTACACCATTTCGCACAGTTGGAGTAAAATCTGGAAAAACTAAGGCCTAAGGATTTTGCTTATAACTGAGAACAAGCCAGTGTAATGTACTTCTTCTTTATGTTAACCTAACGGTTAGGCGAGGCTTACTTGGAGTAACGCTTAATGCTGAGATCATTGGCCCATAGTAACCTTGTGTAGGGATACAGCAAGTGCCCTTGCCAGCCCAGAAGAGATGGATCTCAAGGAAGTTTTTCGACACAGTTGCTGTGTAACTCTTGCTAACTGCAGTAAAAGATTTTCCACCAGCCGTCTTCCTTATATTGAAGTTCTTTTCTCTAAGGGAACCCTATGCAAATGAAAATATTAGTACTTCCAGACAAAGAGTTAAACTGTTTATTAAAGTAAATCATGAATGCTTTTAATTTCTACGTACTTGGACATATATGTCAAAGACTCTCCTTCCTAGGCTTTGCCAAGTCTGTGTGTCGGGATAAGCAGTTTCTGCAAATTGTAGCACAACAGTGTAATTTCCATTCTCAAGTCCAAGGCCGTAGTATCTCAGCGACGATGCTGACATCCTTGCAGTTTGGAACAGTTCTGTATCCTCTGCATTCTGAAACTGCTGGTTGGAGCTATATATTATGTTACTTCCATTTGGGGCCTGGTTGAACTTTCCTACATTGCTGACACCCCATCTTGTTTGACCGGTGACGTAATATGATGCAGCCCCAAGGTCTGTAAAATCTACATCGTAGAAGGTATTATCTGACCCTGTCATAGAACTATTGCTGCCGCAGTCAACCGCAAAGGAGTAATCTGCAGTTAAAATGCGCATAATCACTATAACCATTTACTGAAATCCCTTGCGTCCTGTTACTTCTACGGAAGATGAAGAGGGAAAAACATACACTCTGGAAAACCAAGGAAACAAGGAGTGTCTTGCTGGAGGCAGTTTAGTCCTGCAGGTAGAATACTGTGCAAATAATTGTTCAAGTTGTTAGAAAGATTTAGTTAAAACTTTAGCTCTTGCAGAAGTCCAACAGATTCTTACCTGTTGTTGGTACTACCAAGAACAAAGTTGTTTGCCACCAAATTCCTTGCACAGAAAAAATAACGAGTATATCCAATTCTTTTTCCTAGCTATAAGACACAAATTTCAGAAATGTTTGACTTACAGACGCAAATTGCTCTCAGTAGCCCAAGAAGGAAAGCTTCCGGTGAGCTGGTTGTATGAAAAATCTCTGCAAATTAAATAAAGTAACTTACATATGAAATAATGAATATGCCATTGGTATAGGTAAATAATTTGTGCTATGTAAGATTACTGCTACGCTGAATTAATTGGTTGACATACAAATTTTTTAATGAAGGGCTTTTCACATCAGGCAGGCTTCCTGTAAGGCTATTGTTCCCAAGAAACCTGAAATGGGTACAGGACAAGATGGTGAAACATGGACACCGGCTTAGGTGGTGTTTGTATAGTGGAAATAACCGATTATGAATTCCTTACAGGAATTCAAGTTTGTCGAGCGTAAGAATTGATGGAGGAACTTGGCCTGTGATATTATTAAAGCTCAAGTCCCTGTGCCGTAGGACAGCAATGTTACTTGAGCAGACACTTCAAATTAAAATTTCAGGAAAAAAACCAATAACATCATAAACTGGTGTGATAACCCATAATTAAAAACTTACAGCAATATTAAATTTGCAAGCTTAGAAATATTAACTTCTCCAAGATTACCAGATACCTTGCAGTTCCTCAGTATGCTGTAAGAAAGATACTCAATCTCAGTAACATATAAAACTGCAATGTCTACAGTTAAAGGTGTCACGCACAGGGTACTCAAAGATGACAGATTACTGATGAAGGCCAACGAAGAGCTTCCGCTTAGAATATCACCGACCGCTCTGTTCATTGTATTTAAACATCAGTTGTCTTGGCAAGCTTGACCTTCTAAGTTCTAATAACCACAGGAACAATGTTGCCAAAGTACAAAATACTTACAGGTTTGTCAACCTGGTTAGATTAGACAAACTTGCTGGAATCGGGCCCTCAAAAGAGTTTCCTTGGAATGCCCTACAGGTTAGAGCTTTCAGAAAAAAAGGTAATAACATACCAAATACATTTGAGTATAGGAAAAAGAAAGCTTTATATATCCAGATGTTATGTGGACCAGTTTGATGACATGGTTACGTGTCCTAATTCAAATGGGAAGAACTGGACACTTTCCAGCTGTCTCCCGAATAGGACACAATATATGATGTGTTAACAACTTTTAACAAATATAATCTTACATATCTTCCAAATTTGTCAAACTCCCCAAATAATCAGGCATTTTCCCTGTGAAGTCATTATCCGATGCCCGCCTGCAAGCACAACAAAGTATTTAACATTGAGCATATGGAAGCACAATGAACATAAAAGCTATGGTTCTATTATTGACCATACAGAATCCTCAGCTTCTTAAGCTTTGAGAATGTCGAAGGGAAGGGACCACTTAAGCCACTGCTATCAGTGTACCTGTTAGGGAAACATTGCAGCAAAAATCATGTTCAACAACAGAGATCTTGCCTGTTCAAATATTTAGTTCTTTCAGAAGTAGTGTTGGGCAATTATAAAGGGCCTTACAATTGCTCAAGTTTGGACAGGTTGCCAAGTTCTTCAGGAAGTCCACCACTAAAATTGTCCAAACTGATGCCTCTGAAACGAAAGGAAATGCTCTCCTTTTGGATTTCATTCTAACATATATGGAACACCATTTGGAAATGAAAATACACTGCTGTGCTTAATATATAAGTTACGCTATGCATTTAGTTTGTGCCATATGATTATATTACTTCAGGCTATCATGAATCTACAGTTGAAAGTTGAGCATCTATGCAAGAAGGATATCTTACAGCAAGTTGAGATTCGTGAGATTCCCAAGTTCCTTTGGAAGTGGTCCAGAGAATGGATTGAATCCCAGGCTCCTGTAGTTTTGGTATGAAAAAATGAAAGATGGTTCAGACAACACTAATAGGTGGAGATTACAAGAATCTTGAACTTGAAGTATAACCCCTACAAGTGTTGCATTCCAGAAAATTGGCCAATGAATGATGGAATTGGACCTGTCAAGTAATTTTGATCCAGGTTCCTGAAACAACACCAGAAACATCTAGCGCATTAACAGCAAAGAATTTGACACATGGAGTTAGTTGTTCATCACTGGGGTAGAAGATAAGAGTTACATAGCATACAGGTAAGTTAGGTAGGTGAGGTTCTGCAGTTCTGAAGGTATCTGACCGACAACGTTCAATGCGTATACCCTCCTGTACGAATAAACAAGAAGTCGGAAAAATTAGTTCGCTTGGTACTAGTACAAAAGGATAATACAGTGTCAGTTCATAAGAACTGGTTTGCGTAAAATTTTCGTTCCCGACTGTACAGTTGGTTGGTAACCTCCAAGGCTCCAACCTTCACAAATAATTTTCCAAGGCTCCAGTGCCCAATGAACCAAGGTACTACTGCAGTCTTTTCCGCAAAAAAGAAAAACAATTTTGCCCCTTCGTTTCAGTTCTTTCCTTTCATTTCCTTCCTACTGAGTAATTGTCTAAGGTTCAAGGATGAACTGCGACTACATGTTTGCGAAGAGGTTCGCAGCACACAAAATCTTAAGAGGGGATTTGATTTTTTTTAAATATAACGCAGAGAGCCAAGGCTCCCCCTAGCCTCCTGGTGTATTCATCCCTGAACGGGCCTGTGTTCCTGCCAGCTTCCATGGACAAATCTGCAGAACTTAAGCAAAAAAGCAAAGGATTTTCATGACGGCATGGCCTCTTGGCGTCGAGCACCTAGTGTGCAGCCGAACCATTACCAAGACAGAGGGCATACGTACAGCTTGGTGATGTGGCAGACGGTGTTGTTGTCGAAGGAGCAGAGGCACGTGATGCCCGGGTTGAACTTGTAGTTGCCGTCGAGCTCGGTGCCGTCGACGGCGGCACCGCTACAGGGCTCGCCGCTGATGTTCCACGCCGCCGGCGACCGCGTCGCCTTCTTGCCCCATCTCCCCAGGATGGTGTTCAGCGCCGCCACTGCGCGCCCGCGTTAACATGCAAGTAAATTAATAACCATATATAGTAAAATAAAGGATGCAGCGCATGGTAGTTTCGAACCTTCGATTGGATCAGTGCTTGCTGCTTGCTGAGCCTGAACAAGAGATGCTTCGAAGCATGAGCACACGAGCACCAGACACACAAGCACACGGCTACTGCAGCTGTAGCGACGCCTCATCTCTCCCCACGATGCCGAGGCTGCTACTTTCTCTCTCACCGGAGAAACGATGTCCGGGCTGCTAGCTTTTAAGTACACATCTTATTGATGGGTGCAATAGGACGTTTTAAAAAGTTTTAGAAATAGAAAAGGTTCATTTTACTCTAAAATAATCTGGTTACGGCAAAAGTTAGTTGTGGCTGTGGGAGACCACCTTATAGTTAAAATATCATCCTTAGTGCGGGTGCTCATCATACTTTTGAAATATTTAATTTCTTATCATCTTCATCTTTGCAAATGCTCCTACTTTTTTTACCATGGAAGAGTGAAAGATCCCCATATTTTTCAACTTATTATTTCTCTAATAACAATAAGCAACGTGCATGTCGACACAGATAAACGCTTGTAGCACTCAGAGATTAGTTGACACGCACACAAGTTGGTCTTTTCGGCCATGACCGGAATTATTGTTTGCCCAAAATTTTAATATGGTGATCGAAAGATACACTATTTGATCTAAAATTTGGATGAAAAATTCACGAATTTTGGTGCGGCTAACCGAGAAAAAAAATCAGAAAATGAAATCTCAATACCTGAAAGTGCATACATGTGAGCGCATGTCTGTGCTATGTGTTTTTGAAAACAATAATCTTTGGCAGAGGAGAGTTTAGTAATTCTTTTCTTTTCAATCTCGCATTAGGTCAAGCTCTGAGGATGAATGCTGCTATTATGGCATTATTAGCACTTGCTGTTGCAGTTTGGATAGGCTTCATCATCTTTTGGGTGAAGCTGGTTTTCTTTGGAGGAGGTAAGCCGGCTGGCCAGTATCATCGTACGTGCACATCCACATCCACATCCACATCCATCCATCAAATCAGCGTGAGTAAAGAGGGTGATCGACATATGTTGGGAAGAAACAAGTTGGGAAGAAACAGAGGAGAGGGGTGTTTGGTTCTTTATTTCCTTGTCACATCGAATGTTTAGATATTAATTAGGAGTATTAAACATAGACTAATTGCAGAACCAATTGTACAGATGGAGGCTAATTTGCGAGACGAATCTATTAAGCCTAATTAGTCCGTGATTTGACAATGTGATGCTATAGTAAACATGAATAAATTCATCTCGCAAATTAACCTCCATCTGTGTAATTAGTTTTATAATTAACTCATATTTAATGCTCCTAATTAGTCTTCGAAGATTCGATGTGACATGACCTAGACTTTAGCTCAAGGATCCAAACACCCCCTGTATATCAAACTTTTTACTGGTTATTACACAATGGTCGATGATGTCTCGATCCAGGAACGTGACCTTGTTCGCGCGATATTTCGTTGCAGTTTGCTTCCCTACGAACCTTAGTTTTTACGGACGTCGTGGAATATGTGTGGCTCGAAGCTAGCCGATGGCGACCTTTGACCAGCCCGTCCCCTTTGCAACTGCTAGAGAATAGTGCTAGTATACCAAGCTTTGGCAGTGCATGAGAAGCACGTCAGATCGAGTCCCCGCAACCCGTACTGCATGCACTGCAAGTTGCCTGAATTGAGACATTGCTACGTAGTGACCTGCATGCGGACATGTGGACGACGACTTGACCCAAAGGGGCGGAGGAGTGTTAATAGTTAGATCAGGTGCGTGCATCTGTCCTACTCTTTTATAGGTAATGGATGAGTCTTAGGACTTCAACCTTCAACCTTCCGCACCAGCTTTTGTCACCCTCATCGTGTGCAGGAGGATTGTGGGCCGGCCCAACTGGGGACGGACGGGCTCAGTAGTGCTGCACACGACAGGAATTCGGGCCCAAACTTTTGTGTGCCGAGAGAGAGAACGGATCTTTGGGCCGGCCCAAGCTTTTAAGCAGGCACGAATTCTTTTGCAGGCTCCGTTTCGAGTCTCGTTCGACTCCCGACGAGATACGCAGCTACGCTTTCCTCCGAAAGCGAGAAGAAACCGTGCGCCTCACCTCTCACGACGCCTCCTCCCTCCCTCTCCTGCCCCGCGGGCCCCACTTCCCAGCGACACGTCCCCCCGACCGCAGCACGAGCAGCAGGAGCAGTACAGTAACCGCCCGGCGCCCTCCGCTTTCGTCGCGGCCACGGTAGCCGGGGTGGACTCGTAGCCCCCAAGTTTGCCGCAGCCACGCCCCAGCTGGCCGGGTCCCACCCGCACACGCCCCGGCCCCTCCCACCATATAACCGCCGCACCCCCGCGCTCCCAAAACCCCACCACCACCACGCCTCGCCTCGCCTCGCCTCGCAACCGAAACGCAATCGCCGCCGCCGCACCGCAACCCGCCGTTTCGAGATGAAGTTCGTCGCCGCGTACCTGCTGGCGTGCCTGGGCGCCGAGTCCGCCGCCGAGGGAGGCGCCGCCCCGGCGGCCCCAGCGCTCCCGAGCAAGGAGGACGTGCGCCGCATCCTGGGCTCGGTGGGCGCCGAGGTGGAGGAGGACCGGCTGGACCTGCTGTTTGCGCAGCTGGAGGGCAAGGACGTCGCCGAACTCATCGCCGCGGGGAGGGAGCAGCTCGCCTACGCGCCGTCCGGGGCCGCCGCCGTCGCCGTCGGGGGTGCGCCGGCCGCCGCCGCCGCCGCCGCCGCCGCCGCCGCCGCCGCCGCCGCCGCCGCCGCCGCCGAGGCCAAGGAGGAGAAGGAGGAGATGAAGGAGGAGGAGGAGGAGGAGGAGGAGAACATCTTCAGCCTCTTCGACGACTGATCGCCCGGACGCGCGCGGCCTCTCCTCCCGACGAGATGATGAGTTGAGATGATCCCTGTGCTGCGTTACCTCCTGTTGTTAGCTCTAGTTGGTTGCTGGTAGTAGTAGTAGCAGTAGTAGTCTTCTGAGTTTGATAGATCTATGGTCGCTTGTTGTCTAGCTTTTGGGTGGCCAGATTAGTCTTGTTGATCGGAGATCTGAGTCTGTTCTAATCGAGTACAAGCAGCGTGTTCCAATCTTATTAGCGGAAGATACTATCCCGCATTGCAATCCCAACTGTTTTGGTCTTTCCAGTGTCATGGACATTCAACGTTGGCGATCCTGCATTGTGATTCTGGTGTTACGTAGGTAGGACGCAGATGGCGATCGATCGGATCCAACTGCGGTTGCCATAGATTTTCCCTTCTGAACGACTGGACCAGGAAGCCTGATGCTCCTGCCAATGTGGCTTCGTCTCAAAAAGAAAATGAAAATAAATAAATAAAAAGGCAAGAAACAACCCGAGTGGTGAAAACAGAGCACAACAGAGTCGCCTACAACCAGGATGCAAGTGGTGTAAACAGGGTAAGTCACGGATTCAGATTTTAGTCGGTTTCATGCATGTCGCAAATATACTTCTAGAATGTAGTTACAGTGGTGAAACTATGGTGCTGGTCTGCGTTTGATCTGTACTCCCTTCTTGTCTGGAGATGGACCCTGTCTGTTCTAATCGAGTTGGAGCAATGTGTGGTTCAATCTTATTAGCGGTGATAATATGCTATTATGCTGCATTGCAATCCCAGCTGTTTGGACATTCGAGTAAAAACAATCGGAGTGGTGAAACAGAAGAAAACAGAGTCACCTAGTAAAAACAATCGTTTTACAGAGGAAAACAGAGCCACCAAAACCTCAAGCTTGCTTTCTTGCTCTCTGACGCTGCGTGCATGGTATCACGCTGGAATTGGTCCCGATGCTAACGGACAGTTAGCGAAAATCTGAAGTTAGACTTCAACTAAAATTTCAGTATTGATGTTTCAGCTCCATGTTTCGGGTGAGACTCAGTGAATTTACTATTTCCTGCAAATATCGGCTTCAGATTTTAGGCAGTTTCATGCATGTCACAACTCACAAATATACTTCTAAAATATAGCAAGTAATATTGTTGCTCCTGCAAGTTTCAGATTCAGATTCAGGCAGCTTGGCACGTCTCAAATGAAACACGAATTGAAAACAAAAGTTTCAGTGGTGTGGTTTAGATAGCTTTTGGCAGAGGCTCCAAATGCGATGAGCGTTTTATTTCAAAACCCAAACACGACGTTCTAGGAAACATAAGAGCTGCATTCAAAACAATTTCTTTCAGGTTTTGTGACAAAATTAGCCACATTATACTAAGCAACAAAATTCAGTAAAAGACGTCACAGACTATACAGGGTAAATCACTTACCTGGCATGGGCTTCCGATTCTTTGCTGCAGGCCCACATAACTTCAAAAACTTCCTTTCCATGAGAGCTAAATTATTGGGTTGACGTCACGGACTATACAGGAGTACACACCACACACACAGTCCTGACATGGGCTTCCGATTCTCTGCTGCAGGCCCACATAACTTCAAAAGCTTCCTTTGCACCAGCCCATGAGATCTAAATTGTTGTTTGATGCGGCCCACGGACTTAATTCCCAATAGTTTTCTGCAGAAACCACACATGTACGTTGTTGGGCTGCCTCTCGTCTAGTGGGCCCAATTCACTAAAATACATTTTTGCTCCGAGGATGGTATAACGTGCATTCCTAGTCAAATCACATTGCTATCCTTATCAAATAATAAAGATCAAATTGCTATAAATAAAGTGATCAACTACCGGTGAATAGTGGTTGATCCCCACAACATAACAGCTTTTTATTATTACAAATAAAAAATTAGAAAAGGAATCGTAGGACCTCACCTTCACCAACACAGCAGATAGGCAAGGAAGCAGAGTTTCCATTCCAGGGTTCGGGTGGGAAGCACAGTCCCAGACCTAGAACCCATGGTGGAAGAAAAGCCAGGAGAGGAGGTACGTGCGGCTGGATGGGGTGATGCTGCGAGCAGCGGAACCACGAGCAGAGGCACTGTAGCTGCTGTCTTTTTTTTAGCCCTTTTTCGAAATTTTTTCACAAATAGACTCCTGGCAGAACTAATTCCAAAAATGAATCCTTAGCTTGGCGCCAAGATGGCTAGCGCCAAGACGTTGTAGCTTGACGCCAGTCTCCATGACGCCAAGATCCCCACCATGACGTGGCCACGTGATGTGGCATGGATTACGTGGCGAGTGGGCGGATGGGTGTCTGGTGCCAAGATCGGTGGCGCCAAGCCTTGGCGCCAGCCTCCATGGTGCCAAGGCTTGGCGCCACCGATCTTGGCGCCAAGCCTTTTACCACAGCACCGCCCGTCCTTCCTGTTACACGTCTGTTTCTTTTGCCATCTTCTTTCAAACCCGCGCCGCCGCCGTAGCAGAGGCACCGTAGCTGCACACAGACGGCAGCACACGCGGTCAAGCGGAAAAAAAGTAGAGGAAGTAGATCCCATTCCTAGTAGCTCAACTTGTCCCATGGAAAATGCGGTCAACTCTATTTGTTCAATTGTGCTGTTCCGCAATATTTATGCATTTTCAGCCATTGTAAAATCGTGTATCTCCTGAAATTACAAGACGTACTTTTTGTTTAGCTAGGAAAAGGCTTTGGACTCAAAAAAAAATAAAATAAAAATTCTATTACTACTTTACTTGGGTGACACAGAAGTAGAAAATGTTTTTGAATCTCAACCAAGCAACGTAAACTTTGTGATGCAAAAACTATTAACTGTTTGTCAAAAACTTGGTCTAAAAAAACGAAATGTACACTACAATTCCAAACGGAAGTGGAAGGTCTTGCAAAAGAAAAGAAAAACAATATTGCATTTCAGCATATCCACTTGCGCTTTCGAGCAGGCACAACCGCACAAGCATGTCTCTCTGGGACTGGTGACGCGACGCAACTAACGCGGTGATCGCCGCCGCGTCGCCTCCGCGTGCGGATCGCGGGACGTTACTATCCACACGCGGTGCTTTGTATGACGACGCTCTACTCTTGGCCATGTGCCATGACGAGTAAAGACTGACGAGATGTCAGGTCCTTGTTCAAAATACTGACAGAGCATTAAATGACAGCCGCGTGCGTATAAACATTAAAACATGTAGTGGAGTCGTAGTATCTTAACCTAGCGTATGCTCGGCAGAAATTTGATCTTTGTGCTAACACGCTTCTAGGACTTGATAATGGTGCATATGCACATGGCTTAGCTAAATGCTTTAATACTTGAATGATTAGCTCCTTAATGGTTGTACTATTTTTTTTAAAAAAAACTTCTGCTGGGTTAATGACAATTGTCCAGGATCAGTCAGGAAAATTTAATCAAATGTAAAATAAAATTACTAAGTGGCGCACCTCATGTGGAATTTTCTAGTCTTTTTTTCTCTCTATACATTTGTGGAACTGACTTTCGCTGCGTCCCTTTTATCCCGGTTTAAAGTTGACCCGGGATAAAAGGGGGTACGCCACGGTAGGCAAAAATGGAGGGGAGATTTACTCCCGGTTGGTATCTGCAACCGGGATTAAATTCGTTAATTCTCTTTCTCGATGGGACGGGGAAGGGATATAACTCAGCGGTAGAGTGTCACCTTGACGTGGTGGAAGTCATCAGTTCGAGCCTGATTATCCCTAAACCTAATGTGAGCTATTTTGACTTACTCCCCCACCACGATCGAACGGGAATGGATAAGAGGCTTGTGGGATTGACGTGATAGGGTAGGGTTGGCTATACTGCTGGTGGCGAACTCCAGGCTAATAATCTGAAGCGCATGGATACAAGTTATCCTTGGAAGGAAAGACAATTCCGAATCCGCTTTGTCTACGAATAAGGAAGCTATAAGTAATGCAACTATGAATCTCATGGAGAGTTCGATCCTGGCTCAGGATGAACGCTGGCGGCATGCTTAACACATGCAAGTCGAACGGGAAGTGGTGTTTCCAGTGGCGAACGGGTGAGTAACGCGTAAGAACCTGCCCTTGGGAGGGGAACAACAACTGGAAACGGTTGCTAATACCCCGTAGGCTGAGGAGCAAAAGGAGAAATCCGCCCAAGGAGGGGCTCGCGTCTGATTAGCTAGTTGGTGAGGCAATAGCTTACCAAGGCCATCATCATTATCTGGTCCGAGAGGATGATCAGCCACACTGGGACTGAGACACTGCCCACACTCCTACTGGAGGCAGCAGTGGGGAATTTTCCGCAATGGGCGAAAGCCTGACGGAGCAATGCCGCGTGGAGGTGGAAGGCCTACGGGTCGTCAACTTCTTTTCTCGGAGAAGAAACAATGACGGTATCTGAGGAATAAGCATCGGCTAACTCTGTGCCAGCAGCCGCGGTAAGACAGAGGATGCAAGCGTTATCCGGAATGATTGGGCGTAAAGCGTCTGTAGGTGGCTTTTCAAGTCCGCCGTCAAATCCCAGGGCTCAACCCTGGACAGGCGGTGGAAACTACCAAGCTGGAGTACGGTAGGGGCAGAGGGAATTTCCGGTGGAGCGGTGAAATGCATTGAGATCGGAAAGAACACCAACGGCGAAAGCACTCTGCTGGGCCGACACTGACACTGAGAGACGAAAGCTAGGGGAGCAAATGGGATTAGAGACCCCAGTAGTCCTAGCCGTAAACGATGGATACTAGGTGCTGTGCGACTCGACCCGTGCAGTGCTGTAGCTAACGCGTTAAGTATCCCTGCCTGGGGAGTACGTTCGCAAGAATGAAACTCACAGGAATTGA